>NC_059336.1:25075277-25380185 GCF_018350155.1 Leopardus geoffroyi | reverse complement strand
GAGGCAGGTGCAGGGAGTGGGTGGAAGGGCGGGGATGGCAGCTGGTGGAAGGACCCAGGAGCTCTCCCAGCTTCAGTACTCTGCCTGCCCTTGACCTGGGTGCTGTCACCAGCTCGGGGCATTTCACCGTCCCCAGCACCTGCCACAAAGCAGGTGCCCAGTGGCTGCTGAAATGAGATGAAGAGCCACCAAGAGCAGGGCATTGAGGGCAAGGGCTGGAAAGGTGACCCAGACCTGATGGCTTTGACCTGCTACTTAAAGGCTAAGGCGGCGTTTCTGTGGTGGACAGAGGCAGGGGTGTGGGGGAGGCCAAGAGGGAGTGACAGGTCACAAATAGCCCAGCTCAGCTTGTGTGTGTTTTAGGGAGAGGAGGCTCCACAGAGTGGGAGGGGGGGCTGATTGCTAAGGGTCTTGAATGCCAATTCAAGTAACCAAACTTGATCTTGATGCTGAAGCCAGTGTGGTGCCATTGAAGGGTCTTAGCCACAGGGGTGTGGTCCCCACGTCAATGTTTTGAAAGCCCTTTGTTTCTTATGGAATGGATTTGGGGCGGGGTGGGGGGGGGGGATGCAGATGGGAAGCCCAGTGAAGAGGCTGCCACAGTCTTCTAGGCCAGAGGTGATGGTGGACACAAGCTGGGGGTTAGGGTGACTACCGGATGGAGATGAAGGTGGGCTCTCAAGAGGTAAGTAAACACGACATAAAGGCTTGGCAACCTCCTCTGTGCTCCTGCAGGCTGCCGAGAACTTTGTTCTCCCTGTAAGCTCTAACTCCAGTGTCGGGTCTACAGTCCAGCCCCCACAGCCACCGGACATTCCTGACGGCTTCCAGGCTGCCCTGTTACCTGCAGGCCATCGTGCAAATTCCCTCTGGTCGGGCCCCCTGCCTCACCTCCAATCCCTTACACTCCATGGCTCCACCTCTGCTCCCTTTGTGTGCCACGTTCTCCCTCCCCAACCACCCCTGTCAGAGACCCCAGCTCAAAGCCGGGACACCACCCAGGAGGCCACCCCCGACCCTGCGGGACCGGCCCGCTCCCCTCCACCTGCAGCGCCCTCCCCAGCACCTGCCAGCTTCCGTAAGGGAGGAAGGCCACCGCCAGGTGAGGCGGGCAAGGGCGAAAACCCTCCGGAGGCACTCGCTTCACAGGTGTCAGCTTGAGGATTTCAGCATCATCGTTCGAAGATGCCAACGGGAAGTGTTTTTTAGTGTTGAGGGTTTGCTGTTGCTGTTCGTGTGGAGGAAATGGAACAGAAGCAATTAGAACCTAGGACAGAAAGCAGGACTGTTTCCTCCCGGATGGGCTTCTTGTCTAACCAGGACACCGAAGCCTCCTCAGGCCGCCCAGAGCAGTGCGGCACCCTCTCCAGGTGCTGGCTGCCCTCTCCAGGAACCGCAGGGAGCCTGCAAAGAGGCGTGGCGGGGTACAGCCCGGCACGGTGCCGGCCAGCGAGCCACCAGGGACCCCCGTGCTGGGTCTTTGGCCCGGGTGGCCAGGCCGGCGGCATAGCTCTGCGCCCCCCACTCACGGGGAGACACCTCAGGGAAGACCCTGACTAGAGTCCCGGGCCAGGACGTCCATCTGAGCTGTCTTCCTGGCACCACTGGGGCACTCGGAACACCGGTGACATGTCAGCCCACTGGCCAGTCACCCCCGGCTTAAAACCTACCACAGCTTCCTCAGCATGAAGCACCTTTGAGGCCCTGCCGCCTCCTCACTTTCGCCTCAGCCCACTGCCCCCTCACCCCAACCTCAGCCCGCTGCTGGGCTTCCTTCAGTTCATGAGGCAAGCTCTCCTCCCCCTCAGGGCCTGAGCGTGTGTTTCCGGCCTAAAGACTCCTGACCCCAACACCTTCCAGACCAGGTCAGAGGCCATCCTTTGCTCTTGTGTTGCCAAGTGCCTCCCCTTTAGAACCCATGGCTGTGACAGTCGCCTCTCCCCAGATGGCCCAGAGGAGGGCCCCCTGGTGCCTGGATGGACCAACTTGGCCATTTTGCACCTGATTCTGTCAGGTGACATGGGTGGTGACAAATCCAGTCTGGAAGGGGGGCCGTGGGGAGGAAGGTTCTGTCAGGGGACAGAACTTCTCACAGGCATGCAGTTACACTATCTGGGATTCCAAGAAGGTTCTGTGCCCCCAACTTCAGACCACATCATGTTGGCAATGAGGGTGGTGGTGAAGCTAGGACAGCCAGCTGACTTTCAGGGGGTTGAGAGCAGAGATCCAATCCAGTCTACCCCCTTTCCCAGACAAGGCCCAAGAACCAGGGCTTGTGAGCCTGAGGAGGTCCTGAGTTGAGGAAACGGAGACGAGCTGTGATTTAAGTTATCATCATCATCATCATCATCATCATCTGTTCACAAGAGAGCTCAAGATAGGAACTGACTGATTCCTAAGGATAGGTTGTCTGCCCTAAATCTCTCGTCTGAGATGCAAACCAACCCCAGGGCCTGGCCTTCTTGCAGAGGGAGAGAGAGGACACAACACCAGAGGTGACCACTGCCTTTATTGCCTCTGTGCTGGGGTCTTGGGCTGGGGTTTGGAGGTATCTGGGGGGAGCAGGTGACACTGGGCCCAAATTATTGCTACTTGGCAAGGTCACCTTGGGACTTCCCATAGTGCCCTGAGTGTGGGTAGGCATGAACATGCAAAATATATGCAAATGACATGCAAACCAACCCAGGATCTTGCCGAGGTCTCTGGTGCAGCCAAGGGTGCTGGAAGAGTTGGAAGCCTGCTAACCCAGGAGGGTGATGGGGACACCCAGGTCCTTACCCCACACTGCAGACGGATCCGGCCCAGCCTCAGGGGTCGAGGTTTGGTGGTGGGGGGGTGGGGGTGGTGTCCCTGAGCATCAGCCCTGGTTCTGCTGCTGGCTGAGGAAGAGCAGAAGCCTGGCCCCAAGACAGCAGGAAGAAAGCAGGGTACCCACTAGGCAGCCAGACAGCCGGAGGCCCACCCAGAGAGGGAGGCGACCTCCTTCCTCTGTGTCACACAAGGCTGGGACAGAGGTGACCAAATCCAAGCTTCCTGAGCCAGGCAGAGGCCAGAATGCCTCAGAGGCCAAAGCTACAAACAATAAAATACACTGATAAATAAATAGAAAGCGAGCAGCCCAGTCCCTGATCCCTGGGCTGAGAGACTCTCCACCAGCTGGGTCTGGGGCAGGGGGACCTTTGAGAGCCCGGCCCCAGTTCTAAGAGTGGCAGCGTCCTTGGTCTTGGTGCTGAGTCGACCAGTCGAGAAGCTCCAGAAGGAGGCAGGTAGGGCCCCAGGGCCTTGGCTTATGCAGGTCAGGCTCAGTTATTATTCATAATCCACCAGGAGGCTAGGGGTCAGAGGTTGAGGGTCAGAGGCCATCAGGGGCCCACTGCCACTCTGTAGGGCTGTGGAGCAGGGTCGGGGGCCACAGCATACCTGGGAAGAACACAGTGGTGAGGGTGTCTGGAGCTCGCAGGTGGTCAATGAGGATGCGCTGGAAGGCCTTACTGCAGGCGGACTGCTGGTGCCTGGGGAGGGCCGTGGAGTGACCTGAGGCTGGAGCTGGTCCCTCGAAGAGCAAGACCACCCACCCCCACCCTGTCCTACTGTCTGGATTCAGATCCCGGTCCTGCCTCACATTGGCTCTGAGCCTCGGTTCTCTCTCTGTGAAATGGGGACAATAGTGCCTACTGTACCGGGACACTGGGGGGATGACGTGAAATAATACGTGGGTGCTTGGCATAGACCGTGGCACGGTGGTAACAGTGTGTATTCACTGAGTGCCCGCCATCTACTGTGTTCCTGCCATTGTGCTCAGCTTTTCATACGCCATCTCGTTTGGCTCATAGAAGGGTAGATCTATTATGACTCTCATTTTGGAAAGATCGCTGGGGCTCAGAGTGGATGAGTAACTCTCCCAAGGTTACACAGCCAGTGATTAATAGAGGATGATTTGAACCCACGCCTGACTCACTCCAGGGCCCATACTCAATAAACTTTAGCTTTCAGATACCATTCATACCTTCTCCAGGAGGCCTCATCCTGCCAGAACTCATATAGGGTGAAAGAGGCATTGTCCAGCATCTTCTGGGCAGACACACTGTGGGGCCAAAGAGATGGCCAGGCCAGGCCCAGGCTACCACCACCACTGCCCACCCAGCCTGGGTGTCTGACGGGAGCCTTGGCCAAGGACGCCCAGCCCCAGCACTTTGCCCTGCTCACCCCCCTCCCCTGACCTTGGCCAGCCCACTGGCCAGCTAGGGACTCACTGCAGGCAACGGCTCTGGGCCCCTGTGAAGTCCACATAGCAGCACAGGGCACGGTGGAAATCCTGCAGGGCTTCCTCTGCCACGTGCACCTGCCTCTGGGCCACGAGGATGTGCTGGCAAGAGAGGCAGCCTGGTGAGCCGGGGTGAGGCAGGGCCCAGGGGAAGGACTGGCTCTGGCCTTCAGGAGGACTCCGCCCTTCTTGACTTGCACCAGCCCCGCCTACCGTGAGGTCAAGCTCCTGCCCCAACCTGGCCCCCAGCATCCCTGCCTCCAGCCTCTCCTCATGGCCAAGATCATTGCCTTGATCCAGCCACTGTCCCCCCCTCCAGCAGCATGCCACCACTTCCCCCTCTAGCCTCCACCCACACACCACAGACCCAGCTTTCAGGAACGCAGATGAAGTGAACTAATACCCAGAGAGAGACAGTGATTTCTACAGGGTCACAGAGGAAGGGCCAGAACCCAGCACCTGCCAGGCTTGGGGGACGAGGGCTGGGCCAAGCCTGGGAAATGGGCATGTGTGTAACACAGAGGCCAAGCAGGCAGCAGGCCCCGTGAAACCCCTCATTTGATGAGCACCTCGTCCTGGCCCAATACCCAGTTGCCTGTCCCTCTCCTGGACTCACCGAGCCAGGCCCCTTGGTAAGCTCCTCTTCATGCAGGGGTTCCAGCCGGGGGGCCTACGAGGGACACAGAGTGTGGGCAAGGCCCCCGGTGTGTGCCTGGCTTATGTAGATTCCAGGAAGAACCTCCCCCTTGGGGCACTGGCCACCTGGTCACTCACCTTACACTCAAGCTGGTCAATGAGCTCCTGGAGACGGTTGACCTGGAGCCGCCACTGCATCTCAGCTTCTGAGCTCTGCCCTGGGGTGGGACACCCATGGGGGCAAGTCAGGCATGGGCCCCCTCGGGTTGGGAAGCCTCTCAGGATGAGCTGAGGGGCAGTGGGTGAGTGGGCACCGGGGGCACCTGTGTCCGAGGAGCCAGGAGACCAGGCGGGTGACCGACTGACGCTCCGCGGGGCCCTGCGCCCTGCCCTCCGGCAGCCATGGGGCCTGCTCTGTACCTCCACGCTGTCTTCATCTGACCTAAGAGAAGTGGAGGGTCAGCCCATTGCTCTCAGACCCACAGGCCAAGGACTGGGGCCCCTGCACAGGGCTGGGCCTGGGTGGAGCAAGACAGGCTTCCTGGGACACTGAGACCCAGCCAGCCGCTCCCTCTCACCCCTTCTTGGCCTCCCTGTCCAAGAACAAGAATAATGGGCTCTGGGATGCTGGAGCGGCGGAATGTGATGAAAGCTGAAGGCCCTGGAATGTGGAGACAATGACCAGCAGGGCACCTCACATACCGTGGGCCACGGGCCTGGGCCTCCAGGGTATCTGACGCCCCTTCCAGCGAACTCTGCAGGGCTTGTAGCTGGCTCACCGTCTCCCGCAGTAGGAAGCGGGTCACAAACTGGTCCACCTTGGAGGCCCGCTCATATTCCTGGGGGCAGAGGGAGCATGCTCAACATATCCTGGCCCCAAGCATATATTTCTGAATGGGGAGCCACTGTCCTGCTCCCCTACCCTTGCCCATCCAAGCAATAGTACAGCATGAAGAGCAGAGAGCGTGCAACCAGAGCAGGACCGTTCTGGGACTGGGAGCAGGGCCTGGCCTCCCTTCCTGGGAGGTGTAAGGCCACCTTTACAGGGAGGCATCTGCCATTTTCTGGGCCCTAAGGCCCCTTCCCTGTTGGGCCACCACCTTTAGCCAGGCTGGTGGTGGCGGGGGGAGAGAGGGGGGTGTAAGGCAGGTCACATGGCATCCGAAGGCATGAGGCAAAATGATGGTGTGATGTGGCCCCATGCTCACCAGTTGGCCCTAAACTCATGATCTATGCATGCATTCATTCATGCACTCATCCATGCAACAAATACTTAACTTCTACTAGGAGCTGCAGATACAAAACAGCCGGGCCACTGTCCTTATACACATAGCACTGATTCCTACATCACTAGCCTCCACTCAGCCCCTCCCAATGTGGGCAGAGAGACAAGGCCGACAGGCCAGTCCCTACACTGCCCATTTGAGATGCTCAGAGACTCTCCAACTACCTTCGCCTCCTTGTGCCTTAGTTTCCTCACCTAGAGAACAGGGAGGATAATAGCCGTCTCACCGAGCAGTTGAAAAACTTCAGTGAACTAATTCCTACATAGGACACAGCCCAGGATGGGAGTCCTGAGAAGCCAAAGTCCAGGTGCTTGCCCACCCTCCACAAAGGGCTCCAGAGGCAACATCCATCAGAGGCTTCATTTCTTTCCATGACCTGCCTCTGCTCAGCCATCAGATGGGCCCTGCTGGGCCAGGCTCATGAGCTGGGAGGCAGGAACAGAATGGGGGCCAGGTGCTCTCACTCTTAGGCCAGTGGTTTCTGCCCTGTCTCCAAGCCTCATTCTCCAGACTTCCTGGCCATGCTCTGAGCTCTCTGAAATCCTTCCAATAAATTCCCTTTTGAGCGCTTAAGATGGTTGATCGAGTCTCTGTTGCTTGCAACCAAAAAACCCAGCTGCCACAAGCACCCTCTGTGCCATGCCCTGTTCCAAGCAGAATTTCATTTAATCCTCATAACAACTTATAAAAACCATAATGGACCCCATTTTGTAGATGAGAAGACTGAGGCCTGGAGCAATTAATTACCTTGGGCCAAGATCACACAATTAGTTAGTGGCAGAGTCAGAATTCAAACCGGGACCACAAAAATTCCTCTCTACTCACCACTAAGCGCCTTACAAGCATTGCCATATTTGTGATTATCAGCCCAGTTTTGCACCTGAGAAACCAAGGCCAGAAGTCACAGCCAGAGTAAATGGAGCCAAGATTCGCCTGTGGGTTCTGGGAGGAGGAGCTTAGAGCCTACAGCTGGGGAGGTTGACCTATGAGGTCACAATGTGGCCTCCCCAGGATAGAGTGGGGACAAGAGTGCCCCTCCCCCAGCCAGAGGGCAGGGCAGAGGCAGCATGGGCTGTGGCCTCCAGTGGTGACCAGCCCTGCCATGGGAAACAACAGTTCTCACAAGAGAACCAAAGTGCCCAAGCAGGCCTGCAGGGAGAGGCCACCTGACATGGACAAGGCTGGGTGGAAACAGCAGTTCTTCAGCCATCTCAAGCGGAAGAAGCCAAACGTGAGTGCCAGGGTGTTAGGGCAGGTGGGAATCAGGGGAACTCGAACAGGTGGGCAGGAGGGGATGCTGGGATTCTAGGCCCTGTGGGCATAAGTCCGAGGCGCATGGAAGGGCTTGGATAACCCCTCTGAAGATGGCAGTCCCAGGAACCCACGTGGTGTGGTTGGGTCCTAAAAGCCCAGAGGGAGGGCAGGGATTCAAGCAACCAGGAGAAATTAGGAGACGGGAGCCCAGGAGGGTGGGCCGGAAGGGATTCTCCCAACTCCCCACAGAGAAGTAGAGGGTTCTGCGTGGTGAATCAGCCTTAGTTGGTACCGCAGGGGCTATAAGCACAGGGAGGTCCTTTATGCCCCCTTTCCAGCTCCCAGCCTCAAAACATGCTACTTTTCCCCTTCTTCGAGTGAGCAGAGGCCCTGGAGGGGGTCCGGGTGGGTGAGAGTCCCGCTACTAAGGCTGGGAGGGCAGGCAAAGATCCCATAATCGCAGACGGTTTAAGTCTCAGGAGGTCAGCTACGGTGGGTGAACGTTTCCAGAGGGAAGGCAGGTGTCCTGGGCAATGGGACCGGGAGAGACCCACTCCCGCCCCCGAGCACGGGAGGAGAGCGGGAGTCCTGGAAATGTAAAGGGGGCAGAGTCCTGGGAGACTGGATCTGGGTGGGTGAGGATCCTCAAGAAGAAGGTGCTGTACGCTCTTCCCCCTCACGCTCCCGCCCCGCCCCAGGCCAAGATCGTGCTACTTTTCCCCTTGGACAAGCAGCAGCAGCAGCTATCCGACGTGGCGGCAGGCTCAGGCGCGCGGCCCGGGCGTCCAGGCGAGGACGCGACGGGCGCCCCCGTGGGCTCCCCGGCGGCGGCGCCCACGCTGCGAGGAGCGGGCGACTGCGCTGATCGGCGCGAGGGCGCACGCGCGCGAGAGATGAAGACGATCTTGGTCCTGCTGCTGCTGCTGGACGCGCGGCTGCAGGAGAGGCGCTGCGCGGCCGGCGCGCCCGGAGCGGGGGGCGGGGCCAAGGTCGCGCAGGGCTGGCAGCGGCTCTACTCGCGCCTGCTGACCGACGTTCAGGCGAACCGCGAGGCCGACCCCGCCGAGGAGCAGCCGCGCAAGCGGCGCCGCTGCCCTCGCCCGCGGCCCTGAGCGCCCGGCCCGTGGCCCAATAAAGAGCGCATAGCACCCCTGGCGCCTGCTGGCTCTGTCTGAGGAGGCGCAGAGCTGGGCGGGGGTAACCGGGCCGAGGGCGAGACGCGGATGATACGGTAGGACTGAGGGCCGAGCAACGGCAATGGCTTGGCGCCAAAACCGAGCCTTCTCCTTCCTTGTGACCCAAGCGTCAGAACCCCTGCCCCCAGGTGGGGAGGGACACCCTGCCACAGTGGAGGGAAGCTGTTTTCCTCCTCCAACTCCAGGCCCGGGTCAGACCTTCAGGTTTGCAGGCCCAAGGGAGGTGAGTTTGGGCAAACCCCGGTGTGGGCACGCTAGGAGGAGGGACCTGCCTCCAGCCGAAACCTAACATCTTCAAGAGTCCTCAACATCCACAAGTCCTTCTTAGGCAGGGGGCGGAGGCAACAGACACCACCATCCTGGAAAAAACTGTGAGGGTCCCACGGTCAGCTGGGCTGGGGCCTGAGACTCACATTCTGCCTGTGAGAGCACCCAGGAGGAGAGGCTGGGGTCTGGGGGCTTCTGACCCCTCACTCCTACCCCACTCTGCTTGGTAACCCCCAAGCCACCTCATCACTTGTCCCTCACCCTACCTTGTGCCATCCCCTTCCCCACATTGCAGTCAGAGACTTCTTCCAAACCACTTAGCTGTCTGTAGGACAGTTGGCTCTGCTGCTAAGCTCCCACTGATTTCTCCAAAGCCCAGAGGGAAACGCCCAAACTTATTGTTGTCAAATGCAAGCTCAGCCCCCAGCCTTAGTCTTTCCCTCTAGGGCTTCTGAGTGACTCATATCCTCACCCTTGCTCTGGCTATATTGCCACTGTGGTCTCCAACGCAAGGTTCACCTCCCTAATCCACCCAGGAGAGGCCTGGCATGTTATCTGTGAGAAAGACCCAGCTACTTCTCATTTTCCTGGGCTCCAAACCCAGCTCCAGACCTCAGTGCTGCCCCAGCCCTACCAAACCTGTAGCCAGCCTTCCACTGGTGACCACCTCAGAATGTCCCAAAGGGGACAGATGCAGCAGGGGGTGAAGGTCCCAGCTCATTAAAGACACAGGCCCGGCTTCTGCTACAGATGCACTTCCGTTAGTGTCAACACAATCGACATCCCTTCCGTATCCCCTGCGTCAGGCTGGAGGTTGCATGACCCACGGCATCTCCCCAAATGCTTATAAAAACATACCCTTTCTTGCCATCCCTGTGGTTACAATCAAGGTAACCATGTCCTTCAATGTGGCCACACATCCTGGCCATACGTGATTGGCCTAGGCTGGTCCTATCAGCCTCTTTCCTGGGACTGTAATTCAGGAGATGTGAGAGACCGTTTTCTACGTGAGCATGCATGGGCTGAAGCCAGTCTTCAGAAGAATAAAACAATGCAGAGCCTGTACACATCCTGCAGCTAGGCCCTGCGTCCAGTCCGTTCCTGAAACCTGATTTCATCTTTGTTCTTGGCGTCCATAAGGCCTACAAGATCCTTGTAATCAAATCCCTATTTTAGCTTAAGCTCAGTTGAGTAGGTCTTCTACTTGCAACCGAAATGGTCCTAAAGAGAATAATAGACTCTGCAGAGACTAGAAGTGGCCTTTTCCCTATGTGAGGATTATTAGTACGTTCTGGAGGAAGAAAGTGAGCCCAGAGAGAGATTAGGACTTGCTCAGGGGGGCACAGTGAGTCATCTTCAGAACTGAGTCACAAACTCCTCGGGTCCACTGGAGTCCATACATGGAAGCCCCTGCAGGTAGGGTCCCTATGTGGGCTGCCTGGGCCCCTCAGGGCTGAGCTCACATAGGTCCTATGAGTGGCTACAGATCTGTGATTAAGAGCTTTCCCTTCAGCATGAAGGAAGGTGGGGAGGGGGGAGGAGACTGCTGCACATCGGCCAGAGTACTTCGGATAATCTGAAGCATTCTGGTTGTGCTGGACAGCTGAGGCCAGATCCCCTGATGCCAAAATCACTGCTCTTGGCCCTGTCTCAGGAGAGAGGATGGGTCCAGGGAGTTCTCATGGGAGAGGTCTGTGGAATACAGCAGGTACTGAGGACTGAGGTCACAATGAGTCCAATCCGAGTTCTTTTCCTTCCTTCTTTGACCACCCCATCTTACCTTAAGTCAAGGCCAAGAGAGAGGTGCCAGGAGACCTTCTGGGGCTCAAGGACTGGGCTGGACTCCTGGGTCCCCAAGTAAGGATATATGTCCGGAGGACACTGCCACAAGGCCCCATCATTGTTAGAGCCCTGCTGCTCCCAGAGGCTTCTCATCTAGAAGGATTGAACGAGGCCCTCTCAACATCTATGTCCACCAGGACTGAGGGGGCGGAGCCACATAGCGGAGGCTCGTCCTCAGTGGGGTGGGCCTGGTGCAAGGTGGGTCTTGAGCCTTGAGCCACAGGAGGGCAAAGAGGGCCAAAAGCGGCCGGAGCCCGCAGGAGCGGAGACTGACGCTCAAATTAGTGGTGGGTGCTCGGGCCTGTGGGCAGCGCCAAGAGCTGAAAAGAGACGTCCAGTCTGGCCGGAAGAGTGGGAGCTCAGGACCAGAGGCCGGAGCCAAGAATTGAGGGCGCTAGTTCTGTAACCAGAAAGGCCAAGACTAAGGCCTGGGGCCCGAGCCAAGAGCTGAAAGGCGGGCCTCCAGTGAGGCCGGGGGCGGGGCCTCGCGAAGGGCGGGGTCGAGCCGGGAGAGGCGCTGTGGCGTCGGTGTCCTGGAGGTCCGGGAGCCGCCGGGTCCGTCGGCCGCCCTCGCTGGGCCGCGTGGCGGTGGTGGTAGACCAGGGCTCGGGCTTCATCAAGGCGGGCTTCGGGGGCGAGCGCCAGCCCCGCCTGGTGCTGAAGAGCTCCAGCCTCGTGCCCACCTGGGACCGGCCGGTGTGTACCCGCGCACCCGGCTGCGGGCTGGCGGGCGGCGTGGAACGGGCGCACCCCATCAAGCACGGCGTGGTGGTGGACTGGGAGGCACTGGAGGGGCTGTGGGAGCGCCTGCTGGTGGGCGGCCTGCGGGTGTGCCCGGAGCAGTGGCCCGTGCTAGTGAGTGACTCGCCGTCGGCGCCGTCCGCGAGCCGCGAGAAGGTGGCCGAGCTGCTGTTCGAGGCCCTGGTGGTGCCTGCGTGCCACATGGCCAGCACGGCGTTGTTGGCGCTCTGCTCCACTGGCGCGTTCAGCGGGCTGGCCGTAGAGGCAGGTGCAGGCGTGTGCCACGCCACACCCGTCTATGCGGGCCACTCGTGGCACGAGGCCACCTTCCGGCTGGACATCGCAGGCAGCACCCTGTCGCGCTACCTGCGGGACTTGCTGGTGGCAACGTGCCCTGATCCATCGCTGCGGGCCTTGCCCCGCAAGGCCATCACACAGCTCAAGAAGCGCTGCTGCTATGTGTCGCTGGACTTTGAGGGTGACCTTCGTAACTCTGACCGCCACCATCCGGTCAGTTTCTGTTTAGGCAACGGGTGCTCTTTCTGCCTCAGCAGCGAGCGCTTCCGCTGCCCGGAACCCATCTTCCAGCCGAGTCTGCTAGGCCAGGCCGAGCCAGGACTGCCTGCACTGGCCTTCCAGGCACTGCAGAGGGTCCCTGCGACTCTAAGGACGCGGCTGGCGGATACCGTGGTGCTGGCCGGTGGTTCCACGCTTTTCCCTGGCTTCACTGAGCGCCTGGAAATGGAGCTAGAGGCGCAGTGCCGGAGGCACGGCTATGGGGCACTGCGGCCTCACCTGGTGGCCAAGCCTGGGCGTGGCACAGCAGTGTGGACAGGTGGCTCCATGGTGGCCTCCTTGCGTTCCTTCCAACAGCGCTGGATAACCCGGGCCATGTACCAGGAGTGTGGCTCCAGGCTGGTGCACGAAGTGTTCAACTGAGTCATGTTGGACTGGAGGGGAGGTGCCACATGAGGGGCACGGTGGGCTGAGCTATAGCTCTATCAGAGGCATTGAGTGCCAAATAAAAGTCTCAAGTGATTGGAGGTGGCAGAGTCATCATGTGCTGATGGGTCACTCCTACCCCTTACTGAGCCAGGAGGAGGTGGTCGAGATCCCAAGGACCCTCACTTTGACCTGCAGTTTGGATCTACCATAACCAGTGCCAGTTCAGAGAATACCAGTCCAGGTGCCTACCCCCAGGGCCCCGTTTCCATGGCAACAAGGAAGATAACACTCCCACTTGTGTCCAGGCCACAGATATGGAAATTATCACAACACATCAACTGCTCATCATGTACTATTTGGATTCCCATCCTATGCCAAGCCTCAATGGCAGAAAACCTACTAAAACCCATGGAGAAGCAACCAGAAAAGGAAGCCCTGTCCTTAGCTGATCATTGACTCACTGAAGGCCTCAGTTTCCCCTTCTGTAAATATGAGGTCACACACAATCCTCACTGTTCCCTCCTTGCCTCCTTATTAAGAGCTATGGGACAAAGGGAGGTGGAGACATTTCTTGAAAGAAACATACAAAGGGAGGGGTGGCTTGTGTTTTTGAAGTTGCTCTCCAAGAGCCTAGAGCCCTGGCTCTGAGCACTGTTTGTGATTGTATGCACGTGTGGCCACGCATGCATACAAACACTTGGGTGCTACATGCCTGCCTGCCTGCCTTACACATGTCCTCAGGCCAGGCCCTGCCCCACCAGGTTCCACACACCAGCATGGGCCTGTGGCTGTGTGTGAGTATGCCCACCTCCCAGCCCATCCCTGCTGGGTCCTGGGCTTGATACCCCACAATAGTTAGGTCTGACCAATAATAAAAACAGCAGCAGCAGGAGCTCCAGGTAGCAAGTGGCTGCTGTGTGCCAGGCACAGCTCTGGGTGCTGGGAATAGAGAACACGAAAGGCAAAAATCCCTGCCTTCATTCTCATTTCTCTGTCACATCAAATGTATGGAGCTCTATTATTATCCCCAGTTTACAGATAAGAAAACTGAGGCCCAGAGAGATAAAGGTACACAGCCAGAATGTGGGAGAGAACCCAAGCCTCTAGCTTCACAGCCCTGAGCCATGACAGTAGAGGCTCCCATAGGACAGCAGACACCCCTGCCCTCATTCCAGGCCCTCCACCATCAACCCCTCCACTCACCAGCTTGGTGGTGTCCATGGCAGTGAGCACGGCACAGTTCAGTGACTCCAGTGCGGCCAGCACAGGCCGGTAGACACCCAGGTGTTCTGAGAAATAGTCTGCAGGCAGAGAAGGTGCTCAAAGGTTCCCAGACCACCCCCTACTCCTGCTCCGCGGCCTCATTTACCCAACCTGGGATTCCTCAACAGCCAACCAGGCCTCATATCCTGAGGCAAGCCCATCTTGTTCCATTAGGAGAGAAGGAACAGCCTCCAAGGAACATCATGCCCACCTGCCCAGGGGCGCCAGGAGACCAGAGCTCCCGTGGACCTACTCACCACACAGTTTCTCCGTTTCCAAATTGCTGCAGGAAAAAGAGGAGGCACGCTTCAGTCCCACAGACTTAAGCTTGGTGACCTGAGATTTTGAAGCCAATGTTCCTCCCACTGCCCACCCCAGCTCAGCCTGATGAGGAGGCTGCTTCTGCCTCCACCCAATTTAAGCTGCTCAGTGGGCCAATGGGGGCAGCAAGGGTATTACTGAGGGCGAAAATTCAGACCCACTCTTGGCCTCCAAGAGGATCTCAGGACCAGGGAGAGAAATGTGGACACAGGCCAGAGAGGAGTATAATCAGAGCCGGGAAGGGAAAACCAGGTCTGGGGAAGTTCAGAGAAGGCCTGGGGTATTACTTGGTAGGTTAGGGAGGACTTCCAGAAGGAGGGTGCTTAAGTTAGGCCTTCAAGGACAAGGAATTTGATCGGAGTGTCTGGTGGTGGGGAGGTGGCAACATTGCAAATAAAAGGTCCAGCCCAAGCCTCAGAGTAGGGAAGGGCATGGAAGCCTTGAACGCTGACCCAGAGTTTAAAATTTATTCTAAGGAGATGTTGGGGGAGAGGGAGGGACAGCTGTGTATGTGTATGCACCCATGTGAGGAAGCATGGGGAGGGAAGCATGCAGACTCCTGCTAAGGCCCGTAGATGTGGGAGCACACATGGGAAGGTATGTGCGAGTTCATGAATCTGCATCGATGTGTGGAAGCAGGTGAGGCCCAGCTATCCTCAGGCATCCCCTTGTCCCTGCAGGAAGCGGGAATGGGGAGGGGGGTGGGGGGACACCTGTGGGCTGAACCACGGCTGGTGACTCAGACCAGGCTATTTTGGGGTCCCAGCTGGAAGGAGTGTGATGGACAAGGCTGGAGCCAGGGAGGGAGTGAGTGGGCGGGTAAAGCTGTCATCAAGCCCTAGCACCTCTCTCCCTATGCAACCCCCCATCCTCCATAAGGAGGCAGGGGACACCGTGGGGCTGGGAGAGCCTAGCTTCACATCTACACCCAGCTCACCCACCCGTTCTCGTACTCACTCAGTGGAGGGCCCATCAATGCCGCTGAACAGTTCCCGCAGCTCCCCAGGGCTGAGAACCCCATCAGCAAAGTAATTCTGGAACTCCTCAAATGAGAGCTTACCATCATCTGGGGTGGGAGCAGAGAGCAGAGCTGGTATCCCTGACCCCTGGCTGCACCCCTGCCACCAGCTTCAGACCCCCTAAAGCTACTTGGCCAGGTGGAATGGAATTGAGCTTGGGGGGACTTGGCTGTTGGGGACAAAAGAGTCTCCAGGGGTGCCCACTTAAGGCAACAGGGTCCACTCTTTAGGCACCCAAAGGACAAGGCAGCACACACATGGCATTGCATAGGGACTCAATAAATGCTTGCCAAATGAAGAAGCAAATGGAAAGCCTGGGACATGGCCAGGTCATGGCAGAACCTAGACATCACTCAGAGGACTTGGGGGCTCAGTCTCTGCCCACCAAGCCTGGCTCCAGGCTGCTCTGTACCCACACCCTTCACAGAGAAGCCGCCAGGAGGCAGATGAGATCTTCCTTAGAGTTGGAGGCCCTGCAAGAAGCCGCAGGCTGGCAGGCTCAGGAGGGAATGCCCTTCTCTTCACAGGGGCTATGGAATAGTCTAAGAGCACCAGGGGGATGGCCAAAGACACCGGGAATTTGCCTGTAAGGTCTCTAAGCAGATGGGGTTGGGGGAGCAGAGCTGGGGGGGTGGGGTGGTCTGAGCCTCCCCAGACAGAGTGCTATGATCCAAATGTGTGCTGGCTGATCAATGGGTTGGGACACGATCCTGTCTCCAGGAGGGTGAAACACCAAAGGCTCTGAAGACCCCAGATGGAAGTAAGGCCAAGGCTGACTGGCTGCCTCAGCTCAGACCCTCACCTGGCCAATCAGGACACAGTGGGCTGCTCCAAGTTGTGGGCAGCAACTTGATCGTGGGCTCCCTTGAGGGCTCCTGCTTTAGCTTTCAAGGTTTTCCCAAACCAGGGTCTGAGACTGCCCAGGACCCAGAGCAGGGGAAGCTGATTCCCTGGACCCAGCAGCATCCTGTGCAAGCCTTCCCTGGGTCCAGGTGGTTAGTCATATGGGAAGTTACTGAGCCCTCTAAAGATCTAACAGCACAATCCCCCACAGCCTCATCTCCATCACCCAACCTTTCCAAGCCCCTCACGCAGGAAGCTTGGAACCAAGCATCACACAGACCTGGATTCAAGGCCCACCACTTAAAGGCTGTGTGACTTCAAGCAACCTGCTTCACCTCTCTGGGCCTGTGCTCCTTAGTCTGTAAAATGGGATGAAGAATTCCCATCTAGCTGTTGGTTGTGAGGACAACATGAAATCATATGGAAGAGTTATCCATACCTGTGCCGGGGGCATTGTGGGAGAGTATGCCCCCACCTCCAGCCTCTGGCTAAGCCACATTCCCTCCACTCTCCATCCTGCCAAACTGAATTCCAAATGGCACCCCCTCTGGGAAGGATGGCTTGATTGATTCTCCTGATTTGGGTCTTCCCAAGATTTTTCTCCATTCTAGACTGTGCTCCCAAACCCGTGACACTCCCCTGAGCCTCCTTGATGGCCCCCACCCCTCCCCACACTGTAGACTCAAGGGAAGGCACACTCACCATTCTTGTCTGCTCTGCGGAAAACCTGGAGGACAAAGGGGCACAGACGGGAGCTGTGAGTGCCGCCTAGGAGGCAGGATGCCCCCACCCAGCTCATCAGGGCCCCAGCTGGCCAGCCTACCCCCCCACAACCTTGCCTTTCCTCTTGCCCAGCCTGGTCCTAAACCCCTGCCCAGATCAGCCCTGTGGGAGGCTTTCCAACAAGGGGAGCACAGGAAGATCACACAGCAGGTCTCACCACTTGCTCACATTTCCTGCAGGTCCTGGCCCCACAGGGGGTGCTCCACACCAGCTTCCAGCACCCCCACCTCCCACACCCAGAGGCTACCCTGGGTTCTGTCTGAGGTATGAGCCCTTGCCACAGTCCCAGCTTGAAGAAGGTGGGGAAATGGGCCAAGTTCCTGGGCACTACTTGTCCCAGACCTGAACCCCTTAACTCTGCAGCATGGCCATGGTCCATCCCAGACTCTGCCCACTCAAGGCTCTTTCCCTGTGTGCTTAAGACCCTGATATGCAAACAGTGGCTAGTCCTTTCTTTGTGGGTGTCTGGGGTTAACCATTCCAGGGCCAGGGCTTCTTATGAGGCTGATTCAGTGTGAAGGCCTTGGACAGGCTCGCACGCGTGTGTGTGTGCATGCACACACATGTGCAAAGGGGAGTGGGAGTGGCAGAAAGCAAGGGTGAACAGATTGTATTTACAGAGAAGCAGAGATGAAGAGCAACAGAGGCAGAAAGGGACAGAGTCAAGATGTGATCAGGGACCAGAGACTCCCAGGTCATCCAAAGCAGCCCAGCAAATGGGGAGACCAGCACACCTGGCAAGGAGGGGCCGGCCAAAGTCTGGACAAAGAAGCCTTAACAACTCCAGGTCCTGAATGCCACTCCTCTCCAGCTGTTACCTCTGGGTCAGTGAAGCATTGGGATGAATCTAACCCCTAGCCAGAAGCCTGACTCAGAGGTCTGCCACTGTCTCGGGTCACACAGCAGCCCAGTGTGGCCTGGCTGGGGCAGATGGAGATGGCAAGAAGGGGTGCTATGCTGTGAATGAGGGCACCTGGGGCCACACTCAAACAAGCCTCTGCCTCTGTGTGATTGTGGACATGTTCCTAACTCCTCCGGCCTTGGTTTTTCCATCTGGGAAGCGGGATGGACAGATTCCTTCCATCCAGGACTGCGGTCAAGGTGCTGAGTCACTGGGGGCAGCGGGGAGTGGACAGGAGTGCCGTCTTTCCGTCTTTCCCACAGGCAGAGACCTCTGAAGCTGGGGGCGGGGGGGTGGGGTAGTGAATGGGCCAGGATGGATGGGGCTGAGCACTAGGGGAGGAAGGGGCCTGAGGCAGTGACTGAGGCCTGTCTAGGCTGCCCTTAGTTGGTGCCCCTGGGGGCGCTGCAGGGCCACCTGCCACACACAGGAGGGAGGTACAGACCACTGTGGGCAGTCCTGACGAACTATGGGACTCCATGGCCCCTGGGTCAGATCTATGGGACTCTGGGATCAGCCCTGGATCAGCAGTCTGGGGGGCTGTTTATTCTTCCAGCCTCCCCTGACTGGGTCAGCCCAGCCTGGGATTGCTATAGAGGGGACTGCTCCTGTGATCAAGTGTTGACAGCCCCCACTGCATCAGACACATAAATGGGGTGGACTGGGGTGGGGGGGGGGGGGGCAGCAGGGGCAGTGACACCGAACCAGGAGATAAGGAGAGTGAGAGACTGAGAACGGACACAAAGGAAAGGAGACAAAGATAAGGGAGAATGGAGACAGCAGGGTCAGAGAGAGATGGTGAGAGGCAGAGACCCAGAGACAGAAGCAGGGCCCCAAACAGACCTGGAGAGAGAGAGAGACACTGACAGAAAAAGAGACAGAGACGCAGAGACGGGGGTAAGGAGAGACAGCGAAAGACTGAGAGCCCAGCGAGACACAGGGAGAGAGCAGACAGACCTGGAGAGACTGACAACCCCAGGGCTAGAGAGCCTTCGCCCCCTGCCCGCTCCCCACTCACGTCCTGGAAGAGCGCGTGTCCGGCGGGCCCGGCGGCAGGCACGGGCGCGGGGGACCGCCGGGGCTCGGGCGCGGGCGGCCGGATCAGGCACACGGTGAGCAGCCCCGCGCACGCCATGGCGCCGCCACCCACTCGGCTCGGGCTGGGCTGCGGCTCCGGGTTCTGGACGCCGCCGCCTCGGACTCCGGGGGACGCCCGCCCATCGGCGCCGGCGCGGACGCCCGGGGCCCCGCCCCCCGCGGCTCCACCCCCCCGTCCCGCTGGCCGCGGAGGCCCCCTCCCCGCCCGCCCCTCTCTAGGGCCTCGCCTTCCCGACTGGAAAGGCAAACTCCAGCCTCCAGGTGGGCAAGAGCTGCACAACGTAGAACTCCCAACACCTTTCGCCTCTGCAGCTGTTACCAGAGGCTCCCGGAGGGTTGGCAACTGTGGAGTAAGGAACGACCCGAGGGGTCACTGTCAGCCGGCACTGGCTGTGTAAATGACAAGTGACGGTCTGCTTAGGAGTACTACACAGCCAGCAACAGAACAGAGGGCTGCGCGGGGCGGGGGCACCGAAGGCAGGTCCCACACCACTGTAGGGTCGACAAAGCAAACTGCAGAACAGACTGACACCTTGTGGGTAAGACCTGCAAGGGACTTCAGCTGAGCGTCTGTATCCTTTTCTGCAAAATGGGGGTAATAGTAGATACCATATAGGATTGTTGTGGGGACTCACTGACTGTAAAGGGCTTAAAATAGGACCTGGCTCAGAGAAAGCTCACCTAAGGGTTAAACAGATCCGTGCGGATCGCCTCCCAGTCACCCTCCTCTCCCCTTTCAAACTCAACTCAGTCCTTTTTACCCTCCCCTCTGCCATTCTGGCTCCTCTTCAGTTCATCCAACACATAGCAGCCAAAGGGAGCTTTTAAAATATAAAACAGGGTATGCCACTGCTATCTCAGGCTCACGAGTGAGTCCTTGTCCCCTGAATAACCCCCAACACTGAACTTCTCTCCACTCTAGCCCTCACGTCAGAACTCCACACTGGTTTCTCTGAGGTCCTCTGTGCCCCTCTCTCTCCTGCCCTGGGGCCTTTGACCACAATGCCCTGTCTGCTAAGTGGGTTCTTATTTTCCTCCTCAGGTAACTATCCTACAGCTCTCAGCTCAAGCATCACTTCTTCCAGGAAACCCTCTGATTTTCCCATTTGTGTCTGTTGGATCTCTTCCAACAGATCCCAAGAGTCCCATGAGGGCAGGGAATGTGTCCCCAGAACCTGAAAGAACCTGACACATAATCAGCCTGTTGTAATTATTTGTTCCAAATTTATAAATGCCCAGAAACATCTGGAAGGAACACAGCAATCAGAGTGGCCTCTCTGGGACTGGGAAAGGGAGGGGAGTTCACTTACCACTTCACTGGATCAGTTTTTAAGTTAGGATAAAAATGGTGATGAAGTCTACCTTTCTTGTGGCTGGGAGGCTCAAATGAAATGAAACCAAGCAGGGGCAGGGAGTGGGGAAGTAGACAAGGGGTGTTTTCCCAGCAACCTTTACCTCTCCCTCTCTCAGATTTGCTCCCAGAACACAGTCCCAAAACCCAGCCCAAACACCATCAAAATATTTATTAAAACCAAAGCAAGAGGGAACAGAGCAGTTAGGAAGGCAAATCAAAGTGCAGATTGGAGGGTGGGGCAGAGCAAGAAGTGGGGTAGAGGGGGCACTTCAAATGCCACAGGAGGGGCCCCTGTGGTCTGGGCTAGGAGCAGCCCTTCACCCACCCCTCCTGCCCACCCTGTCAGTGAAGGTCCCCCACTCACCTCTCCCATCTCACATCCATCCTGGGGGGGCAGATGGGGTCCTGCAGTGACCCCCTGGGAAGGGACCACCCCCTCAATCCACCCATGGCTGTCAGTCAGTCAGTCTGTCTCCCTCCCTCAGTATCCCAATAAATAAACCGCTCAGGCCTCAGCTCCTTCGGAGTGGGGCAAATTACAGCTTAGGGACCCCCGCCCTCGCTCAGGCGTATAGGGAGTTGGGGCATCAGTCCCACATCCTTCCTACCCTTAGCTGGTGCCCCAGGCTTGCCAAAGAGGCCTTGATAAATAAATAACGCTCCATTAAAGCTTCGATCAGAAAAACCTTTTAAGACGACAGAAGTGCTCTCGCTGTCCTGCAAACAAGCAGGCCAAGGCCTCTCCACCTGGCCTGGTCAGCACGCAGGATTCTGGGGGCAGGTGGCCACCCTGGGCCTCGTGGGGCCCCTGGAGCAAGGAGACCAAAAGTGCAGTTAGAGCCCCCACCACGCGCACACATGGACTCATGCACACACACGTGGACACACTGGGGCGTGTTTTCAGTGCACGCACAGATGTGTTCACCTTCATTCCCCGGTACATGCACACACACATGCTCACACACCACTCACCCCGTGTACACACATGTTGGGTGCTGGGTGCATGCACATACACACCACAAACAGAATCCTTCCCTTCCTGGCTTGCTCAGCCTCCTGGCCATAGCCAGACTCCAGAGCTAGAAGCTTCCGGAGATAGGGGAGATAGGGTATAAATTAAACATTTCCAATCGGGCTGGGGGGACGGCCAGGGGCAGGGGGCTCCAGGGCTGCAGAGACAGGGTGGGATCTCAGGAGGCCCTGGTCCCCCGAAGCCCCGTCAGAAATCCAAGGGGGTAAGGTCCCCAAAGTCACAGTCGAAGAGGTCTTTGATGCCCTCACCCTCCTCAAGGCCAAAGTGGTAGTCGAGGGCCTCGTGGGGAGGGGACAGGCTGATGAACTCCTCGGGGAGGAGGCCGGAGAAGTCCTCCCGCACATGCTCCAGGAGCGAGTCGGCCGCCACCAGCGGGGACAGGCGGTCCTCATCCACAGGGGCCCGCAGGCCACCCATCCGGGAAAGCAGAGGTTCTGGGGAGATGGGGGAGCATCACAGGCCGGGGACGGCCCGCGGGGAGGGCAGAGGGGGCTGTCACGCCTGCCCGCCCAGCTGGGAGAGGAGCCCAGACCCACCCCACCCAGCCACCCACCCTTCACCCACCTTGCTCCAGGCTGAGCAGGGACTGGCTGGGATCCGCAGCAGGGGATGAGGAGGGAGATGATGGTGGTGGCACTGTGGTGGCAGGGTCAACTGCCCTGTCCTCCTCCCCAGAAGCTGTCCCCTGGGATGAGGTCTTCCCAGGGCTGATCCCGCCTGCACTCTCCTCAGGGCACAGGAAAACGTCAATGGGGCCTTGTTTGCTCTTAAGGGAGATCTGAAAGGTCTGGGTGGAGGCAGCAGGCAGGGTATATTGAGGCTCAGCTGACCACCAGCCCACCCCAGCCTGTCCTGGTCAGGTCTGGAGTCCCGAGTCTCACCTCTGAGGAGTCTATGGCTTGGAGCTGGGTCTCTGGAGGAGCCTTAATCACCATAACCATCTGCTCTGCAGGGTCTGCGATGCTACGAAGGTCCTGGCAGGTCACGTAGGCCAGGGTTGGTGGAGTCAAGGACCACGTGATCTATGACCTCTGGGGCCACCCACCCAGAGGATTCATAAGAGCCCACACCTACCTAGTCTCTCTTGTCCTCTCCATCCCCCACCCCAGGGCCTGGCACATAGTTGGTGCTTGGGCCTATCTCACACCTTGAGCCCCAATTTCCACATCTGTACAGTGAGACCATTCTACCCATCTAATCCCAAAGTAATGATGGTTGCCTGCAATAATTTCATGTAAGTTACGTAAGACAACTCCAGGCCTGGTGCTGAGAATTTATTCTGACCCATGATCTTGGTGTCAATTGGTGGCTGTCTCCAAAACTTTTAAACATAATTTGGGTATTTACTAACAAAACAAAACAAAACAAACCCCTTATTTGAAAATAAAGTTTCTAGGGACGCCTGGCTGGCTCAGTCAGTGGAGTGTGCAACTCTTAGTCTTGGGGTTGTGAGTTCAAGCCCCATGTTGGATGCAGAGACTACTTAAAAATAAAATCTTAAAAATAAGTTACATTTTTCTAGATGAAAGACAAACAAGAACTTAGATCTCTAGCTATGAAGCTATGGCCATGTACTGAATCACTACCAAATAAATGTTTACTATTGCTTGTACTAAGTTTTCTTGTTTTAATCTGTGCAATTTCAGAATTGATTACTTTCCCCTTTTACAGATGAAGCTGAGGCTCAGAGAGGTTAAGTAACTTGTCCAGCATAACAACAAGTAAATGCTGAGCCCAGAACTTGCATCCAAAGCCAGAGCCCTCTCCTGAATCCAGGGCCCAGGGTAACCTCACAGTCCCACTTGGATGGGACGCCCACCCGCCAGTCCTGTCCTCCATGGGGGCCATCCCAAAGATCCAAGGATATCGCTGGCTGTCAGAGTCCTCAGAAAGCAGCCGCAGCTGGGCGGTACAGATATGGATGAGGTGGTCCAGCTGCCGCTCACTCTCCTGCAGTTGCCGGAGGTCCTGGGTCAGTCCTTCAAGCCGCCCACCGATCCCCACTGCTGCATGGCTGCCTCTGCAGGAGGCAAAGAGAGGGCTTGTAGCTCCTGGCCCAGGAGCCCAGACCCTCAGCACCCAGTCTGTTGCTGCCTGTTCTGTGAGATCTAAGTGAGCCCTTGTCCCTCTCTGGGTCTGGCTTCTCGCTGGGAAGCAGCAGAGGGCTGAACTGGGCTCCAAGTCAGACTGGCAGGGGTCTAAAGTTGGGCCTGAATGTCTGTAAACACCAACATATCCCTCACAGGGGGCAGGATAAGTAAATGATGGTGCAGGCATACTGTGGAATACTATAAAGTTGTATAAAAGGATGAGAATGCATCGATGTACAGGCGTGGAAGCACTTCCAAGACATGTGGTCAAGTAAAAAGAAAAAAAATGATGCAGAATGGAATCATCTGCTAAAAACTGAAAAGGCAGATGTGTCAATGAGAGAGTAGGATGGCCGGGGGGAGAGGAGAGGAGAAAAATAAAACAAGAATTAACAAGAACAAAACAGATGTGTTAGACAATCCCATTGATGGCAACAGAGGGCAGAAGAGTGATCACCTAACGGTGTGAGGGGTGGGCAACAACTGGGAAGCGGCACAGGGAACTTTCTGTGGTGCTGGGTATGTTCTTTATCCTGATCTGGATGGTGGCTCCCCAGGCAAAGAAATACATGAAGGTGCATTAAGCTGCATGTGTGAGATCTGTGTACCTTCCTCTACTCCCTAAGCCCCAGTTTCCCCAGCTATATGACAAGGATGCGGGCAGCCACGGTGGGTATTGCTCTTAGCTCCTCCAGGCTGGTCCAGCCCTGTGCCTCAGTCTCTGCCTGCCCTCCTGTTTGGCTGGTACCTACAGCCACTGGATGTGATTCTTGGACTTCTTGGCAATGAGCTGGATGCCCTCGAGGACATTGGTGATGTCATAGATGCGCCGTTTCTGCACCTTCAGCACCTCAGCCGCCCAGTTCAGATCAACAACACCATCAGCTGAGCGGCTCAGCAGCTCCAGGAAGCGTTTGGTGGTCAGATTCAGCGATGTCTCATAGCGTGACTTCTCCCCTGGGGATTTCACACCTGGGGGTCCAGGCGAGGTGGCTCCCTCAGCACCCCCCCCACCCCAGGCAGGCCAGCCTTCCTGGCAATGCAGGGCAGAGGGATAGGGGTGGGAGGGATAGATGGCTCCTTCCCCTTGGCAAAGCTGACAGGGAGGCCCTGGGGCTGCCGCCTGCCAACCACATGGCATTCCTTTTCTGGCTGGGGAACTCCCCACCCCCCAGGGTTTGGAAAGCCATGCCGGGCGGCCACTCCAGCTGCCCCTCAGGGCCTCCAGAGGCCTGGCTCAGGTCCAGGCCTGACAGCCAGAGCTCACTTTGCAAGCATATTTGTCTGTCCACACCCCCAACTTGGGCCGGGTCAGGGGGCCTGCCCCAGCCCAAGTTCTGTGGGTACCTTTTCCTGGGTGGCGGCCTCTGCCCCGGGCTGGCCCGCTGCTCTCGGCCAGGTACTGATGGTCAGTTTCCAGGTCCAACCTCCGTTTTACCTGTGATAGAAACAATGGGATGATGCCCAATAACCAGAAGTGAGGCCAGAATAGACCTAATTTAGGGCTTGGTGCTCCTGGGCCACCCCTGCCCCACTTTCTCTACCAGGACATCTAAGTGTGTGAGGGATCCCAGGGGACACAATCCTACCACACAGGACAGATCACTCAAGTGGAGGGCAGAAGACCCGAGTTCAAGTTCTAGCTCCACCACTACCTCCCTGGGGGCCTGTGGTGGTTTAAAAACATGTCTGCAAATTTCTTTTTTTTTTTTTTTATTTATTTTGAGAGAGCACACGCGCACACGAGGGAGCACGCATGCACACACACATGCACAGGGAGGGGAGGGGCAGAGACGGAGAATTCCAAACAGGCTCCACGCTGTCAGAGCGGAGCCCGAAGCGGGGCTCAATCCCACGCACAGTGAGATCATGACCTGAGCAAAGGTCAAGTTGCTTAACCGACTGAGCCACCCGGGCGCCCCTGTCTGCATATTTCTTGGTACTCTTCCTTTCGAAAGACAGGGCCTAATTCTCCTCCCCTTAAATATAGTTCTGATCTGGTATCTTGCTTCTAATGAGCAGCATGATGGAAGTGGTGACCAGTCACTTCTCAGACGGGGTCTGAGATGCACTGGAGCTTCCTCTTTGTTCTCCGAATTGGACCGTTCACTCTGGGGACCGCTGCTGCCATGTCACACAGACCCAGGGGGACAAGGAACCGAGGCTTCCTGCAGTAGCACCACCGGTGAGCCTGGGAACAGGTCCTCCAACCCTCGTCATGCCTTCTGATGATTGCAACCTGGCCGGACGTTTGGGCTGCAACCTCAGAAGAGATCCTGAGGCAGAGGCACTGAGCTAAGTCTCCTCTGAATTCCAACCCCACCAGAACTGTGTGATAATAAATGCTTGTTTGTTTTTTTTTTAATTAAGCTTTTAATTTCAATTCTAGTATAGCTCACATACGGTATTGTATTAGTTGTTTGTTGTTTTTATGCCATTAGGATATAGGTCCCTCGGGCGAGTTGCCTCCTCTCTCTGGTTTTTGTTTGAACATGGCGGCAGCTGGTGCTCACACATGCTCTGCATGTTCAGTCCGTCTTGTGGGACTAGCAGCACAATAATGGCCCCATTTTACAGATAACGTAACTGAAGCTCAGAGAGGCCCAATGTCATACCGCCCAGAAGCGGCTGAGCCAGGATCTCCACCCAGAACACCCCACGGGTTAGTCACCCACACTGGAGGATGGAGTCTCACAGGCCTCTCAAGTGCAGCCTGACCCAAACCAGCCATACCCCTCCTTCACACATAACCCCAGCTAGAACCTTCGGCAGCCATGCCCTCATCACATGAAGTTGCCAAGAAAGCCCATCACCACAGCCACTATCTCCTCCCATGTGGACCACTCAGCCATCTCCCCACCTCCATCTGTCCCTCTCTACCCTAGTGTCCACCTCTGCCACTTCTCCACCTGCACTTCTGCTGAGACAGGTCTCTAAGCCTTAGCCCATACTGGTTCCTTCCCGGGAGTGCCCTCACCTCCCTCCCTCCTACTCTTCACACCAATTCCTTCCACCTCCGGGGGCAGGCACCTTCCCCATCACTTTCTGATCCTGCAATAGACCGGGTCCCTTTGCCCACTGAAGTGCCTCATACCTGATCTTTCCCCACATTATCTCTCAATACAAATTTCTGCAGATGTGTTTGTCTCACCTGGAGGGCAGGGCCCCCTCGGAGGCAGGCACTGGGCCTAAATAATCACTGGATGTAGTGCCTGGCATCAACTACTGTTTATTATATGAACCTCCACACAGACCCTCCCTCTGACTGCACATTCACAGGTTCCCTCAGGTGTCCCAGGGACAGAAGCACTCACATATGCTGAGTGCCTCTTGTGTAATGGGTACTGCTAAATCATTGCTTTGCCTGCATTCGGTCATCAAAGCTTCTGCCTGGACCTTGCAAGCAGAGGCCATGATGACTTCCACTGCCCGAGGAAACTGTACCTCGGAAAGGTTGCACAGACAGTGAGAGGTAGGGCCAGGATGAGTCCTAACAGGCTGGCACTGAGCCCACGTTCCTATCTACCATGAGTCCTGCCTCCCTAGAGCCTAGTCCAGAACCTAGCCCCGAAAAGCCAACCAGAATGTACCTCCTCTCCAGCCTTGCCCCTGGCGCCTGAACCTAGCATGCTCCTGCCAACGGCACCCCTCCCCTCCTCTTCTCCCTGTTCTGCAGGCCCCTGCCCCACCCTGAAGACAGGTCAATGCCACACCCTAAACCAAGGCCTCAAGAAAATGTCAATTTCTACCACTGCTCTCTAGAGATCTTAGCACAGGGGCCTGGGAAGGTAGAGGTGAAGAAACACAGAACACTGGCAAAAAAAAAAAAATCTGTACAGCTCAAATACCCATCGGTGGAAGGGGAGGCACAAAAAGTGTGGCTCATTCAGCCCTTAGAATACCACACAGCTGTCCAGGACTGAGGCAGGGTGACACAGAATCCTCTCGAAGACATAATGACAAGAAAAATGTTAGAGGGCAATGCATTTGTATGATCCCTTTTTGGACTAAAAAGCTCACGAAACATTTTTCTCCAGTTTCTAAATATCTAAAATATTTTTTAGAATCCATTCTAGGAGCCAGCTCTGTATGGTGTGTGGGTGGGGGACAATCATGGGGGACTGTTACCATATCTGTAAGGTGTGGATGATCCACTGTTTGAACACAGAAATAAAGGAAAAACTACAATTTTTGAAATTTAAGAAACAGAAAGCTGTCACAACCACCTTAAAAAAAAAAAAAAAGAGGCTTAGGAAAAGAAAACAGAAGGAAAAATGGATGGGGCTGGCATTCTGCCCCCTTCAACTTTTTAGTCTAACTCTTTTTCTGTAGTAAATGTGTATTTTCTTTAAATGTTTATTTTGAGAAAGCGAGCACGCACACGCGTGGAGTAACGCATGGGGGAGGATCAGAGGGAGCAAATCCCAAGCAGGCTCCAAGCTCAGTGCCGAGCCTGACGTGGGGCTCAATCTCACCCCAGAGATCAGGACCTAAATAGAAATTAATTTCGAGTTGGAGGCTCAACCAACTGAGCCTCCCAGGCACCCCAGTAAATGTGCATTATATTTAATTTGTTTTTTAATAGCCATGACAGGATAGAGGTGGACAGGAAGGGCCTGGAGGAATGGCTGAATTGCATAGAGACTTGTACACTAGAGATGCTCAATGAATGCTCACTGATGCAGAAGCTGAACCTGTAGCTTGTTTCAAAGACTGTCCCAAACAAATGCCAGTGCAGAGGGTCAGTGGAGGCCACAGCTCATATGGCCAGTGGCTACCCAGAGGTACAGGAATTGGGAGGTATTGGAGGGCAAAAGCTGGGCCCATGTTTCTGGGCTTTAGCTCCAGGATGGTGCCAGCCCTCGCCCCTACCATCCACTGACAGGAAGTGGCTACTATCACTTAAGTCCTGTTGAGGGCAGAGGTTTTTAGTTGCTTGTGTCTAGTACCTCTTGGGTGTTCACTAACTCAACAACAGCTGAATGAATGGAATGCTCAGGCTCACAGAGGCTGCCTCTGACACCACTGGGGGTGGGGTGGAGGGCATTTCCTCAGCCCAGTCTCTGGCAGTCCCTCTGAGCGTGGAGCTCAGCTTCTACAGCCCCAGGCCTGCTAAGTACTTATCAGTCAGCTAAATGCAGTTTTCATGTCCAGGACCCAAGCTGGCACCGGCAGAGACAGGCCACTGGGATATAGGTGACCCACCCCTGGTAGAATCCTCCTCCTTTCTTTCACCCATTAGAAGGGTCTGTGAACTTCCTTCGCCCTCTATTAGCATCTCCAGGAGGCAAGGCATCTCGGTGGTTAATTGGTTAACTCAGGAAGTTTGGACTGGCCCCACCATTTCACTAAGCTGAATGACCTACCATCTCTGGGTCTCAGCTTCTCTATCTGTAAAAGGGGATGGTTGTTGAGAATTAATTGGGTGAAGTGCTTGGCACAGAGCCTGACACACAAAACAGTCTCAAAACAATGGTGGCTCCTATTGTTATTATTATTAGCATCTTGGTGATTCCGGAAGGAAGGCAGAACTGGGCATGAGGCCAAGGGAGTTAGGGGAGACTTGCTGGGATGCCTCAGGGACCAGCTGCCACCCAGGCCCCCATAAGCAGTTGGACAGCTTCCACCTCCTTGCCCTGGGCTCTGCCTCACCCCTCCCACTTGTTCCAAGCCCCCTGCTGAGACCCCATCCTGCCAGGCTGGCCTGGCCCCTGCTTGCCTCCCAAGCCCCACCTTCACCCACAGGCTCTGCCAGTCAAACTGGTATCCACACCCTGTCCTGAAGCCCACGGGTCCAAGCTCTGGGCCTCTACTCCCTTCTTCCCTGTAATTCAGCCACCTCTTCTGTGCCCCCCCAGTCATGAGCCTCTTGCTGCTCCAGCAGCACTTTATCAGAGCATCTCCCTGGGATGTTTCCTCTCTCCGGGCACTGGGGGCTTCCACTCCAGCTCCCTGAGGCCCAGCCCACCCAGTACTTCCCTGGGGGCCTAGGGGTCTGCCTGTCTCATTAATGAGGTTCCATGGCAACCAGGGCCTGTGAGGGTGGAGGGTGGCAGATGGAAGGACAGGCAGAGGGAGGGGATCAGCAGCTGGCCCAACCACCCCGCCCCTGCAGAGAAGGCCTCCCAGCCAGGAGGCCTGTCCCCAGAGGCCCAGGCCTGCACCTGGCAGTGGAGCATCTAGGCAGGAAGGAGGGTCTCCTCAATGACTCTTCAAAAGTTTGGCTCCAGGACACCCCCCCTTCACCTCCCCAAGGCGCCGTGGCCACTACCCCGCCACGAGTTCTGGTCTGAAGCCAGCAGGCCTCAGTTCAAATCCCTGACCCGCCACTTGCAGCCGTAGGACCGGGGGCAAGTCACTTCCCCTCTCTGGGCCTCAATTCAAGATGGGCACAGTGACAACACTGAGCTCACAGCATGGTTGTGAGTTTTAGCTGGCTCCAAGTCTGCCAGAGACCTGGCATACAGGCAGCGCCAGCTGAATACACGTGGGCCATTATTATCACTGAGTCTGACCCTCGAGCGGCTCTGGGAAGCCGAGGCCCAGAGCACAGAAGCAAACGGGGACTGGCCCGAGGTCACCCCGCACCCCGGGGCGGGGCCCGGAGGCCCAACCCAGGCTCGGCCCCGCCCAGCCCGGGAGCCTCGGCCCACCCCCCTCCCCCGCCCCCGTTGCCTCCTGGCCAAAAACCGCGCCCCGCCCGGGTCAGCACGGGGGTCCAGACGCGCACTCGGCCCAGTGTCCCTTGTGTTGTCCGTACCGGCGGGCGGCCGAGTGCAGGGCGCGGCGCGCTGGGTGTGGGCCGGGGCGCCTGCGGCGTGGCGAAGAGCAGCAGGTCGGGGTCGCGGGGGCCGGCAGCGGGCGCGGCGGGACCGGCGGGGGCCGGCGGGGCGCTGGCGTCCTGCGCCGTGGAGATGATGACGATCTGCGAGGAGTCGAGCAGCCGCAGCGCGCCGGCCCCGAGCAGGGCCTCCAGCGCCGGCGCGCATGGGCCGCCTGCGGGGGCCCCGGCCACGGCCATGGCGCTCACGGCCCGCGCGGCCCGGGTGGCAGGCGGCGGCGGCGGCGCGGGCCCATGGCTGCAGGCCGCGGCGAGGGCTCGATCCCGCTCCGCCCCCGGCCGCCGCTGCCTGCAAAGTCCCGGCCACTTTTACGCGCCAAATCCTTTTTGCCGCGAAAGAGCCACGAGCCGCGGAGCGCTCCCATCATTGGCTGTCTGGACTGTGACGTGGGCGACGGCGACAGCACCCGTTGGCTGCAGCGCACCGGACCGGCGGCGGTGGGCGGGACGGGGCGTCGGCGCGAGGAGGCGCGGCCAATCGCGGAACCGGGCGCGCGCAGGCTTTGTCGGGGCGGTGCCAGGAGGTTTCGCACTCCCCGCCCCCAGCGGGGACTGTCCCTACCCCAGGCGTGGTGGCCAGGTTCCCGCCCCGACTCATCGCATCCTGCTGATCCCTGTGTGTGGAGACCTTTAGGACAGAGGGTCCGTTCTACACTTCTCACCATACGCAGACCTCACGTGACCCCCAGATTCCTCCACCTGTAGCCCCAACAAGCTCGGTCTAGATAACTAGCTGCTGCTGTTCCGCGTTTCTAGCTTCTCAAGCCCATCTCCAAAGTCCCAGCTGCTGCTCCCATCCTCAACTTGCCCCACCTATATATTTACTTTCAAATCCTGCACCTGCCTTGTCCTTGTCAGCTTGAGCAGAAGGGGGCTGCTAGAAAATGGGGAGGGACATCTGGCTCAACACAGCTTGGGGCTTTCCTATAAGCCCCCTTTTAGCTGGAATCTTCAATAGCCAATGCACAGCTTCTCCTTGAACTCATTCATTCACTCCTGTATTCAACAAACGTTTTGAGAGTCTGCTTTGTGCCTCATTCCTAGTTCAGACTTTGAACAGCTCAGTCTAGTGAAAAGAGGAGGAGAGGAACAGAGGTAACAAATGTTTACAACATGATGAGGAATTTCCACCATTAACTCCATGTTAGATCTCACAAAGGGAGGAAGTGAGGGTGCTGAGCATGAAAATGCATTTAATCCTGAGGCCCTGTGACCTCTCCATCAGCCATTTCTCTTTGCTCAGGTCAGCTGATTTAACCAATATTGTCCTCTTCTCTGTGCCAGGCCTTGTGCCAGCTCTGAGGGCAGAGATCTGAGACTTGATCATTTCTATGAACTTGCCTGCCATCTGGTGGGGATGACCCACAGGGGAAAAAAAAAACAAACAAAACAAAACAAGTAATACACAAACAAGGATCAAATCCTGAGGCCCAGAATAAACATGACTTCCTCCAGAGACCCCTCCAGAGTCATATTCACTGCCGCCATTGCCCAATGCTGCCTCTGTTCCAGCACTGACCACACACTCAATTTCTCCATCTGCCTCTCCTACCAAGACAGGGAGCTCCATTAGGGCCTCCTCCCAACACTGGTCGGCCCAGAGCAGATGCTGAGAAAGGTTAGGAAAGAAACAGCCTGATGCCTGAAGCTACCCAGCATACAACAAGGAGGCCCTGTCTCTCCAGGAGTAGTCCTTAGGCACCAGGCTTCAGAATTACCTGGGCACTTGTTACCTTTGGGCCCACCCCAGCCTTGCCAATTTAGAGTCTCTGAAGTGCCCAGGAATCTACACTTTCACAAGGACTACCCTACCCACCCCACCCCTCAATTCCAGGTGATTTTTATGCAGGTTCACGTTTGAGAACAAATAGTATACCTGTATAACCAAAATGTGTGGTGCAGCCTCAAGTTATAGCCCCTTGAGGACAATTCTCAGCTCCAGTTTCCTCATCTGTAAAATGGGCGCTTTACCTTGGCCTCTCCCAGGCTTGCCATGAGGATAAGAAGTATAAGGGAGCTGAACGTGTTTTATAAACTATGAGGTGGTTTAGGTAAGCAGCAGGAGTTTCCTAAGCAGTTTTTGAAATTGCTCATTGTAAATCTTAGATTGTGTCAGCATTGGAAGGGACCATAGAGACTGCACAAGCCTCTTGCTGTAGAGATGGGAAAACTGAGGCCCATTCGGGAGTAGAGACCTGTGATGCCAGCCAGTGATAGAATCTGGCCTATGCTGGATTGCCAGCCATGGGATCATCCTGTTCCTTCTCCCCAGATAAGCCACCATTATTAGAATGGTAGGTCTCATTTGAAATAACCAAGCCAGACTCTGACAGAGGGTAAGAGAAATCAGCAACAGTCCCATTCCAGATGGGAGTTTCTTTTCTCCATATCTTCCCAAAGGGTCTCAATAACAGCAACATTCTCTTTGTAAAGTCCTCTCATACCCAATAGTCACTCAACAAACAGTTATTGAGCACTTGTCATACACCAAGCACTGTACTGGTTGCTGGAGAAGGAAGACAGATGTTGTTATTGCCCCATTTCATGATGGACAAGCTGAGGCCCAAAGGGCATGAGCTTACCTAGCAGATGAAAGGCTATTATTCATGCTTGGTGAGGTCAAAGCTAGAGGTTTACCAAAGCCCTGCTCTCCCCAAAGTATTCAAGTACCCAACCTCCCAGGTAGAATCATGTGCCCTTCTTCCCACAATCCCTCCTGTCCTGCTGCAGCAGAAAGGAGGGAAGACCAGAATTCCCAGTGTGAATTCAAGGAAGAGATAAGGTCCTTCTGTATCTATTAATACCCACTTGAAAGCAGCAAAGGCCTGAAAGATGGGCCCCTTGGCCTCAAGCCTGGGAGATACTGATAAGGCTGTTCTCAACATCAACAGTTCTCTTCTGGCTGGTAGGCTTCCAAAAAATCCACAATTACTGGGCAGCCACTTCCAGTGATGATATCCTTTCAACCAATAATCCCCTAAGTGAAGCTTATTTATCCACATGGTGCAGGAAGAAGGAGGCTCAGGGAGGGCCACTCGCAGCTCAAGGTCAGGGAGCAGAAATGAGATGAGAACTTAGCCTGTTCCGTGGCAAAACCCTAGGGCCTGCACTTTATACCTCAAGACCCCCTATAAATACCCCACGAGCCAGGTTCAGGTCTGTCAAGATTATAATGTGCGGTTTCCAAAAGGTATTATGATGGATAGTGGCCTAACTTAGTAGGCGCTCACCCCCATCATCACATCTCTACCAACATCTAACTCTAAAAGAGTCCAAAGGTGTGGAAGCTCCTGGGCCCATGATCCTCAGTGTGGAGACATCTTTCCTTTGAGTTTTTCCAAGAGGCAGGATTGTGCAGAAGTGATAGCATGAACTTCTAAATCAAGTGGATATAAATGGGAACATTGGTCTGTGTGACCCTGGACAAGTCAATTCACTTCCACAGATATTTATTGAGCAATTGTATCAGACATTCAATCTACAAGATATTTATTGAGCAGTTCTGTCAGACATTACGCTTAGGTGCTGGGGAGACAGCTGGAAGCAAAACTGACCCATCTCTCATACCTGGAGCTCACAGTCCAGTGGGAGAGTCAGAATTATTTACGTGAACGTGTACAATATGCTCATTAAGAAGTTTGACAAACACCACAAATAATTCAAGGCTATTTATTCCACATACACCACCTCACCTAAACATACATTCTTAGGTTAAAAAAAAAAAAAAAAAGTCTCCAAACATGAACATCCCATCATTATAAGGAGTGCATAATTGGGAGAAATGATTCTGTGGTGACTGACTTTTATTAAGGGGCACAGAGACATCCATTGTTGAGTTCTGGCAGAGGGAGGTGGGGAATTTTATGTCTGCAACATCACATTTGTCTCAAATGATCCCTCACTGCTACACTGAATTCTCTGACTGACAGTTTGCTGTCCCTGGAGATGTTCTGTCACCATGCCAGTTCTGGTTGTGTCTGAACACAGGCCTCTTACCCATCTGAGAGGCCATCAAACACAGGAGCAAGCTGCAGGAGTCAGACCCCAACTACGTGGCTTGGCTAGATGACCTTGAGTAGATGATTTATGCTCTTAAAGAGCTCGCCCCATCTGTACAAAAAGGGGCAAAGTCTCCTTCATAGGATGGGTGTCCGGGTTAAATAAGCAAACAAGCGGATTTGCAAACTGGCTCACAGGTATGGTTTAATTTGCCCACAGGTTTGTTTTTTGGTTTTTTTTTTTCCCCTGAATTGTGAATTAGTTTAAAATTTTCTTAAACCGGAAAATGCTATATAAAAATTCAAATGTCTGGCTTTCCTTTAAAACCGTAATATCTGGCAACACTAGCCATGCCATCACAGTGCTGAGCAATTGCTGTTGCCCCATTTCACCAGAGCCTTGACCCTCTAGGCCACCATAGTCCCTGTATGGCTTGCCTCACCTAGTGACCTTACTTGCCCTGCCATCTGAGTTTGCAATCCCTGATGCCCGTGCCTGGCAGAGAGTAAGCGCCCAATAAATGTTAACTAGCATTAGTGATATTCTTACTGTCGAGGAACTAACTAGCACCTGCACAGCCCCTCTGTTTTGCAGAGAAGACATGGGCGTGGAAGAGCAGAAAAAGTGGGCATTCATGGTGAAACAGGAGACACGGGGCTTGGTGCCAGCCAACAGTTGCCCAGCTGGATGGCCTTGGCCAAGTTCTTGGTCCATCCATCAGTCCATAGTTCAGTAGGGTGTGGGTCAGAGGGTTCAAGGTACAACAGTGCAAGTGGACAGGTCCCAGGTTGATAAGCCATCCTCCCTTCCCCCAAACCCTACTACCCACTGAACTCAGGCTCTGGGGACCTCTCTTCCCTTCAAAGCTCACCCAGTGTCACTTCCATTCTCTACATCATCTCCAACCTCTGAGAAGGGATGATGCTTTTCCAAGGAGAGGGGGGAAACCAGACACAGTAGCTGTGCTTGCCCGGACCAGAGCTGCAGTGTCAGTAAGGGACCCTTAGAGGGGAGGGGCTCTGTTTTTTCATGTGTAAAATGAGGATGACAAAAATAGTGTTTACCTGATAGGGCTGTTGGGGCATTAAAGTGCTTAGGACAGTACCTGGCACAGAGAGAGGGCCCAGTAAATGTCAGCTGTTATTAGGAATGAAAGATGAACCACTGAGGCAGCTTGCCTACATCTCCTCTCAAGGAGGCAAGGAAAATCGTTCTAGGGAGGCTGCAGACTGGGAGAGTTTTCATCAGGCAATCCCTGCACTGCCCTCCAAACTCTGGTTGGCACAGATAGGCACAAAGACAAGGAGAAAAATATGTTCAGAGGGCAATGAGGTGTGTAGATGAGGCGATCTCATAATTCCATGGATTCTAAGACCCCCCCCCCCCATATTTTAATACCTCTGAAACTGAGGTGCATCATACAATCAATGGCCTGTCCTAAATTTTTCGTTGGTAGCTCCTTTCTTTCTCAGGGGCTCAAAATAATGTTGTAACTCATCTTTGATGGTGTCTTAGAAGTAGTGAGATCTAGTGTACAAAACGCGCTGGGCACCGTGCCTGCCATGTCACAAGCCCTCAGATTATTCTCATGATCTTCAGCATCACCAGCACATTCGAGGTTGGCCATGGTGGAGCAAGCGGCTTTTCTTTCTTTCTCTCGTTTTCTTGCTGACACCTGCTGACCTGCATTTGGTCGGGGCGGGGGGGGGGGGGGGGGCGGGGGGGGGGGAGGTTGACAGGCACATGGCAAGTGCGGTTAGGGAGGGGAGTACGGAGGGCTCAGGATAGGAAGAGAAAAGCTTTTTCTAATATATTAAGATATTCAGAAAGGAGGAGCCAGGGATTTTTGTTGTTGTTGTTGTTGTTAAAAAAAAAAAAAAAAAAAAATCCCTGCTGGAAGCCAGAGTTATATATATGCCAAACAGGCCAGGAAACCCAGCAGGCCTCCTAGAGCTGGCAATGAACCGAATCAGGGGCATTGTGTCCAGGCCACTGGCTGGCTGAGGGGGCATTGTTAGGGCCTGGCCCTGTCTGGGAAGAGGGGGCTGAAAGGGGCAGGGGGAGTGTGTTCCATGACTCCCTGGGGAGTAACAACAATTGGGGCCAGCTGGGAAGCCCGCATGCCAGGGGCCCCAGGGCTGTAGGGGGCTGAGGAGGCAAGGGTGGGGGGGCAAGGTCAGGGCTTTCCTTTCTCAGGTGGGGGGGGCAAGGCCTAAGGAGGAGGAACATGGGGGTCATTCACTATACCCCTCTTGCTCCCCCCGCCCCCGGCCCTGGGCCACAAAGTCTCTCTCCAAATTACATCCCACATCTGTCCACTCCTCTCCACCTCATAGCCCCACCCTGGTCCAGGCTGCCATGGTCTCTCACCCAGACCATGACGTAACTTCCTTACTGGATCCTTACTGCCAACCTGGCCCCCTACACTCTTCTCCACTTGTAGCTAGAAGAATCTTTCCAAAATGTAAATCGCATCATATCACTCCCTTGCTTAAATTTGCCAGAGGCTGCCCGTAACACTTAGAAGAAAACCCAAACCACTTATTCTGCCCACAAAGCCTGCCTGATGGGCCCAGCCAGCTTCTCAGCCTCCATCTCCAACACTCACTCCAGCACTCCAGCGCACCCCCACCCTGCACTCTGTCCCAGCCACACGGGCCTCCTGCCAGGCCCTGGAATGCTTTCAGCTGGTTCCCTCCTCTGCACACTTTGCAGATCCTGTGCTGGGAACACCCTTCCTCTGTATCTCTGCTCTCTCCTCACCGTGGATCTCAGAGAGGCCTTCCCTGGAAAACAGACCCTCTTGTTCTCCCTTTCCACGTCATTCTATTACACTGCCCTGTGCTGTTGACTTCAGAGCACCCACTGCTCTCCAAAATTATCTTATTTGTGTATTCATGTGCCAGCCTTCCCTCCCTTGACTCTAAGCCCCCGGTGAGCAGGAGCTGGCTTCTTCCATTGCCGAGTCCTAGCGTCCAATGTCACCAGGTACTTGGTACTGGCAGAGACTCAGACAACATCACCCAGTACTTTTATTATTCCCGTGTTCAGGGCTAGGTTAAGGACAGCTGCCATGTGGTCAGGCTGAGGTCACTCTCAAACATAAGTTCTGAATCTGTGACCCATGAACCCAAGTTGCAGGAACTTGGACAGGAAAAAAATATTACATCTATTAATTCACCAGCCTCTGACTGCAATGTAACATCTCCTTCAACTCCATGCAGGCAACAGACCAGAGGCAAATTAGCAGCACCAGGACTTTACCAGCAACAGAAACCACAACTACATCAGTGCCCTGTCACAGCTGCTGCCGGATCTGGAGGTACTGTTTATGCCTAATGCACCTGTGAAATCATGACACTTTTAGATCTGCTACTATTTATTTAGTGTGCTAAAAAAAGAACGTATAATACTAAATCACAAATTTAAAAATATTTTTTTTCAACGTTTATTTATTTTTGGGACAGAGAGAGACAGAGCATGAACGGGGGAGGGGCAGAGAGAGAGGGAGACACAGAATCGGAAACAGGCTCCAGGCTCTGAGCCATCAGCCCAGAGCCCGACGCGGGGCTCGAACTCACGGACCGCGAGATCTTGACCTGGCTGAAGTCGGACGCTTAACCGACTGCGCCACCCAGGCGCCCCACAAATTTAAAAATATTTTGATAATTAACTCTATAATCAATATAATTCTTGTCTTTTGTAATCCTATGCATTTTATTTTTATTATTTTTTAAGATTTTATTTTAAAAGATTAAAAAAATTTAATGTTTATTTTTGAGAGAGAGACAGAGACAGAGACAGAGAGAGAGAGAGACAGAGCATGAGTAGTAGAGGGGTAGAGAGAGAGGAAGACACAAAATCTGAAGCAGGCTCCAGGCTCTGAACTGTCAGCACAGAGCCCGATGTGGAACTCAAACCCACAGATTGCGAGATCATGACCTGAGCTGAAGTCAGACGTTTAACCAACTGAGCCACCCAGGTGCCCCTAAAAATAATTTTTTTAATGTTTAGTTTTGAGAGAGAGAGAGAGAGAGAGAGAGCAGGGCAGGGGAAGAGAGAAAGGGGAAGAGAGGATCTGAGGCAGGTTCCATGCTGACAGCAGTGAGTCGGATGCGGGGCTCGAACTCACAAACTGTGAGGTCGTGACCTGAGCCAAACTCGGACACTCAACCGACTGAGCCACCCAGGTGCCCCAAGATTTTATTTTTAAGTAATCTGTACACCCAATGTGGGGTTCAAACTCACAACCCCAAGATCAAGAGTCACATGTTTCATTGACTAAGCAAGCAAGGCACCCCAATAATCCTATGTATTTTATTTATTTTTAAAGTTTCATTTATTTATTTATTTATTTACAGACAGAAAGCGTGAGCAGGGGAGGGGCAGAGAGAGAGGAGAGAGCAAGAATCCCAAGCAGGCTCTGTGCTGCCAGTGCAGAGCCCGACCCGGGGCTCGAACCCAGGAACCATGAGATGATGACCCGAGCCGAAGTCACACACTCAACCGATTGAGCCACCCAGGCGTCCCTCCTATGTATTTTATTTAATGGGTTTAAATACAGCATTCTGAGAAGAGTCCATAGGCTTCACCAGATGCCAAAGGGGTTCATGACACACATTAAAAAGACCCCCTAAAAAGGAAAGTCATAAGAGCTGATGTGGTCTGGCCCTGATCCTTCCCTCAGCTGACATCCAGCCCATGAGGACAGTATGACGGAGGAAGCCTGGAAAAGCAATGGGAACAAGGTTTTGGATGGAGACCCTATGACCTACATTTCCATTTTGCCTGTTTTCCCGTCTTGTTTGTGAAATCGTGACACCTGCAAAGCTCTGGGCACGGAGACCTGGTGCAGAAAGCAGGGAACCCTCCATGAGGAAGCGTCTCTAAAAACAATGCCAGAAGGGAGCCCAGCTTTCCCTCTGTCGTCCACCTGGACCCCTGCGGCCTGTAGCTCATGAGCGAGTCCTGCAGGAGACTCTCTGGTTAAAATGAAACCCCTCTTACCCAAATGCTCTTCAGGGCTGAAGGAAGACACACTCTTTCCCTATCCATCTGGAACATGACAAGGGGAGGGGAAAAGAAATAACGTTTCTTTTTATAAATACCCTCTAATTCGTTAAAGAAAGCAGCCCAGCTGAAGTCACAGATTGTGGCGACATGGGGTTCGCTCTGGGGGGTGGAATGCGTGCAGCACGATGTTCTGGTTTAGGAGAGCATCAGGTTCAAAGCTTGATTCTTGTAAACCCGAGCAAACGATGGAGAAAGAAACACCATCTCTAGAATTCTTTCTGGGGCCTGCGACGTAGAAGGGAGCAGGGAGCAGGGAGCGTCACAAGAGGCAGTTTCTTGGCATCTTGGCCTATGAATCATTGCTCTCACATGGGCCTCACGGACCCATCTCTGATTTGAAAGTGGAGCAGCAGAAGGCCCCAAATTAACCTCAGTTTTGTCCTTTCCCTTTCACTGGGAGCTCCATCGGCCTGAACGTGGGGTGTCACCGATGGTAATATCTGGATATCTAGGGAGGTTCACCTTTACACTGATCACAGTAACAGCCTGCCTGAGGGGGTGATGGGGTAGAGTTGGGGTGGGAAGCAGCTCAGAGAAAGGGCTCACTTTCATATGAGATTATTGATCAAAGGGAAACGGAACACGCAGAGGACAAGGAAGAAATGCCAAAGACTTGTTGAGATGACAGTGTGATATAAAGTTTCTCATAAGACAGGAGTGCCCGGATGGCTCAGTCGACGGAGCATGTGACTCTCGATCTTCGGGTTGTGAGTTCGAGCCCCATGTTGGGTGTGGAGATTACTTAAAAATAAAATCTTTTTTTTGGGGGGGGGCGCCTGGGTGGCGCAGTCGGTTAAGCGTCCGACTTCAGCCAGGTCACGATCTCGCGGTCCGGGAGTTCGAGCCCCGCGTCATGCTCTGGGCTGATGGCTCAGAGCCTGGAGCCTGTTTCCGATTCTGTGTCTCCCTCTCTCTCTGCCCCTCCCCGTTCATGCTCTGTCTCTCTCTGTCCCAAAAATAAATAAACGTTGAAAAAAAAAATTAAAAAAAAAATAAATAAATAATAAAAAAAATAAAATAAATAAATAAAATCTTTTTTAAACGTTTCTCACAAGACAAAGATAGGTGGCTGTGTACAGAATATCTCAGAAAGGCTGTACTAGTAAGTGCTAACAGTGAATGCCCCTGGCAAGAGAGGGGGTTTGAGGGTGGAGCTTGGGGGTACGAAGGAACTTGACTTTTCCTTGTGATCTACCTTTTGTACTGTGTGAGTTTTGCTGAAAAATTATTTTGTATAGTCTTACGTGTCAGAAGACTTCATAGGAATGTGGCAGGTCCTTAATAAACACATTAAACCATTGTACTATTTCAGGAAGTAGCATTTATAGAGTGCCTACTGTGTGCCAAGGGCCCTTTGGCAATGCTCGTTTTACGGATCTTAGGAAATGGAAGCTCGGCTAGGAGGGAGCCAAGTGGGGACTCCTCCCAGGTCTGCTGGAAGCCAGAGCTCTGCTCCTCAGCAAGGACCACACAGCCTTCTTCCCTGGAGTGAGCAGTTGGAGGCACCAGATGCTCTGGCAGGATCCAGAGAGATGCCATCTGTGAGGGAAACCTATTCTTAGAGAGCAGAGACAGTCGCTGGTGTAGCCGGCCAGGCCCCCACAGCAGTGGGGGGATGCTAGGCAGGCACACAGCCAAGGCTCTACCTTTAACTGGGGGGGGGGGGTAGGACAGGCTAAAAGTGGGGGGTACTCAGTTCTTAGGACCACACTTCCTCCTACGTTGGGATGCTATATTAGAAATAACAGCAAACATTTATTGAGTGCTTACTTTATATTCGTCATGTTGTTTAATCCCCCAGGCCATCCTGTGAGGGGAGTGCTATCAGAATGCATATTTTACAGATGAAGAAACAGAGGTACAGAATGGTTAAGCCATTTGCCTAAGGAAACAGGGCTGACTGAGCCCAGGCACTTTTGCTGTCCCCAGTCGGCATGTTATACGGACTCTCAACCTGCTGCACTGGAGGCCAATTTTAGTTTGGGTTTCCTCAATAGCAGACCCCAAGACAAGGATTTCAGTGCAAGTGGTTTATTTGGGAAATGGTTCCAGGAAGTACTCATAGGGGCATGACGAAGGGAGACAGAGAAGGGAGTGTTATCAAGCAAGTGACCACTGCGGGCAGCCCGAGTTCAGTCCCGCTGGGGAACTCTGGGAGCCAGTGTGGAGCATGTGCCTCGGAGTTACCCTACCCGGTGATAATGGGGGGGGGGGGGCATTCATCAGTCATTGGTTGAGGGCTGCTCCTGGGATGTGGTAATCCTCCAGACCTGCTGTGGGGCGACAGAGCAGACTCCAGTAACAAGAGAGGGCCTTCAGGCAGAGACACAGGGATGGCAGGTGGAAAAGTTGGCTGGTGTGCGGTGAAGTGGTAAGTTGGAGGAGATATGGGTGCAGCACCCCCAGCATCTGCTTGCTGATGACCACCCCTCTCCCCCGCGTAACCTTGGGATCTCATTCAGCCTCCACAGAGTGAATTCAGAGACCTTCCAGATCACCTTCTCCAAACGTGTAGTACAACACCATGGCTGAGAACACTGCTATTGGCATCAGATGTGATGCCACCATGATTACCTAACAGCTCTGTGACTCAGTTTCCTCACTTGTAACAAGGGATAATGGCTGGTTGCATATCATTCCCTACTGCCTCGTTACTCAAGGTATGGCTTAGACCAGCAGCACCACCAGCGGCACCTGAAAGCCTGTGAGAAGTGCAGAACGTCTGGCCCTACCGCAAACTCACTGAGTCAGAATCTACATTTTAATAAGATCACCAGTGACTCATGTGCACATTTCTACTAGTAATTTCTAAAATATAAAAAGAGACTGAAGTATTCTTACTAGACCAAGGGTCTCAAATTGGTGGGCCATGGACCAAATCTTCCTGGAGACCTGTTTGATTTATCCAGCACACTGATTTTTAAAATCAGACTGGCCCGTGAGTCTCCAGTTGACCGTGTCCCCACCACTCCCTAGTGCACATTTTCATTTATGCCCCTTGCCAGGTCCCTGTGGGCACCTGAGTTTGCACCCCCGGCCTGGAACCGATCCTATAACCAGCTAACGTTTGCATAGCTTAGGTTTCTAAATTTAACATAAGGCACTGAAAAAAAACCCATGGGCTTTGAACTCAGACAGCTCTGGGTTCAAACCCTGATTTGGCCATCATACTAGTTGTATTACCTTCAGCAAGTTACTTCCCCTTTCTGATCCTGTGTCTACATCTGTGAAATGAGGATCAGAATACATACTCGCAAGGTCACTGCATGGATTAAAAATAATATGTGCAAAGCACCGGGAGGAAGTAGGAGCTCACTAAATGGAAGTAATTAGTAGTAATAGCAGCTGTTGTAGTTATACAAGTTCAATGAGGACACCCGCTGTGTTTTATGATTATCCTCATTTTACAGGAAACTGAGGCTCAGAGAGGTTAAGTACCTTCCCCAAGGTTACATAGTGGTGGAGTGGGGACTCAAACCCATATCCCCAGCTCTGTATCCGCACTGTCCACTAGAATTTTCTGTAAGGACAGAAGTGTTCTATATCTGTGTAGCCACTAGCCACATGTGGCTGACTGAGCACTTGAAAAATGACTGGCCCAAATTGAGACATGCTATAAGCATACAACACATACGTGACTCTGATGACTTAGTACAAGAAAAAAGAATGTAAAATAGCTTGTTACTTTTTATATTAATTACATGTTAAAATGATAAAATTTTAGAAATATTGGGTTAAATATATAATTAAGATTAATCTCACCTGTTTCTTTCTACTTTTTTTAATGTGGCTACTAAGAAAAGCTTTAATTACATATATGGATCCCATTGTGCTTCCACTGGACAGTGGAATTCTAGAGCTTCTCCAAAAGAACACCTGAGCAAGGAATATAGTATTTTCTAAAAACATATTTGCAACCCACTGCCCACCAGCAAGGAGCACTCTGTTACTTAAGAATGATTGAAGACCGGGGCGCCTGGGTGGCGCAGTCGGTTAAGCGTCCGACTTCAGCCAGGTCACGATCTCGCGGTCCGTGAGTTCGAGCCCCGCGTCGGGCTCTGGGCTGATGGCTCAGAGCCTGGAGCCTGCTTCCGATTCTGTGTCTCCCTCTCTCTCTGCCCCTCCCCCGTTCATGCTCTGTCTCTCTCTGTCCCAAAAATAAATAAACGTTGAAAAAAAAAAAATTAAAAAAAAAAAAAAAGAATGATTGAAGACCGTACACACCAGTAAGAGACTTCAGGGCCCTCCTGTGATGCCCAGAGGGGGTGTCTTTCCCTGGTCTCACAGAAGTCAGCAGCAGAGCTGGAATCATGTCCAAGGCTCCACAGCCTGAATCGCCACTTGGTCCACCGCTTGGGAGTACCTAACGGGACTTGGAAATCAGTGCTTTTGCTTCAGCAAATGGAACCCTGGGACAATAGAATCTGGAGTCTGAGAACCATGATCTTGAGAAGAAGGATCCACTGGGAGGATTCACCGATGGAGCCAATCTCGGGTGCAGATGCCCCCATAAGCACCTTGGGAGCACGTTACTTTGAGGGAAGGCTTTTGTTGTAGAGGAGGAAGTCTGAGATATCGTGCCATACATCGCTGTCCTGATACAGGTAGGTCATGGAGGACTGCAGTGAGGGTTGTAGAGTGCACTGGTGGTACTCAAAGAGCCACAGCACCAGCCCCCACACTATCCCAGTGAGCAAAGGGGAAGGGTCCCACCTGGGTTCGGGAATGTAGCCCTTCTCCACGCCGAGGCGGCACAGGGCAAACAGGAGTCGTGACAGCAGGTACATGTTGATCTGCAGGAAGGGAATGACAGGGGATTACAGGAGGGCCCAGCCACTGGGAACCTTCTCCCCCTGACCCGTGCACTGGGGCACCTACTGTGCAGAGGACTAGTGTTTTTCTTTTTTTTTTAAGTTTCTTTATTTAGAGGTGCTTGGGTGGTTCAGTCTGTTGGGCATCTGACTCTTGGTTTCGGCTTAGGTCATGATCTCATGGGTTCATGGGATTGAGCCCCATGTCAAGCTCTGTGCTGACAACACTGAGCCTGCTTGGGATTCTCTCTCTCTCTCCCTCTCTCTTACTGTCTCTCCCCCACTTGTGCTAATGCTCTCTCTCAAAATAAATAAACATTTAGAAAAGTAAATAAATAAAGAATAAAGTTTTAAAATTTATTTTAGTAATCTTTACACCCAATGTGGGGCTTGAACCTATGACCCTGACCAAGTTCAAGAGTCTCATGCTCTTCTGACTAAGCCATCCAGGAGCCCCTGGAACAGTGTGCTGGTATGCAAGGTGATTTGAAATAGTATGTAGCGGGTATTTTAACATTGCTATTCATTTCTTAATTTATCATTCTTGTTAATTAAAAATTTTAGAAAATAGTGGCACCTGGGTGGCTCAGTTGGTTGAGCGCCCGACCTTGGCTCAGGTCACGATCTTGCGGTCCGAGTTCAAGTCCCATGTCAGGCTCTGTGCTGACCGCTCAGAGACTGGAGCCTGCTTCAGATTCTGTGTCTCCCTCTCTCTCTGCCCCTCCCCTGCTCGTGCTCCCTCTCTCTCAAAAATAAATAATCATTTAAAAAAATTTAGAAAATGAATACATTTACATGTTTCAAAACTAAAAGGTAACTTGACACCAAAAAATACAATGCGCGCGCGCACACACACACACACACACACAATTAATAGGTTGGATCTTATCGAAATTTAAAATTGCGAAAAAAATAAAAATAAAAATAAAAATAAAAATAAATAAATAAAATAAAATAAAATTGATTGCGAAAGCCCCCATGAAGAGCCTGAAAAGAAAAGCCACAGGTGAGAGAAAATATTCACAAACACATATCTGACAAACTGGTATGTGGAATATATTTAAAAAAAAACTTCTTAAAAATCAACAGTAAAGAAAAGAAACAATCCAATTAGAAAATAAGCAAAAGATGAGAACAGATGCTTCACTGAACTGGTTATACAGATGGAAAATAAGGACATGGAAAGATGTTCAACGTCATTAGCCATTAGGAAAATGCAAATTAAAACCGCAATGAGAAGCACTGCACACCTATCAGAATGGCTAAAATTAAAAATGTGATCAACCAATGCTGGCTCGGATGTGGAGAAAATGGATCATTTGTATATTCCTGATGGGAATGTAAAATAGTACGGTCCTCTAGAAAATAGTTTGGCAATTTCTTAAAAAATTAAACATGCAGGGGCACCTGGATGTCTCAGTCGGTTATGTGACCAACTCTTGATTTTGGCTCAGGTCATGATCTCACAGTTCGTGGGTTTGAGCCCCGCCATCAGCGTAAGAGCCTGCTTAGGATTCTCCCTCCCTCTCTGCCCTCCCCTAATCGCATGTCTGCATGTGCGTGAGCTCTCTCAAAAAAATAAATAAACTTAAAAAAAAAAGTCAATCCTCAAAGGTTACATACAGCAATGACTCTACTTCTAGAACATTTTTGAAATGACAAAATTTCAGAAATGGAGGTCAGAGGGGTCAGGGAAAAGGAGGGGTAAGAAGATGGTGTGACTAGGATTCCTAGGCCTTAGAAGTTCATAAACCAGTGCCATTTCTTTTATTTATTTTTTTTAAGTTTATTTCTTTTGAGAGAGAGTATGCACCCACACAGCAGGTGAGAAATAGAGACAGAGGGAGAGAGAGAATCCCAAGCAGGCTCCATGTTGTCAGTACAGAGATCTACGCAGGGCTCAAGCTCACAAAATCTGAGATCATGACCTGAGCTAAAATCAAGAGCTGGACACTTAACCGACTGAGCCACCCAGGCGTCCCAGACCAGTGACATTTCTAACAACAACAACAACAAAAACTGGGGAAATTTTCTCAAAATACAAAATGCTCATATCCACAGACTCCACAATCCCATGTTGAGGAAATTTCAGATGGATTGACAGACAAACGCCCAAAGACGCAGACTGCAATGTGTGTGTACTGGCAAAAGGCTAGAGACCCCCTTGTCCATCCAGAGGAGATTGGGAAAATCAAGCCTGGTCTATCCACCCAATGGAGAACTTTGCTGATGTTAAAAAGAATGAGGGATTGACAAGAAAGGTTTCCAAAATACATCATTCTGTGAAGAAAAAGTGTGGTGTGATCTCATTGGAGGAAAACTCCTGATATGTTCAGACACAAGCACAGACAATTTCTGAAGAGCACACAAGACACAGTTGAAGTGTTCATGGACAGTGGCTGGACAATTAGCGGGGGGTGGGAACTTTCTTTTAAATCCTTTCTTTTTTTAAGTTTATTTATTTTGAAAGAGAGAGAGCATATGCACACGCACAAATGGGGGAGGGAAAGAAAAGAGGGAGGGAGACAGAATCCCAAGCAGGCTCTGCCCTGTCAGATGTGGGCTCGATCTCATGTCTCACCAACAGTGAGATTATGACCTGAAACGAAATCAAGCGTCAGACGCTTAACTGACTGAGCCACCCAGGTGTCCCTTTTCAATTTATTTTCTAGTTTTATTGTGACCATACCCCAAGCGCCTAGGAGTATGCCAGGCACACAGGGGTGCTTAGTCTGCATTTTTTAAAATGTGAAAATAAAACATTTTATAATTTGAAAGTATTTAATAAATTTGAGGGAGGCAAAAAGAGGGGCTGCCAACTTTTCACGATGACCAAAAAGGACTTAAAACAATAACTAGCATTTCATTTCACAAAAAAAAGAAGAAAAAAAAAAAAAGGATTTTAACCTATAAAAAGGACAAGTTAAAGAATAGATCATTCTTCGAGCATAATATGTTATGTTTTATGGGGCGCCTGGGTGGATCAGTCGGTTAATAAGTTATGTTTTATGGGGCGCCTGGGTGGATCAGTCGGTTAAGTGTCCGACTATAGCTCAGGACATGATCTCACGGTTTGTGAGTTTGAGCCCCATGGCGGGCTCTGTGCTGACAGCTCAGAGCCTGGAGCCGGCTTCGGATTCTGTGTCTCCCTCTCTCTCTGCCTCTCTCCCACTTATGCTCTGTCTCTCTGTCTCTCTCAAAAATAAGTAAAATGTAAAAAAAAAAAAAAAAAAATTTTTTTAAATAAGTTATGTTTTATGAATATCTTACTCCAGGCCAATTTAAAACTTTTTCTTTTAATGTTTATTTTTGAGAGAGACAGAGACAGTGTACAAGCAGGGGAGGGACAGAGAGAGAGGGAGACACAGAATCTGAAGCAGGCTCCAGGCTCTACGCTGTCAGCACAGAGCCCGACATGGGGCTCCAACTCACAAATGGTGAGATCATGACCTGAGCTGAAGTCAGATGCCTAACCAACTGAGCCCCCCAGATGTCTCGTAGCCACTTTTTTTTTTAAGTAAGCTCTACACCCAATGTGGGGCTTGAACTCATGACCCATGATCAAGAGTCATATGCTCTACTGACTGAGCCAGCCAGGTGCCCCCAGAGTGGTGGTGTTTTTTTTTTTTTTTTTCCGCATTTCACTGCACAGTGTTTTTTGGTTTTTTGTTTTTACAACGTTTATTTTATTTTTGGGACAGAGAGAGACAGAGCATGAACGGGGGAGGGGCAGAGAGAGAGGGAGACACAGAATCGGAAACAGGCTCCAGGCTCTGAGCCATCAGCCCAGAGCCTGACGCGGGGCTCGAACTCACGGACCGCGAGATCGTGACCTGGCTGAAGTCGGACGCTTAACCGACTGCGCCACCCAGGCGCCCCTGGTTTTTTGTTTTTAAATTTTTGCTCCAGTGCTCGCTTCGGCAGCACATCTACTAAAATTGAACAATATAGAGATTAGCATGACCCCTGTGCAAGGATGACACACAAATTTGTGAAGCGTTCCAGATTAAAAAAAAAAAAAAAGATCTTTGTTCCAGAAAACAGCACACACACTGAGTTTTGGGAACGATGGAATTTCAGCAAGCCGCTTGCTTGGTTTACAGATAAGGAAACTGAGGAGAAAGTGACCTTCCCAAGGTCACACAGGGACTGGTGAATCACAGACCCTTGGACCTCTACCTCTTTGACCCCTACCTGGACCACGTCCCTCCCACCCCCCACCCCACCCGCAGCCCAACCCCTATCCTGGGGCAGGGTCTTTACCTGACTGTTGATGTTACTGTTATCTCTAAACACCAGCAAGGCTCCGATGAAGGCAGCCAGGAACGAGTGCACCTGGTAGGTCTCGCCCTGCACGTGGGACTGCAGGGCACAGAGCCCCTTATAGGCGAACACAAAGCGGGCCAGGTTCCAGGAGTGGGTGTACGTGGCCTGCAGGACGGCCCGCAGCTTCTCCTGGAGGCTGCACAAACACAGGGAGCCCCCATGAGCACAGGCCCACTGTTCCACGTTCACTCACTGGGCGTGCAAATGTGAACCAGGCGAGGAGCTCACGGCCACTGCTCTTTCAGCCCCAGGCCTCTAGCTTCCATGTCGTGGGGGCTGCTGTCCCATTGGATTCAGGCCTTGACTCCATGCCACTTCCTCAGAGGGCCCTTGCCTGACCACCTGACTCAAAAGAATGCCCATCATATCCTGTCCTCTTTTCCTTCACAGCTTTTACACCAGCTGACACTTATATGCTTGTTTATTATTTCTCCCCACTCCCACCCCACTCCAGTGCAAGCTACTGAAGAGTGGTGTCTACATCTGAACAGAGCCTGGCACATAGTAGGTACTCAATACATGTTTTTTTGGAGTGAGCTGTGAAGACATTAATGAGAGAGTAAGGGACAGCCTACTATGTACTGGAGCTGGGGATACGATTCTGAGGGAAAGTGCTTGCTGCCTTCATAAGATATACGATCTAAAGGGAGAGCATAAATAATCATGAAGCAAGGGTCAAATTTCGACCTTGACCAGAGATGATCCTGGGATCTGAAGGATTGATGAGGTGTCAATGAAGTCAAGAGGGGAGAGGACTTGCATCCGGGCAGAGGGATCAGCACATGCAAAGGTTTGGAGGAGGGACAGAGAGTAAGGAATAAAGGGACAGAGAGAAGCCATCAAGGCCTGAGCAAAAAATATGGGGGGAAATGATGTGGGGAGAGGAAGGGCCATGCTCTTCTGTCTTTATCCTGAGAAAAGTACACATTTAAGTAGGGAAAGGATTCTATTTATCTTTTAAAATTAAGTCACTAGGGGGCAGTGAGGAGAACACAAGGACAAGGGTAGAGTGTACTCTGGGAGTCAATTCAAGGATGACACAACCAACCTAGAGGCTAGATGAGGACCTTGAAGTGGGTCAACTGGAACCTGTGGAAATCGGCCAGGTGAGTGGGGACAGCCAGGAGTCAGCTGGCTCTCGCCTCACAGGAACACAAGCCCCGTGTTGCCAGTTCTTACTCTTTTTTTTTTTTGAGCAAACTCTATGCCCAACATGGGGCTGAAACTCATGACCTCGAGATCAAGAGTCACATGCTATAGTGACTGTGCCAGCCAGGCATTAATGCAAGAAAGCTGGATTTCCCAGTTATCAAGTGTTGGTGCTAATCTTGCCTTCAAAATGTTTCGAGAGTCTGACCACTTGCCTCTCACCTACACTGCCACCACGAATGTCTGGGCCACCAGCATTGTTCCTCTTGATCACTGACTGCTTTGTTCGCTCCTCTATCCCTAGCACCTAAAATGGTGTCTGGCACATAGTAGATGTTCAATAAATATTTACTGTTTGAAAGAATGAGTTCAATTTTAAGAAAACGGAGAGCAAAAACCAAAACTAAAATCAGCGAATCAATAAATAAAGCAAAAATACAAGAGGTGTGAATTCGAGCCCCATGATGGGTATAGAGCTTACTTAAAAAAAGAAAGAAAAGGGGCGCCTGGGTGGCGCAGTCGGTTAAGCGTCCGACTTCAGCCAGGTCACGATCTTGCGGTCCGTGAGTTCGAGCCCCGCGTCAGGCTCTGGGCTGATGGCTCAGAGCCTGGAGCCTGTTTCCGATTCTGTGTCTCCCTCTCTCTCTGCCCCTCCCCCGTTCATACTCTGTCTCTCTCTGTCCCAAAAATAAATAAACGTTGAAAAAAAAAAATTAAAAAAAAAAAATAATAAAATAAAAAAAAATAAAATAAAATAAAAAAAGAAAGAAAAGAGCAACCCTAAAAAAATACAAAAAGGGAAAATCTTGTGAGCTGGATTTGGCCAATAGGCTGTCCATGTGTACTTCTTATAAGCTCTAGGTGAAGCTACATACATTAAAAACCAGGCCACAGGGGCGCCTGGGTGGCTCAGTCGGTTAAGTGGCCGACTTCGGCTCAGGTCATGATCTCACGGTCAGTGAGTTCAAGCCCCGCGTCGGGCTCTGTGCTGACAGCTCAGAGCCTGGAGCCTGTTTCAGATTCTGTGTCTCCCTCTCTCTGACCCTCCCCTGTTCATGCTCTGTCTCTCTCTGTCTCAAAAAATAAACGTTAAAAAAAAAAAAAAGTTAAAAAAAAACAAACCAGGCCACAGACGCTTAGTTAGCTAAGTGTCTGACTCCTAGTTTCGGCTCAGGTCAAGATATCACGGTTTATGAGTTTGAGCCCCACATTGAGCTGGGATCTCAGCTCTGTGCTGAGAGCATGGAGCCTGCTTAGGATTCTCTCTCTCCCTCCCTCTCTCTCTGCCTCTCCCCCGCTCATGCACGCTCCCTCTCTCTCTCTCAAAATAAATAAATAAACTTTAAAAAGAAAAAAAGCAATGGTTCACCCAAGGAGGACCCATGGCCAAATAAATCTCAGCATTAAAAACGAGGCCACAGAGTAGTTTCTGAGAAGTGCAATGAGGGGAAAGTCACAGGGGTTGGAGGAAGACCAAGAAGTTTGAGTAAGGGAGGGAGGTCATGGACAGTTTTCCCAAGGAAGTAACCCTCATAAAATTGGTATTGGTTGCCAGGAAGGAAATAAAGGTAGGGCAGAAGAGGAAAGAGCATGCCCGGCAGGGGGTGTTGTATAAGTAAACGTGTGGAGGTGGAACCACATGTGGCATGGCAGCGAGTCCTATGTGCCAAGGGCACTGCAGGCTGGATGTAGGGGAAGAGTGTGGGGATGCAGCTGAGACCAGGCAGCAGGGGGCCTTTTTTTAAAAGTTATCTTAAAGTTTTTTTAAGTCATCAGTATACTTAATATACACTGTTATCTTCATTTCAGGTGTACAATGTAGTGATTCAACAACCCCATACATCATCCAGTGCTCCTCGTGGTTAGTTGCAGAGGGGCTTTTAAGGAAGGAAGTTGGGCTTCTCTGGAGGATCGTGGGAGCCAGGGGAGTTTTTGAGTAGCAATAATAGATCAGACTCGTACTTGAGATGGTGGTGATGGGGGATAGGCTAGACCTAGCTAGGAAGCTAGTGCAACCGTCCTGGTACTGAGGGCTGAACATACTCTCTCCCAGTTTGAGGAGGGGGTGGGTACCTGCCACTCCGGAAGAGAAAGGTCATGACCAGCGCGTGAGGGGCCCGGATTTTGACTCCGTAGCTGCAGAAATGAAAGGAAACAGTTACTATGGCGTCACTGCCTCACAGAGTCTCCCTGGGCAATCTGACTCCTCGCCCCCTCTCCAAGCCTAATCCTAACATCGTCCTGGAAGGGGAGATAATGCTGGCTTTCAGGTTAGATCTGGGTTCAAGTTAGATCTGGGTTCAAATCCCAGTCCTAACACCTTCTTGTAGTGTGGCCTCGGGCTTGTTATTTAACTTCTCTGAGCCTCAGTTTGCCTAACAGTAAAAGGGGATGTCAGCCTAGAGGGCTGGTTATAATTCCAATGAAAGGGGACCATGTGTGTCAAAGGCCTCCACCAGCCTCACCCAACTGGCTGTGTGGAGTTGCTCCCTCGGTTCCACACTGACTTACCATTGCAGCCAGACTCATTTTTTTTTAAAGCATAAATCATATCACATCCCAATTTAAAAGCCGCCAATACCTTTCCCCTACTCACAGAATAAAATCTGGGCTCTTCCCACAGCCTTGAAAGTGCTGCAAGATGTGGCCCCTGCTTACTTCTCCTACCTCTTGCCCCCTATTTCTCCTGCTCCATCCAACCCCCCCTGGCCTTTCTGTAGGTCTTTGGACTGCCAGTTTCTCCCCTGCCTCTGGGCAGGCTGTTCCCTCTGCCCAGACTGTCCTTTACTCCTCATGTAGCCACTGCTTCCTCAGCTCTCAAGTCTCAGCTGGGGCCTCTGTGGAGGCTTCTTTTTTTTTAATTTTTTTTTTTTTCAACGTTTATTTATTTTTGGGACAGAGAGAGAGCATGAACGGGGGAGGGGCAGAGAGAGGGAGACACAGAATTGGAAACAGGCTCCAGGCTCTGAGCCATCGCCCAGAGCCCGACGCGGGGCTCGAACTCACGGACCGCGAGATCGTGACCTGGCTGAAGTCGGACGCTCAACCGACTGCGCCACGCAGGCGCCCCGTCTGTGGAGGCTTCTTACACAACAGCCTAGGTTAGGGTAATATCTGCATTGCCACAGAGCCCCAAGCTTCTCTGTGGTACTCTACACTCCTGGGTTAATGATTCAATTTCTCATAACTACTTATTCTATTCTAATTATCTCTTTCTTCCACTAGACTGTGGGCTTCGTGAGGGACTGTGTTTGATTTGTCCTCCACAGAGTCCCCAGCACCTTGCATGGTACTTCACATATAGCATGTGCTTAGTACATGATGGCTGACTGATTCTGGAACAACCTTTAATTATCTGTGAGGGAAGGTAATTTCTAGAAGGTTCTATCTTCAGCTTGGTTTATCTTAAAGTTAATAAGTTCCCTAAAATAGTTGCTGAATAATATAATTCCTTCTACCTGTTCAAAATACACCTCTTTCCAACTATTATAGACAGGAGGACCTGAGCTTTGTAAAACCGGATTTAAAAAATAAAAAACACTGGAAAGAAATATGCCACAATGTTAGCAATGTCCCCAGAGCTGGAGAAGTAGGCGAATTTACTTTTATCTTTTAACTTTTCTATACTTCCAAAATGATCTATAATGATTAAGCTTTGCTTTTAAAATTAAAGCAACTGGAATAAACATTTTTTTTAAAGTAGGCTCCATGCCCAATGTGGGGCTTCTTGAGCCCATGACCCTGAGATCAAGAGACACACGTGCTATGTACTGAGCCAGCCAGGCATGCCGAAATAAATTTTAAAAGTTACAAGCGTCCGACTTCAGCCAGGTCACGATCTCGCGGTCCATGAGTTCAAGCCCCGCGTCAGGCTCTGGGCTGATGGCTCAGAGCCTGGAGCCTGTTTCCGATTCTGTGTCTCCCTCTCTCTCTGCCCCTCCCCCGTTCATGCTCTGTCTCTCTCTGTCCCAAAAATAAATAAACGTTGAAAAAAAAATTAAAAAAAAAAAAAGTTACATAAAGGCCTCTTTTTAAGACTCAAACCTCTTCCCCTGACCCTTCTTGTACTTCCTCATTTGAGCACTGGGGATTGTGTGAACATGAATACTTTCATCCTCATTGTTTTTCATTTATTTTTTAAAGATTTTATTTTTATTTTTTATTTTTTTTTTTATTTTTTTTTTCAACGTTTATTTATTTTTGGGACAGAGAGAGACAGAGCATGAACGGGGGAGGGGCAGAGAGAGAGGGAGACACAGAATCGGAAACAGGCTCCAGGCTCTGAGCCATCAGCCCAGAGCCTGACGCGGGGCTCGAACTCACGGACCGCGAGATCGTGACCTGGCTGAAGTCGGACGCTTAACCGACTGCGCCACCCAGGCGCCCCCCTAAAGATTTTATTTTTAAACAATCACACCCAACATGGGGCTCAAACTCACAACCCCAAGATTGGAGTTGCATGTTTCACTCACTGAGCCAGCGAGGTGCCCCCTCTGTTTTAACTATATTCAAGTGGGTAGTAGAAAGGAAATACTGTAGTATTTGGTGCCAAAGCCCTGCCACGTTTTACTGTGTGAACTTGGATAAGTTACTTAACCTCTCTGAGCCTCTCTTCTCCCATCAGTAAAAAGTATTCTCCATTTCAGACTTGCTTCTGGCAGTTAAGGACGTAGCACATGTGAAAGTTCTAGTCTCTTCCTTCTTGTTCTTGACTGGACTCCCTCTTATCCCACCAAGTTCTCCAGCTGCCAGGCCCTGATCTTACCAAGCTACAAGGTCTAAAAATCCTTGGCACAATGACCATGACTACATATTGTCATATGAGTATCTGTGACTGTTCACCACAGGCTTGTTAGAAACAGCAAAAGAGGGGCGCCTGGGTGGCGCAGTCGGTTAAGCGTCCGACTTCAGCCAGGTCACGATCTCGCGGTCCGTGAGTTCGAGCCCCGCGTCAGGCTCTGGGCTGATGGCTCAGAGCCTGGAGCCTGTTTCCGATTCTGTGTCTCCCTCTCTCTCTGCCCCTCCCCCGTTCATGCTCTGTCTCTCTCTGTCCCAAAAAAAATAAATAAACGTTGAAAAAAAAAAAAAAAGAAAAGAAACAGCAAAAGACTGGAAGCGAACCCATGTCCATCCACAGGGAGCTTCTGGATAAATAAACAATGGTCCCACCACTGAGTGGAATACTACACAGATGTAAAAGACGGAGGCAGCTTTATGTGCACCGCAGGATATATTAAAGCACGATGTGTAAAATATAAAGTTGCATCAAACGAGGTAATTCTTCCATAAATCTAAAATTATTTCAAAATAAAACTTGTCTTGGGGCACCTGGGTGGCTCAGTTGGTTGAGCATCTAACTTCAGATCAGGTCACGATCTCGTGATTCCTGAGTTCAAGCCCCACACTGGGCTAGCTGCTGTCAGCATAGACTCCACTTCAGATCTCCTGTTCCCCTCTCCCTTCCCCTTCCCTGCCTGCGCTCTCAAAAATAAATAAAAATATTTTTTAAATAATAAAATAAAAAAGAAAACTTGTCTTAAATGTGTGGGGGGGAAATATATGTATTTGTTTGTACGTGTAGAGAATACTTCTGGAGGGAGACATGAGACTGGGTATAGGTGTCACCTCCAGGGAGGGAGACTGAGTGATAGAAGAATGGGGTGAGCAGGCCTTCATAGCATCTACCTTTTTTTTTTAAGTAGGCTCCACACCCAATGTGGGCCTTGAATTCACAACTCTGAGACCAAGAGTCTCATGCTCCACTGACTGAGCCAGCCAGGCATAGCATCGAATTTTTTATGCCTTTTCTGAAAGTTACGTAATTAAAAAAAAATTTTTTTTAAGTTTTATTTATTTGTTTTTTTGAGAGAGAGAGACAGAGTGAGTGGGGGAGGGGCAGAGAGAGAGGGAGAGAGAGAGAATCCCAAGCAGGCTCTGCGCTGTCAGGATGGAGCCCGATGCGGGGTTCGAATTTACACACCGTGAGATCATGACCTGAGCCGAAACTAAGAGTTGGACTCTTAACCGACTGAGCCACCCAGACGCCCCGAAAGTTACCTAATTTTTAAAAAAGATTTTACTATTAAGTGATCTCTACACCCAGTGCGGGGCTCGAACTTACAACCCCAAGATCAAGAGTCTTATGCTCTACCAACTGAACCAGACAGGCACCCCTAACGTTACCTAATTTTTAAAATATAGGGGTACCTGGGTGGCTCAGTCGGTTAAGCGTCCGACTTCAGCTCAGGTCATGATCTTGCAGCTTGTGAGTTCAAGCCCCGTGTCAGGCTCTGTGCTGACAGCTCAGAGCCTGAAGCCTGCTTCTGATTCTGTCCCCCTATCTCTCTGCTCCTCCCCTGTTCACTCTCTCTCTCTAACAATTAATAAACATTAAAAATTAAAATATATATACATATATATAAATTAAATTTGTAAATGTGAACAAGTTGAAGCCAGTGTTATTGTTGCGATGGCCATGCTGAATTGCTTGTCTCCTGCCTAGCAGTGGGCAGGGCCCCCATCTTGGCCACAGCAAGCTCTCTGGCACACCTCATCCAAAGCCATGTCTCTTTCCCTTGAACAAAGAGGCCCTCAGCCTCCTCCATCTCACCAGGGTGAAAAGGGCCCTTGCTTATACCCCAAACATAAGTGGAATAGTGCCCCCACCTCCGTATATCTGCCAGGTCTCATTCCCAAAGCCCTCAAACTCAGGTGGGAGCCAGTTACTATCATTCACAGGATTACTCTATGTCCTGAAAAAGGGGGGTGCCTGGGGTTTGAAAGGACTTACAGGACATAATGACAGGTTCAACATGATGTCCAGGAAGAGCCTGGTCTCAGCAAACTAACATTTAGGGAGGACATTTAGGGGACAGCCAGGACAATTTGACTATTAACTGGACAGTAGTCAACACTATAGATTATTATTAATTTATTAAGTATAATCATGATAATTAGCCATATAGGAAAATGCTCTAATTTTTAGAGATGCACACTGACATATTGAGGAGTAGAAATCACAGTGAATTCAATTTTACAAAGCTTATATGTCTTAGTCGTCCAAGACTAAATGGATAGCGTCTCTGAATGGATAGCGTCTCTGCACAAACCGCATATTCTTTTCCCCCTCCAGGCCTTTGTTCAAACCATTCCCTCTGGTTGGGATGCCCTTCTCCTCCTGGAAAATTCTAACTCGGCCTTCAAAATATCACCATCACCTCCTCTGTAAAGCATTCCGGGCACTGCCATGGTACTTTAATGATGAATCTCATTAGGACCTTGAACTCTTGGTCCTTACAGATGGGCATGGTGCCTTAGCACTAAACAATAATGGGATCACTGCCTTAGATCACTCCGTTTGAGTGAGGCTGTTTCCATTTTACAGAGAAGGAAACTGAGGCCAGAAGAGATGAAGGCACCCAGCTTTGAAATAAAGGAACTAGGCCTGAGAAGGGCCTGATCTTAGCAAGTGCCTGCCCCGGCTGGGAAGGCTGAGACAACAGGAACAACTGGGTTGAAAGTATATATACAAAGCTAGCATTGGGAAATGCCCATTGCTGCTTTGTCCTGAGAATAACTTGGCAAAGGGCCACTTATATTATCCCATCTTAGTCACACCTCAGCATGGCTGATAAAACCTTCAGGCCCAACAGGTACCAATTCCACCTGACTCTGGGTTTCCAGAGAAGCCAAGAGCCTGGCATTGGGATCAGGCATCTCTGTGTTTGAATCCTGGCTGTGACACTGGCCAAGTGATGTGACCATAAGTAATGAGTTTACCTTTCTGAGCTAGTCTTCTCATTTGGAAAATGGGGACAATTGCAATTCCTACCCTGTACACTTGTACATTCATTCAGAAAATGTTTGAGAGCATCCTATATACCATGTACTAGGAATACACCAAGGAACAAAGTAGATAAATATTTCTGTCCCTATGAAGCCCACTTTCTAGTGAGAAAGACAGAATATAAAAACAGGATACATAGGTGAACTTAGTGTCAGATGGTGACAAATAGTATGGAGAAAACTTAAGTATGGGAGGAAGTGAGGAGTTCAGAGATGACCTTATTGAGAAGGTGACACTTAAGCAGAGACCTGAAAAGGTGACGGTGTGATCTAGGCAGACGTCCTTGTATGTATGTGTATATGTATGTGTACATACACACACACACACACACACACACACACACACACACACACACCAGCCAACAGATATATATACCAGGCACTGTGCTGAGCATTTCACATACACTGATTCAATCCTCTGACAGTATGATGTAAGTATTATTATCGTCCCCATTTTATAGAAATTGAGGCTTAGAGAGGCTAAATGACTTGCTCCAGATCACACAGGTTGGTGGCACCAAGATTTGAACAAAGTTAGTCTCACCACCATGCCATGATGCCACTAGCATGCCAACTCCAGGAGAACAAATCTTTGGTTTTTTCTGTTGTGTCCCAGTTCTGGCACAGTACACTCTCAATAAATGACAACAGTTATGCATGAGTTTTAAAGGAGGGGGAGCTCCCCTCCAGTTACCAGCCAGGTGAAATGAACCCAAGACCTCCTTTCCAGCAGATCTGATGGCCAAGGTGGAATCAATTTAATGTCGAGCAAATATCTGCAGCTTCTTTCACAGTTGTTCTCATTCCTCAGGCTTATGCCTTAGGAGTTCCCTGGGCAGGACGGGGACTTGGCGCTAGAGTCATACAGATAAGAAGTGAGAAGTGGGATATGAGCCCATGGGCTCCTTAATGGTGGGAGCATAGGCAGAGGGCACCGCTGGCCTGCTAGAGGCCAGTAGCCACTTCTCACTGTGCAGATGGGACCGCTGAAGCCAGGCAGACCCAAGGACACATAGCGGGGTATGGGGGGTGGTGTGGGGAGGGGTGGGCCAAACGAGGGGATACAAGGGCTGGCGTGGGAGGTGGTCAAGGGGCAGGTTGCAAAGCATGTAGAGCCCCAAAACAGCTTAATGGGAGCCCCAGCTCAGAAGGCTCACGGAACCCCAAATCCAGCGCCCACCGCGCTGGACACCTCGGTAGACCGAGGCCTAGGGAGGCTGCTCAAGGGCACACGGCGTTGCGGTGGGCCCAGAATCCACTCCTCCGACCCCAGCCGGACCCACCCTTCAGCCCGGGCCCGGCCCGACCGCCCCACTCACACTGCCCCGTTCCGGAAGCCCTTAAGCATGGCCAACGCAGCGTGGTAGCGGCGCTTGCGCAACAGTGCGTTGACCGCAAGGAGCAGAGCCCGTAGCTGCGGCGGGACGGCCATAGGGACGAGGAGACAGCGCAAGCAGCAGGACCAGCACTGGCAGGGTCCGGCGGCGCACCTTGGAAGCGCGGGGCGGAGCAGCCGTGCCTTTGCACCCATAGGCTCTGTCTGCTGTCACTCTTAGGGGAAGAGCCAATCAAATGGCCCACTCATCTCGCATGGGGAACGGGATGTTGGCACTCCTCCCGAGTAGCGTCTGATTGGAAGAGTTGGAGAGCTTGTAACCAATCACAAATGGGCTCCGCCCGACCGGCCCTAAGGGGGCCAGAATCCTGAGCCCGTATTTGTCCCACCAGATAGACTGTAGACCGTGGTTGGAAGTAGGTGGGTCACCCGTGAGTTTTCAAGGAGGCTTCTTGAAAGAGGAGCTGCCCTCCCTAGTATTGGGATAGTGACCCTGGGAGGAGCCAGACCTCACCTTTACACATGACAGTTCTGATTGGATAACAGTGATCATAGCAAACTTGTCAGAGCATAAATCATATGGCATCTCAAAGGCTTCCATTTATTCTTCAAATCCAAACTCCTTCCCACAACTCACAGGAGAAGACTGTATAATCTGGCCCCTGCTTCCTTCTCTAACCTCATATCCTGTCACTTGCCCCCTCACTCATCTCCAGCAAAACTGGTAAGGATGCCATTCCTTGAGCATGCCAAGAATGCTGCTGTCTCAGCGCCTTTGAATTTGCTATTTCCCTGACTGGTATGCATCACCCCCAGTTCTGCCCATGGCGGGCTCCTTCACAAACGTCAGGTTTCAGATCAAATGCCGCCTCTTCAGAGAGGGCTTCCTAGATGCCCCATCTAAAAGTAGCACTGCCCTCCCTTTTATTTTCTTCATATTAACTCTTCACTCTTTGAAATTATTTGTTTGCTACAAGTCCATCGTCCATTGTCCCTACCAGGTTGTAAATTCCATGACAGCAGAAACTTTGGCGGTCTTGTTTTCTGCTGTAACCCCAGCACTTAGCACATGGTGGGTGTCCAACATATGCTTGTTGAAGCAATACAGTTTGGGGTTGACATCTCCCAGAGCACTGGTGGGTAAAATTTATGTATGTTACTATATGGAGTTGTCATTGGATAACAGCTACACATTGAGTGGTGGCTATGGCTTGTGAAGGTGCCGTATGTGGTACTTGGGCCACGTGGTATTTATCTGGGATATTATTGCCTGAGTCAGTGTCAGAAGATGGTGTCAGAGGTTAGTAAAGGAGGAATTATACTTGACCTATTTTATCACTGAAACTGGATTTTGTTTCTTTTCTCTCTTTCTTTCTTTTTCTTTCTTCCTCCCCTTTTTCTTTATTTCTTTCTTTCTTTCTTTCTTTCTTTCTTTCTTTCTTTCTTTCTTTCTTTCTTTCTTTCTTTCCAGTAATGGTGGACTGGTTTATTCAGTTAATCCTCTGAAAATAGTGGCAATGTTAGATAACATTTATAGGTGGCTATCTTGTTGTGTCTTCACATAGTCTTCCCTCTGTATGTACCTGTGTCCAAATTTCCTCTTTTTATAAGGACATGCTGGATTAGGACCTACCTATATGATACATAACCTCGTTTAATCTTAGTTACTTCTTTAAGGGCCCTATCTCTAAATATAGTCACATTCTGAGGTACTAGGGGGTTAGAATGTCAGCATATGAATTCTTGGGAGACCAAATTCAGCCCATAGCAACTACCATGTCTTGCTATCTCCTACCAATAACAATGAACAAGATGCCAGGGCCCAGTACTGCTATGTGTGTCCTAATTTCCTTTCCCTTGCAGCTAGGAATCTGGTTTAAGCTGCTCATGATGTCTCTCCTCCCCACGGAGAAAGTTTACTTTTCTGGGATGGTTGGAGCACTCATTGTGGAGAGCAACACTGGAAGTTTCCCAAACTTTCCCTCCTCCCTGCTTGGCTCCATACCTAGAATTACTATGTTACTTATACCAGGACTCTCTAAGCTGTGATTTGATTCTGTTCAGTGCCAATCAGCTGGTCCCAGGGAAATGGGACCTAGGACTGGTAGATTTGGGTGGAGGAAGAGATGAAGGCGAGGAGCAGAAAGTTCAGAGCAGGGGGCAGCCTGAATGGGGAGCCTGCTGGAGATGGGTTCAACATCCCTGAAAGCTCATTCAGGTGTTATATCAGTCAGGTAGTCAAGTAAGGAGCATTTCACAGGTTACTCTGCATCAAGCTTTGAGTTCCAACCAACCAGAATGGATCAAGTGCCTCCCCAGCTCAGAGAGCTCCTTTTGATGGGGTGGAGAAACGGGGGGTTTCCAAGAAAAGCATCACATGACAGCAGTAGTACCAGGTACTGTGAGAAACTGGAACAGCAAGGGAGGGATGGATCCCATCTAGGCAGATCAGGGAAAGCTTTTTAGAGGGGGCACAAAGGCAAGCTTGTGGTGTCCCAATGAGGGTGGAAGAATAGCATTTTGGTAAGAGAGAACAGCATTTGCAAAGGCCTGAAGAGCAGATAAAAATCAACGATATGCATATGCACCCGGATATATGAAAATGTATGGAAAGACTTGTGTTGGTGGAATCTTTTACTGTCCAGTGCCTCCCACCATGCTCAGAACTAAACCCCAACCCTCACGCTGGCCTTGTCTGTCTCTCCATTTTCATGTTCTTGTATCCATACCTCACTTATCCTCAGTTGCCCCTTTACAGTCCTTGGCCTCCTTTCATTTTGGCCTCTGAGTCTGCCTTTGCCCAAGATGATTGAGCTGATAAGCTCTGCGTGTTTCCTTTTCTCCATATGACTTCATCTCATTTCTCAAGTCCACCTCCTCAGAGAGTCCCTCCCTGACCACCCAGACAGTAGTTTCCTTTCCTCCAGGAAAAAAAAAAAAAAAAAAAAAAATATATATATATATATATATAGAGAGAGAGAGAGAGAGAGAGAGAGAGAGTCACAGAACATTTCTCTCTCTTTTTTTTCTTGTTACAGCCCATCTTGCCTGCTGGACGATGACTCCATGAAAGCAAGGATTTTTGTCTTTTTATTCATGGCTGTGTCCCCAGTATCTAGAACAATGTCTAACACAACACGTACATAGTAAGTATTTTAAGTTATAGTTAACCTTGAACAACACAGGTTTGAACTGTGCAGGTCCACTTTTATGTGGATTTTTCACAGTACAGTCCTGTAAATATTTTTTCTCTTATTTATGATTTTCTCTCTCTTTTTGTAAGATTTTATTTTTTATTATTTTTTTTAAGATTTTATTTTTTAAAGTAATCTCTACACCCAACTCAGGGCTGGAACTCAACCCCAAGATCAAGAATCGCATGCTGTACTGACTAAGGCACCCCTTTAAAGATTTACTTTTTTAAAGTTTTTATTTATTTATTTTGAGAGAGAGAGTGAACAGGGGAGAGGCAGAGAGAGAGAGAGAGAGGGAGGGAGGGAGGGAGAATCCCACTCATGCTCCACACTGTCAGCTCAGAGCCCAACATGGGGCTTTATTTCATGAACTATGAGATCATGACCTGAACTGAAATCGAGGGTCAGACACTTAACCGACTGAGCCACCCAGGAGCCCTTAGTTTTATTTTTTAACTAATCTCTAAACCTGACGTGAGGCTCAAACTCACAAGCCCGAGATCAAGAGTCACATGTTCTATGTACTGGACCAACCAGGCACCCCTCTTCCTTAAGATTTTCTTAATAACATTTTCTTTTTTTCTAGTTTACTTTATTGTAAGAATACAGTATATAATACATATAACATACAGAATATTTGCTAACCAACAGTTTATGTTATTGGTCAATAGTAGGCTATTAGTAGTTAGATTTTGGGGGAGTCAAAAGTTATACACAGAATTTTCAACTGTGTTCAGGGTTGGTGCCCCCCCGCCATGATGTTCAAGGGTCAATTCTAATTAAATGAATGTGCATGTATTAATATATTACTTAAATAATTGTTGAGAAGCTCTTGAAGGGGAGAGATAATGAGACTCTAAGGCCATTGGATCAATGGTGATGTTAAAGGAAAGACATGGAGGAGGAAGCCTGGCCTCACTCCTGCTAGAGAGTCAATGGGAAGGAGGGTTTAGGGCTTGAGGAGGGTCCTAGGTCTCCAAGGCTCCCAGGAAAGAGGGTGAGGCATACAATCTGGGAAAAGGGTAGGTTCTCTGTGGTGGACATTTGCTCAGGGCTTGCTGTGCAGGGGAGAATAGGAAGGAGAAGGGGTGTAGTGCTGGGGGAGACAGGTGGTATTCTGGGTAAGATGGGGAGTTCACCAGCAGAAATGAGCCTTGAGGGGGCGTGTAGACAAAGGATCTGTGAGGCAACTTATCAGGAGCAGTGGCTGGTAATGTTCCACAAGGGTAAAGTACTCTTGAACAAATATTTTTTTTTACTTTTAGGAGTTAATATATTTATTTAGTGAATATCAGAAAATGAAAGTTGTGATTTTTACGGTTATTGCTTTAGATGAGTCTAAAATAGGTAAAAACAAAAAACAAAAAACAAAAAACAAAAAATACAAAAACAAAAACAATGAGAACATTTAGAGTCAGATCCATGGTAGTCCAGTGGGAGGATTTGGCTACATTCATAGGAGAGAGAATGATTGATGGCACCTCTCTGGTTTCCTCTCCCCGCCACACACTCCCCAACTCTTCCTTGTGACCCAAGTATACTCCTTTGGAAACACTATCACACCTTGTTATTAAGTAATTTTTAAGATTTAATGTTTGTCTGCTCCCTCCATCCCTAACTCCATGGGAAAGGAACACTGCATCCAGGAGGTATTATAGGACTAGGTGCACAGTAAGCCCTCAGTGGCTGATGGAGCATGAACAAGGAAGAGAGAGGGGCGTGAGATGGGGGGAGGGAGGGAAAGGGGGAATCGCTGGAACACCTGGATAGGCTTTCTATAAGGCTGGGCTGGAGGTTCCTGAGGTAGGTATTGGAGGTTTACTGACAGAATGGAATCTCTAGGAGGCAGGATGGAGGTCTGCTCATTCCCAAAAGGTGGAAATGGGGGTTTAAGCAACAGTCATGGGTGAATATCTGCGATGATGGGAGATGAAGACCAAGCTGAGATGGGAGACACTTCATGAGACAGGTGGCTCCCAATAGGCAGAGATGGGGCTCACTGTGGTTGGAGGCAAATGAGAAGGGGTGGGAATCAGTGTTGCACAGCTGAGGCAGGGGTCTTGTGTTAGGTGGAGGTCCTAGTGACAGAGCTGGGTGGGCCGGGTTAGGTGGGGGATACTCTGTGCGGTGGATATAAGTTCCATGTTGCAAAATTGGGGGTCTCACTTGCAGGGGTGGGGGTGGCAAGTCCACTGTGGCAGAGATGGAGGTCCAGATAATATTACGGATCTAATACTCAACTGGGAGGTCCCCTGTGTGCGTCTGGGATGCGGTCCGTGTGCAGAGTTGCGGGTTCAAGTAAGACAGGGATGGGGGTCCACATGCCCCAGTGACTGGGTTACCAAGGCGGCCCCAGGGGAAGGGGCCATGGCTGAGTTTCAAGGACAGGGGGCTCGGCGGCGACTCCCGAGCGCCCCCTGGCGGCCCTGATTCCGCCGCGGCTCCCACAATGCTCACGTAGCCCCGCAGCGACTCCGGAGACGGCGGCGGCTCCAAGATGGCGCAGACGATTTTCGAGGCCCTGGAGGGTGAGCAGCGGCGGAGCCGGGGGAGGCGGCTGTTCCGCGTTGCACCCCCTCCCGCCGCGTCCTCGCAGCGCCCGGCCCAGGGCGCGCGGCGGCCGCGGGGCGGAGGGCGCCGGGACCGGAACAGCCGCGGGGCGGGAGGGGCACGGACGGGAACAGCCGCGGGAGCCGAGGCCCGGCGGGGGGGGGTGGGCAACGGAACCGGAACAGCGGCAGAGCTGGGGCACAGTGGCGGGGGGCGGGGGCATCGGAGCAGAACAGCCGCGGGAGCCGAGGCTCGGCGCTGGGGGGACAACGGGACAGGAAGAGCGGGGAGGGAACGCCCTGGGGGCGAGCATGGGGCAGAGCTGCCGGGGAGGCATGGCCGGGGCCTTGGTCGTGGGGGAGGCCTCGGACAGGAACAGCGTCCACTCGCGAGGGCCTCGGGCCGGCGCGGGAGGGATTTCCTGGAGGGAACAGCCGGGGAGCCCGCGCACCCGCAAGGCCTGGAAGAGCTCGACGAAGGGTGCCGCTCCCGGGGGGACAATGGTTCGAGGGCGGGAGGGGCGTGGGGGCCGAAGCAGCCGAGCCAGGAGTCCTGACCACGAAGAACTTGCCTTGAGCGCCAACTGTGCCTCGTTCCCTGACATAGTCTCAAAATCAGACTTGGAAGGGATAGGTGCTACCTGTGCGCAAGGCCAGGACTTCGTGCGCACAGACCCAAAACAACAAACACTAGGTGCCTATTTTGTGCGCTGTGCTGGGGTGCTGAATTTTATAAACTCAGACCAAGAAACGATGAGTATATGGGTGTCAATGGTGTGCTTGGCTGGAACACAGTGCCCTCAGACGGAAACCTATAAACCCTGGGCACCAACTGATGGTCCTGTGCTTTGCAGGTTCCTAACATGGAGGTGGGTCTCAGACCCAGGGAACTATGGGTTTTGGAGACAGAAAACACTGAAGGCCTCCATATGCACTCTTGGACATGGGTGGGTGGGAAGGAGCCTTACTGGCTTCAGGGCCCTGGTGCAGAGTAGATACAGGGGGGGATACAGACTGGAGAGGTGTGAATGTTCTTGGAGAGGTGTGATAAGATCAGTGCGCACATAATTAGGGTTCAGACTGAAAGTTGGCCCGACTAGTGGTATGTAGCTGAGACTGAACCCCTTAGGAGATCTCTATGATGTCCCTTCACTTCTTGGGGGATCAGAGTTCTCACCATAAAATGTAGGTAACCCTCACCCCATCTGGAGAGTTTCTATTTCAAGAATACTCACTGAGCCAGACACATTTCCTGCCCCACAGTGGGGGGGCAGGGAGGAGGCATAAAGAAATTATAGAACAAGCAAATATTGTAATTCTAGAATTATAGAAAAGTTAAGCCATAAAAGATTATCTTAGCTGGCATTTAGTGCTGATGTGGGTGATGGATGTGGAGGGCCAGGGTCAGTGTCAGGATCTGGGAGACCAACAGAATGGGGTGAGGCCTACTTTCTCTTTAGGTTCCATGGACGTCCTAGATGTTTGAATTTGTTCATGTACTGAGTGATGAGGAAATTAGAAGAAAAATCAGTTCCTAGAACAGTGTGGTACATGCTGGGCTTGGGCAAGGACAGCAGAACTGTGGGGATCCAGAGGTGACCCAGACAGTAGGAACTGCATTTGCAAAGCCCTGGGAGGAAGAGAGGTCTTCTAGGATTCACAGAACTTCGTGTGAACGAGGAGCTAGAAATGAGACTTCTGAACTTTATCTTGGAATCAGTGTGGAACCAAGAAAGGGTTTTCAGCAGAGGAGCAACACAGTCTGATGTATGTTTTATAAAGTTCACTCAGGCTGCTCTGAGAACACACTGGAGGGGGCCAGAGTGGCAGCTGGGAGGTGAGTGAAGTAGCTGCAGTTGTCCTGCTGAGAACCGATGGTGGCCTGGGCCCCAGGGGGGACAGCCTCTCAGATGGAAGAAAGTGGATCTGAGAGAGGTAGTGGGAGCAAAATAGGCCAGACTTGCTGAAGGACTAGAAATGAGAAGAGGGCCGGGAACTTCTCATAGGAGAAGAATAGTTTGGGGAAAGAGCGAAGGGGTGCCCCCGGGGCTGTGGCTGGGTGAATGGTAGTACCTGTTCTTGCTTATGAGGATTATTGGAAGAGGGAAAATTGAGGGGTGAGAGTGACACATTTAGCTTGATTTCCATTTTAGATGGGCAGTATTTAAAAAACCTTTTTCATTTTTAGCAGTCTTAGGTTCACAACTAAGTTGAGAGGCAGGTACAGAGATTTCCTCTGTACCCTCTGATCTCACACATGAGTAGCCTCCCCCATTCTCCACGTAATTCGCCAGAATGGTACATTTGCTGCCAAGGATGAATCCACATTGACCCATCGTAATCACCCAAGTCCATGGTTTGTCTTAAGGTTCCCTCTTAATATTTTTTTTTTGTTTAACATTTATTTATTTTTGAGACAGAGAGAGAGCATGAACAGGGGAGGGTCAGAGAAAGAGGGAGACACAGAATCTGAAACAGGCTCTGAGCTGTCAGCACAGAGCCTGACGTGGGGCTCGAACCCACGGACCGTGAGATCATGACCTGAGCCGAAGTTGGACGCTTAACTGACTGAGCCACCCAGGCGCCCCTTAAGGTTCACTCTTGGTTGTGCACATTCTGGTGGACAAGTGTGTAATAACATATATCCGTCATCACAGTGGCATCACAGAGGACTTTCACTGCTTTAAAGATCTTGTGTCCCTGTAAGCTTCTGGGTATCACCTATCTTTCAATTGTCTCCTTAGTTCTGAATCGCTTCTCAGCCTTTTGGCTAAGATCAAGTGTCTGGCAGGCAGTATTATTCATTTACTTATTTAAAAAATTTTTTTAAGCTTTATTTATTTTTGAGAGAGTGAGTAGGGGAGGGGTAGAGAGAGAGGGAGACACAGAATCTAAGAAGCAGGCTCCAGGCTCTGAGCTGTCAGCACAGAGCCCAATGCGGGGCTCGAACCCACAAACTGTGAGATTATGACCTGAGCCAAAGTCAGACGCTTAACCAACTGAGCCACCCAGGGACCCCTATTTATTTATTTTTAAACTTTTTATTTTTTATTTCAGAGAAAGAGCAAGCAGGGAAGAGGGACAGAGAGAGAGAGAGAGAGAGAGAGAGAGAGAATCTTAAGCAGGCTCCATACTCAGTGAGGAGCCCCATGTGGGGCTCAATCCCATGACCCTGGGATCATGTTCTGAGCTGAAATCAGGAGTCGGACACTCAACTGACTGAGCAACCCAGGCACCCTGACAGGCAGTATTTTTTATATTTATATTTATGTTTTTAAAATATTTGTTTGTTTTTGAGAGAGAGTGTGCGTGAGTGGGGGAGGCACAGAGAGAGGGAGACAGGATCAGAAAAGCACAGAGCCTAATGTGCGGCTCCAACTCCCAAACTGTGAGATCACCACCTGAGCTGAAGTCGGACGCTTAACCAGCTGAGCCACCCAGGCATTCCCAGGCAGTATTTTTTAAATAAAATATTTTATTTTGAAATCATTCTTTTTTTTTTTTTTTCATAAATTCACATGTGGCTGTAAGAAATAATATAGAGAGATTCCATGTACTCTTTACTAGTTTCCCTCAAGGTAACATTGTGCAATACTATTTTATAACACAACATACAGAACAGTTCCCTCACTGTCAGGTGTTGCCCATTTATAGCCACACCCACCTCTTTTCCCTCTCCCCTCATCTCTGATGTCTGTCCACCACTGATCTGTTCTTCAGTTCTAAAATTTTTGTCTTTTCAAGAATGTTATGTAAATAGAATCATATAGATATGACCTTTGAGATTGGCTTTTTTCACTTATAATTCCCTGGAGAGTCACCCAAGTTATTGTGTATGTCACTAGTGTGTTCCTTTTTATTGCTGAGTCATATTCCACAGTGGGATATACCAGTGTGTTTAACCATTCACCCGTTGAAGGACATCTGAGTTTCCAGTTTTTTACTATTATGAATAAAACTGCTATGAATGCTCATGTGCAGGTTTGAATACAAATGCTAATATACTCACAATCTTGCATAAAATGGATTTACTGAAGCTCATCCAGGGGAGCAAACCCCAGGTTTGAGACTCCAGAGTTGGGGGACAACTAGATGGGGGGGTGAGTGAGTCTCCCCAGGGAGAGTGTAAGAGGGAAAGGAGAATCCGGACAGAAGGAACCTTTCAAAATAGAAACTTTAGGGGACTGACAGAAAAGAGCAAAGGAGTCTGGGAAGGAGTGAGCAAAGGTGGGAGAAGACCCAGGAGGGGGGTATCGTAGAGCAGGAGAAGGGAGTGTTTCAAGGAAGGAACATCCAATGTTGACAGGTTTCTTTGGTGATTTTTGTGGAATGCTGGGGGCCAGAGCCTCACGAAGTGTGTGGAGGAGTATCGGGAGGTGGGCAGAGGAGATGGAGGGATGCTTGATGTTGAAGGAAGGAGAGATAGGAATATAGGTTCAAGAGAGGGCATTCTAGAGAGACCTGAGCGTGTGTAGCTGTTGATGGGAAGGAAAGGTTGCTGGCATGCTGTGAAACAAGGGACCAGTTGGTGGAGAGTGGTTTCTGAGGGAGTAGGAGGGGTTGGAGGGAAGAGCTGGTCTTAGGAAAGACACAGAAAGCATTGTGATAAGAGAAAATATGAATTCACCTTGGCTGCAGGAACTAATGGTTCTAATTTGCATTGCCTTTAGAAGCTGGGGCAGGTGTCCAGGTAAAAGCTGAGAGGTTGGAAGCAGAGCACTGGCTGTGGGGACAGAGAGAAGGAGGCACCCTCTGGGTTTTTTGGAGAGGGAGGTAATGTGCTTTGGTGGCCACTTCGATGTGAGAACACCTGTCCTCCAGCTGGGGACATGACTAGATAATGTTCTACCGTGAACCTCGGCAGTGACAACGGATTGGAAAACATGGAAGCACTCGGCTTCTCACGGGTGTCCCCACCATCAGTTCAGATTACACTGGTTACTGAGGAACTGAAAAGACAAGCACATGTTGGAAAACAAGGGAAGCAAGGATGGCCAAGTGCACAAATAAATTTGTTGTGGGGTGGGTGGAATAGGGTGGGGAGGACTTGGTAACATGATTTGTGGAGGGGCTATGTCATTTAGGATCAGACTCTCCAAGAGGAAGAGAGAAGCCCAATCTAGTAGTGGCTTAAACAGGCTAGTAGTTTATTTCTTTATTTCTCTCATATGGGAGTCCAGAGGAAGACGGTCCAGAGCTACAAGGGTGGCCGTGTCCTACAAGGTTCCCAGAGGCCCAGGATCGTTTCCAGCTTTTTGCTCTGCAATCCCTAGGGTATCACCCTTGTCCTCATGATCTGGGATGGTGGCTAGATTATTCACTATCGTATTCTTGTTCTAGGAAGCAGGATGGAGGACGGGGAAGAGAAGGACATCATGTGCCAGGCAGTTTTAAGAAAACTTTCTAGATGCTGCCATAGAACACCTTTCCTTATATCCCATTGTCCAGAATTTAGACATTCTGTAGCTGTGAGAGCAGCTGGGAAGTGTGATCTTTATTGTGGGGCCATATTTTCAGCCAAAAACCTTGGGTTCTACTGCAGTGGAAGTAGGAGAGAATGTGCATCGGGGCACAGCCAACTGTCTTTGCCACAGAGGCCTTGCATTGGGTCTGGCTTGTAAGAGTGAAGTCAGAGACACCGTTTTGTTGTTGTTGTTTTTCAGGAATGGACAATCAGACTGTCCTGGCGGTCCAGTCATTGTTGGATGGCCAAGGAGCAGTCCCTGATCCAACAGGCCAGAGTGTCAGTGCACCTCCTACTATCCAGCCACTGGGTGAGTATCTGCTCAGGTTCACCAGTGGGAAGGGTGAGTAACTCCCTGTGAAAAACAGGTGGGGCTCCTGAGAGGGTATGGGAATGAATTGCCTACTGTGGTCCCCAGGATGTCCTCTGGTATCTGAACCCTCTCCCCTCTCCCAGCCTGGATTTTCAGGCTCATGCTTTTCTCTGCTTAGCAATGAGGACACGCTTTCTCAATCATTTAGTGAACGTGGGGATTGTGACATAGGGAAGGTCTAGGCAGTGGAGCTTGGCAGTGGTTGTACCTTTGACCCAGAAGTTATTTCTCAGCCTCCCTTCTATGGAAAGAACAGGCTGAGCATGAATCTCCAGTTTATGGGCCAGGCCCCTGAGACAGAGAGAGAAAGTAAGGAACTTTAAAGCCCTGTGTGAATCTGTGCATTCATTCATTCCACAAACAGTTTTGAATACTTGGGAATCATTCTGGGCACAGAGAGATGCCCACCTGGGTTTGAATCCTTATTCCTATAGTTCCTGGCTCTATGACCTTGGACACAAGTAGGTTAGCTTCTCTGTGCCCCAGTTTCCACATCTGTAAAATGAGGATAATAGCCTTGCCTCGTAGAAGCCTTGTGAGGACACTTGGGATTTACTTTCAGCAGTTGTAAATAAGAAACGTGAGTTTCTTGTGGTTTGTACAGATGAAAGTTTATTTCTCTGTTACATGAAGTCCTGATGTGCATTTGGGGTGGGGATGGTGAGACTCAGACCCTTTTTTCTTTTGGTTCTGTTGCCCTCTATCTGCAGTCTGTGTTGGCTGCTCCAGCTTTTCACTTTCATTTCCACATTGTAGCCAACACAAAGGGAAGAAAGAACTCCCTTTTAAAAGGAAGTTGCATAGGGGCGCTTGGGTGCCTCAGTCACTTAAGTGCCCGACTCTTGATCTCAGCTCAGGTCTTGATCTCAGGGTCCTGGGTTCAGGCCCCCACTGGGCATGAAGCCTACTTTTAAAAAAAGAAAAAAAAAGAAAAAAGAAAGGAAGTTGCATAGACAGTATACCGTTGCCCTTGTCCTATTGGTCAGAATTTGGTCACATGACATGTTTAGCTGCAAAGGCTGGGAAATATAGTCTTTAATGAGATGGTCATGTTTCCCACTAAAATTTGTATTACTGTCTAAGAAGGAAGAGTAAATACTGAATGACAAATAGACATTCCGGCCATAACATGTCAAGTGCTTGGCACAGTGCATGGCCTGTGGTAGACCCTCAATGGGTGGTGTCCTCTATAGCTAATCATTCATTTAGTCTTCCACTCATTCAACAAATATGCCAGGATTATTGCAGTTCTGGTAGTAAGTAAGACTTATTTCCTCCCTTTCAGGGGACTCATAGTCTGGTGGTGCTGGGAAAAGTGTGATATGTGAGGAGCTGTGGTGACTAGCTTTAGGAAGGCTTCCTGACATTTGAGCAGAATCTTGCAGAATGAGTTGTTCTGAGAGAAGCAGCTTGGCAGAGAGAACAGGGCCTGCGGAGACATAGAAAGTCATGTAGGCCATTTGAGGACTGGTGAACAAACTCAGGCAGGATAAAGATTCCGAATATCTCAACTTTGAAGTGCACCCACTCTACTATTTCTTGATTTCTGATTGATACCTGGGTAGTTGTGGCTGGATGTTCCTGCAGGTGCCTATGTGGTTTTGAAATCTCCCAGGAAGCACAATCTTGACATTTGTTACACGCACACTGAGTCATGGGTTGCTGTTAGGTTTGCCATGCTTATGGTCCAGCCGCAGGTTTTGTCCTGTTTCTTATTGTGATGCCCTCTCATTTATCTTGCTTTTTATCATTGTTCCTCTCCCTCTGCTACTGTATGGATGTGACCCCTAGATGATGAGGATGTCTTTCTCTGCGGGAAGTGTAAGAAGCAGTTCAACTCGCTGCCAGCATTTATGACCCACAAGCGGGAACAGTGCCAGGGGAATGCCCCACCCCTGGCCACAGTCTCGCTGGCCACCAATAGCATCTACACGCCTTCAGCAGCACCCACAGCAGTCCAGCAGGCCCCACCTCCTGCCAATCGCCAGGTATTCGTTCGTTTGTTCATTCATCTGTTCAAGTCTTTTTTTGAGCATCCACTATGTGTCAGGCACTGTGTGGGCACTGTTTTGGACACATACTTTTTTCAGGATGTTAAGCGCAGAGAGACGGGAGGTTTTGCCATTTTGTATATGGTACTTGGGGAAGAGCTCTGGGAAGAGGTGCCTTATGAGCAGAGACCTAAGGAGGTGAGGGAATGAGTCATGCTGCTACTTTGGGGAAGAGTATTCCAGGAGGAGCTATCCGCAAGTACAAAGGCCCTGAGGTGGGAGTATGCTGGGTTTATTCCAGGAACAGCAAGGAGGTAGAGTGGCCGGAGCTGAATAAGTGAGGAGGAGGGTGGGAGATATGATCAGACAAGGCAATAGGGGGATCCTCGTGAGCATGTCGGCCTTACGGGCTTTTATCCTGAGTGAGATGGGAGCCTTTGCAAGGTTTTGAACACAAGAGGGACATAGTCTGGTTTACACCTGAACTAGATTACTCCGGCTGCTGTACAGAGAATAGATTTTGATGAGAGTCAAGAGAGAGACCCAGGAAACGCGTTAGGGGGCCATTGTACCAATCCAGGCAGTAGGTGGCGGTGGCGGTGGAGAGAAGGGAGGAGGTTTTGGAAGTATTTTGAAGGTGGAGCCACTAGAGTTTGTGGATGCATTGGATGTGAGAGATGAGATCAGGAGGAGTCCAGGGTGATCCATGGCAGAGGTGGAATTGCCATTTACTGAAGTGGAGAAAACAGCAAGATTTTGGTGGGGCTGTCAGGAGTTCAGCTGGTTATGCTGGATTTGAGATGCCCATTGGACCTTTAAGTGGAGGTGGTAAAGATGCAGACAGATAACACAGGTCTGGAGGTCAGGGGAGAACAGAACACCCTGGGTCAGGGGCTCTTAAAGGGATTAGAGAATTCTCAGAAAAGAGGCTGGACAGGGGCACCTGGTGGCTCAGTCGGTTAAGTGTCTGACTTCGGCTCATCAGGTCATGACCTCACCGGTTCATGAGTCCGAGCCCGCGTCGGTCTCTTTGCTGCTAGCCTGGAGCCTGCTTCAGATTCTGTGTCTCCCTCTCTCTCTCCGCCCCTCCCCCACGCACACTCTGTCTCTCTCAAAAATAAATATTAAAGAAATTTTTTTTTAAAAAGAGGCTGGACATGTCTCAGGATGCCAGGTCAGGGGGTCAAATTTCCTTCTGGCTTCCTCTTATCTCCTTATTCCTTTAAAACATCATCTCCAAACGGGGGCGCCTGGGTGGCTCTGTCAGTGAAGTGTCCGACTTCGTCTCAGGTCATCATCTCACGGTTCATGGGTCTGAGCCCCATGTTGGGCTCTGTGGTGACAGCTCAGAGCCTGGAGCCTGCTTCAGATTCTGTGTCTCCCTCTCTCTCTGCCCCTCCCCCACTCTCGCTCTGTCTCTGTCTCTCTCAAAAATAAAGATTAAAAAAAAATCTTAAAAAAAAAAAACATTATCTCCAAACAAAAAACATATCTCTATCTATTGTATAGACATAATTCCTGCCATCAGAATAAAAGCATTCACCCCCAGATTCAAAGGACTTGCAGACTGAAACTTCTCAGGTTGCCACAGACGTCTAACACAAAACATAATGATTCTTCCCACTTCTTGATTATGAGTTTGTTAGCAGAAAATATTCCCTCTCCCCACCCCACCGTTTTTTTTTTTTTCCAGTAAAAGGACAGCGGGAAATTCCTTTACTCCTGGGCAAGGAAATAACTTTAGAACTTAAGCAGTTGGCCCATAGGCAGACTTGAATCCCCTGCTAAGTGACTTGGATGGACATGGATATCTTTTCCCATTTTTTGTCAGCGTAACTAACGCATGTGACATTGTAAAAATACTTGTGAGCCAGGATCTACATTGCCTTTCCGGGCCATGACATGGGGCATCATCTAACCTACCCAGGCTGTCCTTACGTGGTTGAGGGACTCTGGGGTCCGGGGGCCAGCTGCCGTGTCCCCAGAGGTCCCAAAGAAACAGGTGACCTAGGATGATGCCAAGAGCCTGTCAGTAAAGAAAAGCAACAAATAAAATAAAAACCCTTTACTTCTACTTTGAGGAGAAGTCACTGTACGTTTGACACTCTCTTGTAGGGTCTGCCTTTCGTCCTCACCAGTACCCTCGAGAACATATTATTATTTTTATTATCAATTTGTGTGTTTGCAAGTAATACATATTTTCCATCTCCATTTTAAAAGTTAGAATGTTACAAATCAAGGTCCCTTTGGCACTATTCCTTTTCTCTGCCCCCCAGCTAACTATTGAAGGGTATCCTTCTTGATCTTTTTTTCTTTTTTAAGTTTATTTATTTGTTTTGAGAGAGAGAGTGTGTGTGTGCACACACATGGGAGGGAGTGGGGGAGAGATGGGGGGGCGGATAGCGAATCCCAAGCAGTTTCTGCAAGGTCAGTGCAGAGCCCAGTGTGGGGCTCAGACTCACGAACGGTGAGATCATGACCTGAGCTGAGATCAAGAATCAGATGCTTAACTGACTGAGCCATTCAGGCACCCTTTGACCTTTTGAGATACTTTCACATACTTATTTAAGTGCCCACAGGAATTATATAGTACTTTTAATAGTACAATAGTACTATTGTTTTAGAATTTTTAAATTAAGAATACGTAATCTGCATGTTGTTATGTAATTTTATTTTTCATGCAGTACTTTTTATCTGCTGTGTAGTATTCTGTCTTATGACTGTATTGTATTTTTTACTCCATTTCCCCTTTGATGGACACCAAAGTTGTTTCCAGTTACTCGCTATTAGACATAAGGCTGCATAGAATACCCTTGTTCATAGACTCCCTGTGAAATGTGTGAGTGTTTCTCTAGGAGAGATACCAGGAAGTATTATTGCTGGGTCATGGAGTATTTATCTTACAGGGAGGTATGACTTATTCTCATTTCATAGATAAGGAAACGGAAGTTCAGAGAGGTGGAGTGACTTGCCCAGGGCCACACAGCAGGGAGAAGCAGAGGTGGAAATGAAATGCAGGTCTATGGGATTCCAGAACCCAAGTCTTTTGCATCATGCACTGTTTCCTTCCAGAGCCTCAGACGTGTCTCTTCTCTGTCTCTTTCTCATTCACACTACTCAGATCTCCACGTACATTACAGTACCCCCATCCCCGCTGATCCAGACGCTGGTGCAGGGGAACATCTTGGTGAGCGATGATGTGCTCATGTCTGCCATGTCAGCCTTCACGTCTCTGGACCAGCCCATGCCCCAGGGCCCCCCACCCGTGCAGGTAAGGACGGGGCCAGCTTCTCAGGGGGTCTTGATTCCAGGACTACATGTTAACTGCTATGGATTCAGAACCTTGTAGAAAGAAGAGGTGTTGGCCTTAGCTCTCTCTCATGCTGAAGAGAGACTGTCAGTAGCACCTTGGCCTGCCCCGCTGTGGGTAGGGAAGCTGTCATTTCATTCGGGATCCAGAACATTACTTTGGGGTTTCATTGCCATTATCTGGCTACTTTGACTCCTTTTTTTTTTTTTTTTTTTTAAATAAGTAGGCTCCATGCCCGGTGTGGGGCTTGTACTCGTGACCTCACAACCCCAAGATCAGGAATCACGTGATCTCCTGACTAAGACAGCCAGGCACCCCTCCTATTTTTATTCTTAACAGAAATATTTCATGTCCATTGGGAAACAATAGAAAATACACAATAGGAAAATAAAAACAAAGTTTAATTACTCATAATCTGGAAACTAGAGAGACATGGTAACTGACTATAATGTATAGTTCTCTTTTGTTTTTTGTTTTTTTGCCTGCTCTACTGACTGAGCCAGCCAGGTGTCCCTGATCACTCTATTCTTTTTGCAACCTTTCTGTAGATTTGAAAGTTTTCAGAATAAAAGTTGGGAGACACCTGGCTGACTCAGTCAGTAAAACATATGACTCTTAATCTCAGGGTTGTGAATAGCCTGTTGGGTGTAGAGATTACTTAAATCTTTTTTTTTTTCATTAAAAAAAAAATGTTTATTTATTTCTTTTGAGAGAGAGAGAGAGTGCGAGCCAGGGGAGGGCAGAGAGAGAGGGAGAGAGAGAATCCCAAGCAGGCTCCATGCTGTCAGCACAGAGGATGCGGGGCTCCGTCTCCTGAACATTGAGATCATGACCTGAGCTGAAATCAAGAGTCGGTCACTTAACTGACTGAGCCACCTAGGCGCCCCCAAAATAAAATCTTTAAAAAAATGACAAAAAATAATGGGGTGCCTGGGTGGCTCAGTCGGTTAAGCGTCCAACTCTTTGATTTCAGCTCAGGGCATAATCTCAGGGTAGTGAGATCGAGCCCCGAGTGGGGCTCTGTGCTCGCAGTAGCATCTGCTTAAGATTCTCTTTCTGCCCCTCCCCTGCATGCATATGGACGTGCTCCCTTTCTCTCTCTCTTTCTGTCTGTCTCTCTCTCTCTCAAAGAATAAAAGTTGGGAAGTCAATCAATTAATCAACCATCCATACTCTCTCCACCCAAAGAAAACACTACTAGATTTTTGGTGCCTGGTTTTCCTGATCTTTGAATGCAAATAGAGATAGAAACAGCTTTTTATATAGATGCATTTATAATATACATATCCATGTAAATGGACCATGTTATACGCACTGTTCCGAAACTTGCTTTTTTTATTTTGCCTTTTGCTTAAAGTCATTATCTATGCCTACAGTTCTTTTTTTTTTTTTTTTCTTTTTAACATTTATTTATTTTTTAGAGACAGAGAGAGGCAGAGCATGAGCAGGGGAGGGGGGGAGAGAGACACACACAGAATCCGAAGGAGTCTCCGGGCTCTGAGCTGTTTGTTAGCACAGAGCCCGACGTGGGGCCTGAATTCACGAACCGCAAGACCATGACCTGAGCCGAAGTCAGGCGCTCAACTGATTGAGCCACCCAGGTGCCCCTATGCCTACAATTCTATATCAGTATTTCCCAAAATGCTCCTCAGAAGAGTGGCTCCTTGGGATTTTTCTAATATAAAAAAGCCAGCTTTTTATATTACTACATACTGTATACTATATACTATATATTATTATATACCAGCTTAGGGTGGAGGCATTCTACTTCTTCCCTTGCCCTGTTCCTGTTGTTTTCCTGCAACAAAACACTTTTGTTTTTTGTCATCCCAGGTTTTTCCCAAACCATGTTTGACTGTGGAACCCAGGGAACTGTAATTAAGAGGAGTACCCTTTATGAAATGCTGATCACCATCATATATATATATATATATATATATATATATATATATATATATTTTTTTTTTTTTTTTTTTTTTTTTTTTTTTTTTTTAAGTAAACTCTTTGCCTAGCATGGGGCTTGAACTCATGACCCACAGATCAAGAACTGCATGCTCTAGGGGCACCTGGGTGGCTCAGTTGGTTGGGTATCCAACTTGGGCTCAGGTCATGATCTCATGGTTCATGAATTCAAGCCCCACATCTGTCTTTGTGCTGACAGCTCGGAGCCTAGAGCCTGCTTCCAATTTCGTGTCTCCCTCTCTCTCTGCCCCTCCCCACTCACACTCTGTCTCTCTCCCAAATAAATACACCTTAAAAAAATATATTAAAAAAAAAAAAAAAGTATTGAATGCTCTATCAACTGAGCCGGCCAGGCATCCCTGACCACCATCATTTTAATACCCATACAAGACTCCATCATGTGTGTGGACCATCCTGTATTTAACCAGGCTTCTGCTAATGGCCATATAGGTCACTGCCATTTTTTGCTGTTATAAAAACTACTGGAGAATCATCAACGTACAGATATCTTTGCCCAGCTGCTTGATTATTTTTGTGAAATAAGTTTCTAGAAGTCAGTGGCTGTGTTTCAGGGGTCTACAGCTACCTACACATTCAGTGCCTCTCTAGAAAGACTCCCAGGACTTGGGATGGTTGTACTCATGGTTTATTCCTGACAAAGGATACACAGCAGGATCAGCAAGGAGAAAAGACATCAGCTGGAATCTGGAGGAATCCAGGCCTAGGTTTCTACTGTTCTTCCTCTTGCGGACATAGGGAGAAATTACGCAAAACACTTCTTTCTTAGTAATCTCCACACCCAACGTGGGGTTCGAACTTACAAACCCGAGTTCAAGACTTGTATGCTCTTACCAACTGAGCCAGCCAGGTGCCCCACAAAACGCTTTTTCCTTCAGCAGTGAAGAGCAACAATGTGTATGCATGCTTCCGCCCAAGAAGCACACCTGCAATTCAAGGGCCAGGACTTTTGTTGGGGATTGGTCGTGTGGGCGCCACCATGACCAAAAGTCCACACTCCTAGAAGGAAAGGAGGTGTTCACCATAGATCACACTGCCCGTACAACAATCTAGGTGATCTGGTACAGAGTGGTCAGTGCCCTAGTGAGCAAAACAGCCTCACCGATATAGGCAGCCTTCTATGAGGCAGGTTCTCAGATGCCGTTCAAGAGCCGGTCCTACAAGCAAGTCCTCCTAAAACAGCAACACCGGGGCTGCTGTATGGGCCCAGTCCTGTACAAGCTGGGCCATTTTTGTGGACTTTCATTGAGAAGAGGGGTAACGGCGCCTGGCTGACGCTTCCTCTGTATTCTTCCATGAGTGTTTCCATGCCTCCTGTCAGCCCTGTCCTCTGAGCTGCCTTGTGAGGGGCTCTTCTTTCCACATGGCTGGCTAAGACAGATGTCCTTCCTCACTGGTATCAAGAGGGTGTGGCACTTTAATTTTCTCTTCTGATTGCAGAGCAGCCTGAACATGCATTCCGCACCCAGCTACCTCTCCCAGCCTCCGCCACCTCCCCCACCCCCTCCACCACTGCCCCCACCCCCACCACCCCAGCCCCCACCACCCCCGCCCCAGAGCCTGGGCCCCCCCGGGCGTCCCAACCCTGGCGGAAATGGCGTGGTTGAGGTGTACAGTGCCACGGAGCCCCTGGCTGGGAGTGGCACAGTGGAGATCCAGGCATTGGGAATGCAGCCCTACCCACCCCTGGAGGTGAGCAGAGGCCGGGGCTTGGGGGGAGGGGAAGGAACTGGTCACGGTCATCATGGGTAACCGGAACTTTTCCTGAGCACCAGCTCTGTGCCACACGCTGTGCCTGAGACAAAATCAGATCAGGGAGAGATCACACATCATGGGAGAGAATCAAGCCATTTAATTTAATCAAGCCATCATGCCCATAAACATGAAATGCGAACCATGAGAAGGTGGCACGAAGCAGACAGAGGGTTGTGACAGAAATACAAGCTGCCCTCAGGAAGTCCTCAGAACAGTCAGAACACCTGTGTTTTAGGGAGAGGATTCCAAGAAGTGATCGATGTGATCATTGGTCAATGATCAGTTGACCAGTGATCAATCTTACATTTTGAACAAGCTAGATGTGTGGCTTAGTTATGGCCGAGGAAGAAATAGCCACAGAACCTCAATGGTAGATGGCAAACTGTGTTTATTGTTCTCGCATCTATGTGGCTTGCTTTGGCAACTCTGCTGATCTTGGCTGGGCTCTCCCAGGTGTCTGGAGATGGCAGCTGTCAGCTGCTCTAGGATGGCTGGGGTGGGACAAGTTGGCCGACCCAGCTCTGCTCCAACGCATCTGTTAGCCTCCAGCGGGTTAGCCAGGCATGTTCTTACTGCAGTGGTGGGGGTGCAGGAACACAAGCAGAAATGTTCGAGGGCACCTCTTGAGGCTTAGGCTCATACAGTGTCCCGTCTGTTGGTCAAAATAGGTCACAAGGCCAGCTTAGATTTAAACAGTAAGGAAACATGCCACATCTTGATGGGAAAAGCTGCAAAATCACACTGCAAAGGGCATGGGTCCTGGGAGGGGTAAAGAACTGAGGCCATTATGCAATCAGTGTACCATATGTACCACACTGATTCCCTGCTGAAGAGCTCTGAGCTGAAAGTTCAGGGTGCTAAGAGTTCAGGACCTTCCCAGACACCAGTGCTGACTCATACTCAGTCTGGCCATACAGACATTCCGTGTCGGGGAGCATGTATATCTGAAGAGAACCAGAGCAATGGGAAAATTCTACCACTAACCATGTGATGTGATGAGAGCCTGCAGGAGATTTGCCCTAGCCTGAGGGAATAGAGCAAACTTCCTTTTGTTGACTTAAAAAAAAATTTTTTTTTGAGTCAGTGAGCTGCCGAGAGACTAAATAGTGGCCCGGTAGGTGAAGGGGGCCAGCCCCGGAGGAGCCTTCCCATGGAGATGAGGGTGCTCTTTGAGCACAGGGCCTGAGTTTTCTTTGTTTTGGCAGCCTTAGCACCTAGCGGAGTACCTGGCCTGTGGTACACCTGTAGTAGGTATCTGAAAATCTGAAATAGGGCCCTCTGACTTCAGTCTCCTCTCCTCTGAAATGGGAACTCCCCTTGTAGAGCTGTTGAGGGTAATGAGAGCAAACCCAGTGGCAGTCACATAATTTCTCAGTAATGAAAGGTGAATTCATCCATGTGATACCTATTTACTGAGTGCTGTATTGGTCAGGAAAGTAGGAACCCTTCTAGGTATTTCTGGCAGAGGGATTTAATACAAAAAGGTGCTTACAAAGCTGACTTCAGAAGGGCTAGATGGAGCAAAAGGCAGAGTGGGCGAGCGGCACTGATTTTCAGGTTCACGGTTGTTGCTTGGCCCAGAGGGCCAGGAAGCTACTGCTGCGCCCAGAGGTGGGGAAGCTTTAGGATTCTGTTGCTGCCCTGCCATCCTTGAGGCTGGTGGCCAGGAAGGGAATGTAGAGTTCAGCCAGCCCCTCCAACACTCAGGACTGCAAACCTTGTCTCCCACCACGGCTGCCTGGGGAAAGCAGTTTCTACTTCCCCTCTGCCTTCCAAATCTCATGCAGGTGCTTCTCATGGGCAGAACCTAATCTATGCTCAGAACCTTGCTGGCAAGGGAGTCTGGGAATGCACGTATCAGGGGAGGGCATGGAAGGGTGTAAGAATGGTGCCAAGGGCCAACAGACAAGATCCAACAGAAGCACCTACTGGTACCATATCAGATGCCCAATACATACATCTACTGATGTCAACTCTTTTGGTTCCTGGACCCAATTCCAAAGCTGGGTGGGGTCCCCCTCCACCCGCCCCAGCCAATGCCAAGCAATTCTCAGACACCAGTGCAGTGTCTAACAATTCAACTCAATTCTGATGTCATAAGCCCAGAGATCACAGCAGATTCCACAGGTTAAGGGTTCAGTCCTGCAAGACTGCCCTCACCCTCACTTTATCCCGTTGCAAGCAACCTGTGCTTCTGACGGACAGGCTACAGATTGGAGGTTCCAGCGACCTCCTCCTTAGGTTCTGTTAATTTGCTAGAGCAGCTCATGGGACTCAGGGGAACATTTACATTTGCCAGTTTGTTAAAGGATGTAATAAAAGATAATGAATCAACATCTCAATGAAGAGACACATAGGGTGAGGTGTGGGGAAAGGGAAGTGGATCTTCTGTGCCCTCTCTGGTTGTGCCACTCCCTCCACACTTCCCTATGTTCATCAGCCTGGAAGATGTCCAAACCCAGTCCTTTGGGATTTTTATGAGGCTTTGTTACATAGTCACGGTTAAGTCATTGGCTATTGGCTGATTCAACCTCCAGCCCTTCCTCACTCCCCAGAGGTTGGGGTTTGGGACTGAATGTTCCAACCCATCAGTCATGTGGTTGGTCCTCTTGGCAACCAGCCCCCCACCCTTGGGTCAGGGCCAAAAGTCACTTTTGTTAAAAAAAAAAAAAAAAAGTCACTTTCATTAATAATAAGACAAAAAAAAGAAGACACCTATTTCACTTTTATGGCTCTGAAGCATTTCCAGGAACTGTGGATGAAGACCAAGTATATGTGACAAACATATTTTGGTCATCTGAATGAACAAGTATGTGTTTCTTATATATCATTATGTTATAATCCATACATGAATTCATGGATTCAAAAATATTTATTGAATGCCTATTTTGTGCCAAGGATTACTCCAGGCTTTGAGGACTAAATAAAAGTAGACCAAAAGTCCCTGCCTTCACGGAACTAGGCAGGTAATAGATGAGTGAGTAAAATACATAATTTGCTAGCGGTAAATCTACAGAGAAAAATAAAGCAGAGAAGGCTAGGGAGTGAAATTTTGGATAGGCCAGCCTGGAAAAACCAATGAATGAGGAGTACATCACTGAATTAATGAATTCTTCATAGTGCCCCAGTGTCATGATGTAAGCTTAGTGTTAACTAGGTTTGAGTGGCTCAGAATTTATTTGGTATGTCAGTTCTCAGTTGAGAGCTGCTGGCTGGTGTGGCATCAGGCAGGGTCAGTTAGGGAGGGGATTGCTGATGAGGGCGCAGCCCCTCCTGACTTCCTGGTTCTCCTGTGCTAACAAACTGCTGCTGGCAACAGTAGCAATGGCAATAAGAGCAGCTAATGTTTATTGAGTCTTTACCATATGTCAGGCACCGTTCTAAGCTTTTTACATGTTAACTCATCTAACCTCACAACAACCCAGCGAGAGGAACACTCTGATTATCCCCATTTTACAGATGTCAAGCTGAGACAGAGATGTTGAAAGACTTGCCCAAGGTCACTTAGAAAATAAGTGGCAGAATCAGCATCATTTGAACCCAGATGGCCTGGCTCCAACGCTGCTTCTAGCCTACTGGCTCCATGAAGTTCTAAGGGATTAGGATGGTGATGTAGGCGGGAAGTGGCTGAGATTAGCCAGGGCTACAGTGAGCGTCCCCCTGGCTGGTACAGCTCTTCTCCATCCTTCCCAGGCCTCTCTCCCTAATTGTGCTGTCCTTCTAGGTGCCAAACCAGTGTGTGGAGGCTCCAGTATACCCCACCCCTCCGGTTTACAGCCCCGGCAAACAGGGATTCAAACCGAAAGGACCAAACCCTGCCGCCCCCATGACCAGCGCCACTGGGGGCACGGTGGCCACCTTTGACTCCCCACCAACGCTGAAGACCCGAAGGGCCAAAGGTGCCAGTGGACTCCCAGAAGGTGGGCCTGCAGCCTGTGATGGGCATCTTTCCTCAGCATTATCCTGTCCATAAGGCTGCTTAGTTCTGGTCTTTCCTTTTATGATGGTTAGGATTGAGTTTGGTTGCATGTAATGGAAAATCCAAATTAGAGTGACTTTAAAATGATAGAGTTTTATTTATTTATTTTTTTGCCTGTGCAAAATGAGACCAGTGGCAGGCAGTCTGGAAATTGTGTGCCTATATGGTCATCAGGCCCCCACATTTCTGTCTTTCTGCTCTGCTGTCACTAGAGCAGAGCTTCTGTTATCAGGGTGCCTCATTGACTAATATGGCTGCTGGAGTTCCAGTCATCAATTTCATATTCCAGGCAGTAAGAAGGATAAAAGGGGCATCTCCCAGCTTCGAGAATTTCTGCATGATGCTTTTATTTACATCTCATTGGTCTCAACTTAATCACATGACCCTGTCTAGCTGTAAAAGAAGCTGAAGTGTCACTTTTAGCCAGGAACACTGATGTTCCCATTATGCAGGGGATTTATGAGGAGCAAAGGGGGGCAGTGGATATCAGGCAGGCAAGCAACAATGTCTGTCGCCCGTTCAGAGATGCTAGCAAGGGACAGGAGCAGTGTCAGAAAGTGGTGGTGGAGAGGGAGGACACAGAAATCAAGAATTTTTCAGGGGCTTTCCAGTCAACTACCTCCAACCTTCCTTTCGTAAATATCTGTGTATCAGAGTCAGCGTCAGGTACTGAGGATCCAGCATTGTGGTCCATGATTTCTCTGACCTCCGTTACAGTAAATGGAAGAGACAGACAGGGAAAACAGGATAACCGTTTATGGGTTGCTCCAGGCAGGAGATTGACAGGGTTCTATGACTGAGAATACTGGGGAGAGACTAGAAAATGCTGCTACCTATCCATCTAGGGATGAGAAGGAAGCAGCTTTGTGGCCCTCTGAGGGATGAGCACACCAGGCAAGGGGGAATAGCTGGTGTAAAAGCCCTGAGGTGGGACCATGCCTGAGGTCTTTCAGGGTTAGAAGGAGCCCACCGCAGCTGGATGGAGAGAACGATGAGGTTAGCAGGAAGCAGAGGATGCATAGCCCTATAGGCCCCAGCAGAGAGGTTGGCTTTTATCCTAGGGCAGAGGGGAGCCTTTTGGGGGTTGTTCTCTCTCTTCCAGCCAGAGCATGTCCTGGGCTTTCCTCCTCCAGGCACTGTGAGAGGCTCACCTGTGCTCCATCCCGTGCATTTGGGGATCTGGACCTCCCAGAGTCTGGGCTTTCTGGCCCCAGGCCCAAGGGGTAGAGTGTCAGGAGGCTGCTCTTGTTGCCCTCAGTTGTACCCCCAGCCTCACCTTCCCCTTCCCCCACCTTGTTTTTCAGCTGCAGGGAAGCCAAAGGCTCAGAAACTCAAGTGCTCATACTGTGACAAGTCGTTCACCAAAAACTTCGACCTTCAGCAGCACATCCGCAGGTACCACCGGGTGTGGTGGGCCAGGTGGCTCTGGCGGGGGCGGTGGGAGGGCATCCACAGTAGAAGCAAGGCTCCCCGCCCAGGCCCCTTGGCCAGGGTGGTGACCAAGGCCCCATCCATCCTGTCGTGGTTCTCAGACCATTGGGCCAAGTCAGGATGGTTTTCCCTCTGCTGTTGGGAGCAGCAGGGGGGATCTGTGAAAGCTGTAGGGCCCGTCCGCTCTAGTGGGGACAGTCCGAGTGGGGCGAGGTAAGGGGAGAAATGTACTTGAACTGTAGGACCTTCACAAGTGTGAGGGGTGCCTCAGTCCTCACCTCTGCAGAAAGGACCGACCTCAAGAGCTGCCATGATCTGCGAATAGGACTATGAGTTCTGCTCACTCGGGACAAACCGTGATCCCTCCTGTCCCAAGAACACACAGGGAGCCCCTCTGGGCCCGGGTTTTTCCATCTGTGAAGTGGAGGGGTGAACTTATTTGGTGTTTCTCACAGAACGAGTTGCATTGGTACCTGAGATGATTTTAGGTGGTTTGTGGATATGGTGTTGGGAGTTCTGAAGGATACAGGAAATTATTCAAGTATTCGCTTTTTGGTTTCTTTCAGTCCTTAGAGAGTCAAAGGAGAAAGCCTCAGTCTGGTGCTAGTCTGTCCTGAATGCCTCTCCTATACTTGCTCGTGTTTTATAGCAAAGAGAGAGAGAAGGAGAGAGTACGTGGATGCGTGTGCACGTGCACAGGCTCAGATTCCAGTCATGGCAGGCAGCAGCTTCTCACTAGACTAGGGCGTCTCGGCCTTGGCACTGTTGACGTTTTACATCACATCATTCTTTTCTGTGAGGGGCTAACCTGTGCCTGGCAGAGCGTTTAGCTGCATCCCTGACCTCTAACATGAATTAGATGCCAGCGACACCACTCACACCTCACCTGTAACAACCTGAAATGTCCCCAGACATTGCTGAATGTCCTCTGAAGGGCAAAATCAAACGCGGTTGAGACCCACTCGTCCACACTAGTGTGTTCAATAGAACTTTCTGCAGTGATGGAAATGCCCAAATTGGCACTGTACCCAGTAGAGTAGCCAATAACCACGTATGGCTGTTGAGCACTTGAAATGTGGCCAGTATGACTAAGAAATGGAATTTTTTCTTTTAAATTTAAATCATCCTGTGTGGCTTGTGTCAACCTTACTGGACAGTGCAGCTTTGGGTCTTAACAATACTGTTTTTTAAATTGTTGCATTTTTTTGGTTACTTTGTATTTATGACAAGTGGTTTTCCATATACAATAACAACAGGAAGCTCAATTTTTAAATTATTTTGAGTTTTAAAAAAGTGGGTTGATTTGAAGGAAAATGCTAAATAATGATACAAATGCTGTGCTGTGACTATGCTATTTCTCCTTCAAATAATAAATCCCTATTTAGGGGCGCCTGGGTGGCTCAGTTGGTTAAGCATCTGACTTCGGCTCAGGTCATGATCTCACAGTTGGTGAGTTCAAGCCCCGAATCGGGCTCTCTGCTGTCAGCACAGAGTCTGCTTCAGATCCTCTGTCCCAGTCTCTCACTGCCCCCCGCCCCCGCCCCTGCTCGCCTTCTCTTTCTTTCTCTCCCTCTCAAAAATAAATAAACATTTAAATAATAATAACCATAAATCCCTACTTGGATGGGCTTAACCAGTTAGGAAATGTTTTCTTTCACGGTATGAGATGGCCACAGAGAAGGTCAGCTCCAGGGCTGGTTGACTCAGTAACTCAGTAATGTCACCAAGAGCCCGGGATCTTTCTGTCTCTGGCCTGCCTGCCTCAGCAAGAGGGCTTGACTTCATGGTGTCAAGAATGATGGCCGACAGCATCTCTGTGTGGGCCTTGTTGGGGGCTGTGAGCTCCTATGTTGAGGTCACATCCCGATTCCTACGTAAGGTGCTGACAAGCTTTGTTTCCTACAGCCACACCGGTGAGAAGCCCTTCCAATGCATTGCATGTGGCCGTGCCTTTGCCCAGAAGTCTAATGTCAAGAAACACATGCAGACTCATAAGGTGTGGCCCCCAGGGCGTAGTGGTGGCACTGTCTCTCGCAACTCTGTAACTGTACAGGTCATGGCCCTCAACCCCAGCAGGCAGGAGGACGAGGAAAACACAGGTAGGTGGAAGTGGGGAATACCATCGTTCCCATACCTATCTTTGGAAGCTTCATGGGTTTTATTCCTAGCTGTGTGACCTTGGGCAATCTCCTTGACCTCTCTGGGCTTCAGTCTACTTTATGTATAAAATGGGGCATCACATGAAAGGAGGGATGGCAAGTATGCGTGGCAGACTGTCTGTCCTGACTCTTCTTCTGCACTTGTCAGTGACTTCCTTCCCTGGTTTGCTCCACAGGTTTGGGCCAGACCCTGTCGGGTGCCCCACAGCCCCAGGCCTTGCCCACAGCAGGTGAGGATGAGGGGGACAAGCTGGAGGCCAAGCAGGTGGTCCTCATCGATAGCTCCTACCTGTGCCAGTTCTGCCCCAGCAAGTTCAGCACCTACTTCCAGCTCAAGTCCCACATGACCCAGCATAAGAATGAGCAGGTAGGTGAGTGGTGGGCAGCGGGAGGCCACAGCCACCCTAGTTGTGAGCACTGGCTGCTGCTGAGGTCTTGAACACTGCCCAGAGAGGGACGGGAGTGGGCCTCAGTTGCCGGGAGCTACCATCTAACCACCGGGATAGGCAGGCCAAGCTTCCCCTCGCTGGGTGGGGCTAGTTCCCTGGGCCATTATGGTGTGAGGCCAAGGAAGGAAGCCCATCTCTTATTAGGGGTCATATAATGGAGGAATTGGACATGAGAAAAATTCTTAATACCCCAAGAAACTTTAATGTCTAAAAACCTACCCATGGGGATATAGGACCACAGGCTTTTTTTTTTTTTTTTAATTTTAATGTTTATTTATTTTTGAGAGAAAGACAGAGTGTGAGCAGGGGAAGGACAGAGAGAGGGAGACACAGAATCCGATGCAGGCTCCAGGCTCTGAGCCGTCAGCACAGAACCCGACACGAGGTGGAACCCACAAGCCACTAGATCGTGACCAGAGCCAAAGTTGGACGCTTAACTGACTGAGCCACCCAAATTCACCTTTTTTGAAATGTACACTTCAGTGGTTTTCAGTTTATTGATAAATTTGTGCATCCATCACCACTATCTAATTCCAGAATATTATCATCATCCCAAAAAGAAGCCCTATACCCATTAGCTGCCACTCCCCCCTTTCCCCAGTCCCTGGCAACCACTAAAACTATTCTTTGTCTCTATGGATTCGCCTATTCTGGACATTTAAAAAAATTTTTTTTTTTCAACGTTTATTTATTTTTGGGACAGAGAGAGACAGAGCATGAACAGGGGAGGGGCAGAGAGAGAGGGAGACACAGAATCGGAAACAGGCTCCAGGCTCTGAGCCATCAGCCCAGAGCCCGACGCGGGGCTCGAACTCACGGACCGCGAGATCGTGACCTGGCTGAAGTCGGACGCTTAACCGACTGCGCCACCCAGGCGCCCCTGGACATTTAATATAAATGGAATCAAATGATATTTGGCCTTTTGACATCATGTTTTTAAGGTTCACCCATGTATTAGCATGTATTGGTACTTCATTTTTATGGTAGAATAATATTCCATTATATGGCCATAGCACATTTTGTTTATCTTTTCATCAGTTAATGGACATTTGGGTTGTTTCTGCTTTTTGGCTATTGTGACTAACGCTTCCATGGACATTTGTGTACAAGTTTTGTCTAAACATACATTTTCAGTTCTCTTGGGTATCAACCTAGGTGTGGAATTGCTAGATTATATAGTAACTCTATTCCAGTCTTTATTTTTTAAAATAAGTTTTGTTGTTATTTTTTTCTTCTTATAAAAGTATCATGTATCCAATGTAGAATTAGAAAATTCAGAAAAATCTAAAGAATGTATAGGTTAAAAGAATTCATTTATTATATGCTGGGCACCCTGCTAAGTGCTTTACATTCAATATTTTATTTAATCTTCATAACAACCTTAGAGATAGGCATTTTCAGTATACACAGATGAAGAAACTGAGGCCCAGAGGGGTGATGACCCATCCAGAGTCACACTGCCAGTAACTGACTGGGTCAGGGTTCAAAGCCAAACCCTATGTCAGTAACCACCTTGCAATGCACCATCCCAAGAATGCAGCACAAAATCCAGCATATTTTGTGGAGCTCCTGGGGTATTATTGCTATTATAATTGGGATTGGTCTACACATCTTATTTTGAATTGTGCTTTTTTTTCTGATAGCTTTTTTTTTTTAAGCTTTTTCTTTTGGATGAATTATAGATTCATAGGAAGTTGCAAAGATGGTACCGAGATGTCCCTTATGCCCTTCAGTCAGTTTCCCTTGGTGGTTACATGTTACATAACGACAACATGATACCGAAACTAGGAAACTGACATTGGTATGCAGTATGTGTATGGTTCTGTGCCATTTTACCACCTGTGCAGGTTTGCAGGTTTGTGTAACCACCACTGCCATCACGGTACGGAACTATTCCATCACCACAAAGACCTTCCTTGTGCCACCGCTCATTAGTTACACCTACTCTCCTCTTCCCTAACATCTTTAACTTCTGGAAGCCACTAATCAGTTCTCTATCTTCGTGAGTTTGTCATTTTGAGAACGTTGTACAAATGGAATCATCCATACAGGGCCTTTTGAGATTTTTTTTTTAATTTTTTTTTTTTTTAGCATTTGTTTATTTTTGAGAGAGAGAGAGAGAGAGCATGCACAAGGAAGGGGCAGAGAGACGGGGGTACAGAGACTCTGAAGCAGGCTCCAGGCTCTGAGCTGTCAGCATAAAGCTAGATGCAGAACTCAAACTCATGAACCACGAGATCATGACCTGAGCCAAAGTCAGACGCTCAACTGACTGAGCCACCTAGGTGCCACGAGATTTTTTTTTTTTAATAAGCATAAATTCTCTTGAGATTTGTGCTTTCTATTTTTTAACCTAATTTTATCTTCTGAGAATTTTCTCACGTTGCTAATTTTAAAAAACATAATTTTTAACAGTTGTACTTTTAAAAATCCCATTGTTTTAACATTTTGGATATTAACTGTATTTTGCTATTGTAAACAAAACTACAGTGAGCAACACTGTAATCAAATATTCATCCAAATCTCTGGCTTATACCTTAGGATTGATTCCCAGCAGGGGGGTTGATGAAATTAAGTTAGGATACCCATGGGGCAAATCATAGGAAACTTTGACTCAGACTGCTAACACAATTGAGAGGTTTATCATTGCACATAACAAAAAAATACAAGATTGGGCAGCTCCAGGCCTGAAACAGTTGACTCAATCCAACAGCAGGGACTCTGTGTCCTTCCCACTCTTGTCTCTGCCATCTCAGGGTATGACCTTGTTCTCTACTGATGGCTTATCTGTGGTTGTGGGATGGTAGTCACTCTTTCTAGGCAGCAGTCCAGATACAGTGTTACCCATGAGCAAAAAGGGGCTCGCTTCTCTGTGCCTTTTTTAGGGGCAAGAAAATTTCCTAGAAGCCCTCTGTAGATCTCTCATTAGTTGGAGCTAGTGCATGCACTCAGTCACTTAGGAATTCATTATTACTTGCAAATAATAAGACAACTAGCTTACTAGTTAAGGTTTTACTTCCCTCATGTTATAAAAAGCTGTAAGTAGTCAATGTTGGGCTTATATAGCAGGTCAGATATGTCATCATAGACTCAGGCTTCCCCTAGTTTTCAGCCCTACCATTCTTAGCATGTGACTTCTCTCCTCAAGGTTGCGTAGTGGCTGCTGTATCTCCAGTCATCACATCTGGATTCCAGTCAGGACAATTGAGAAAAGCAGAGGGGATTTCTCCTAGGAAGCCTTTGCCTTTTTTGTTCTGGAAGTAATCCCTTCCCTAAAGACCACTGCCTGCATATCACTGGCAAGAAAGGATGCAGATGGCTGACACTAGATGAAAGGGAGCCAGGGAGATCAAGTGTTTTAACTGGGCATGTTGCCACTCTGAACAAATCAGGATTCACTTTGTTAGGAAGAAGGAACATGTGGGATTGTGTAGGCAGTCAGGAATATATTTGTCAAAGTATAATTTTGGGGGCACCTGGGTGGCTCAGTCCGTCCAACTCTTGATTTTGGCTCAGGTCATGAGCTCACAGTTCATGGGTTCGAGCCCCACATCAAGCTCTGCGCTGGCAGCAAGGAACCTGCTTGAGATTCTTTCTCTCCCTCTCTACCCCTCCCCAGCTCACGCTTGTGTGCTCGGTCGCGCTCTCTCTCTCTCTTTCTCTCTCTCTCTCTCCCTCTCCCTTCCTCCTTCCCTCCCTCCCTCAAAAATAAATAAATAAACGTTAAAAGAAGGTATACTTTTCAAAGTTTAAAAATATAATTTTCAAGTGAATGACATAGTGAACATAAGCCAGAATTTTACAGAACTCGTTAATAAGGAAACTGGAAGGATGACAAAGCCAGTTCAAAAGAGGATATGAGACTTTGGTATTTATACCTGTGTATAATTATGTCAGTGAAAAAAGGGAATATTCAGAAAAGATTGCTAAGGTAGATGCAAATCTGGTTAATGTCCTAGACGGCAGTAAAGCCCATGACCTTTGGGGTTACCCTTTCTGCTTGACAAAAATCATTTACATCGAATCTGTTTTCTACAAGTAAAAATTTAACTATAGAGTCTGGATCCTAATCAATAGTAAATAGTCAAAACGAGACCCATCCCCCGGAGAGCGAGAGGGCCATAGGCAGGCTTGTTAGATAGCACTGCTCAGAGTGAGGTTCCCAGAGCAGCAGCTTCAGCGTTTCCTGGGCACATGTTAGGAATGCCACGTATTCAGGCCACTCAGACCTGCTGAATCGGATGCTCTGGGGGTGGCACCCAGCAATCTGTCACTGTGATGGACTCAAGTCGGAGAGCCACCACTCTAGTACAACAATGGGAGGACACGATGTCGTCCTTTTACTGTATTTCCAGGTTTGGGGTAATTTTTCTAAATCTAGCAAGGTCACACAGAGCCTGAGGGAAGGGTAATGGGGCCCTTATGACTGGCTACAGAGAGAGGACTACAATCAAAATAAAACAGGGCTCCGGCAGCAGGAGAGTGGGGGAACAGCCTGCCTCCCCTGCCCTGTATCTTCCCCCAAGGTGTACAAGTGTGTGGTCAAAAGCTGTGCGCAGACCTTCCCGAAGCTCGACACATTTCTGGAGCACATCAAGAGCCACCAGGAGGAGCTGAGCTACCGCTGCCACCTCTGTGGCAAGGACTTCCCCTCGCTGTACGACCTGGGCGTGCACCAGTACTCCCACAGCCTCCTGCCACAGCACAGCCCCAAGAAGGACAGCGCCATCTACAAGTACGTGCCCTCCCACTGCCCGTACCCCGTCTCCCTGTGGGGACCCTGAGGGCCAGTGGCCTCGGTGGTTCTGACTGCTAAGGACCCGTGGGAACAGATGCTGGCCCTCCTGTCATTCTTCAACTTGGCAGATGTTTATCCTAAAAAATAATCTTAAAAAGGAGAAACCAATATTTTTTCCTTCATGGGGGGAAAAGTGTGGATTTTTTCCCCTCTAAACTAAAAATATTGTGAAAGTATTAGTTTGTCTAATAATGTACAAAATTTAGGTTACAGTCAGAATGATACCCAGATTCGTCGAATGCAACGGAATGAGAAAGCACATGTTGGAAAGCCAAAATCATAAAAACAAGATGCATTTGTTTTTATAATCTATAAAATGCGGGTTAAAGTTGCAGCTCTATGCTGATTCTTAGGGTGGACAGGGAATGAACCAAGTGTAGATCTCGTTTGGGGTAATTCTTTCTGACAATCCTTTACAGCATTTTAGTCTTCTGTTGCAGTCATAGGGGTCTGGCCACATGCGTTTCATCCTTGGATCTTCAGATCATTCTCATCGGAGCTAGCAGTCCTGTGACCATCCTCACTGAGTTTCTCTTGGTGGTTTTCTGGTCCCTTTTCCAGACTCTCTTTAGTTATCTGCATACACCCAACATCACTTTCATGACTTTGGGAAATCCCACAATTTTGCCCTGCAGTCATTTTGCTGTGCATTTGCCCTGTGACTTCTGGTAGCAGCTGCCTCATAAAACCTGGCATGTAGTACATGGGAATAGATGTTAGTGATAAGCAAAGAGGGGTATTTGTCTGGGCACTTCTCCCAGTTCTCAGTGAATATTTTCATGTTGGAATGGTTTTGCTTCTCTGTACAAACTTGTACCTATAGGGATTTGGCTGATAACCTCTGTTAGTGAGGCATAACTCCTGGGAGATACTTCTCGGGTTCAGAGATAAGTAAATACAGCCCTTGAGTTTAGAATGCACAGGCTTCTTAGGGGGATGAGTGTGTAAATGTGCTTACCATATACTCTGATAAAATGCTAACATACATGTAGATATGAGATAGAGAAGTACCACAGTGGGATGTAGCGCAGGGAAGGTATCCCTGAAGCGGTGATATCTGAACCGAGTTTTGAAGGACGAATAGGAGTTTGCCAAGTAGACAGTAGGGTAGAGTGCATTCCTAGCAGGAGGAACAGCAAGTGTGGAGATATAAAATAAAACAGCAAGTGGTTTAGAATGATTGTTGTGTAGAGTTAAAGTGAGAGAGGATGTTTAGATGTAGCCCAGGGGATGTTTAGAAATTAGGGCCAGGATATGAAGGGCCTTGCAGAAATCACAAAAGTTTTGAGAAATTAGCGGGAGCACTGGGACTGAAATGGGTGTAGGGCAGCTTGCCTGGGGGCGATTGGGAAGTGGAGCCAGAGAGGCAGGAAACCAGACAAAGCTTTGGCCAGTTAAGGGGTGGAGATTTCTAGTTAGTGATGGGTAATTCCCTTTTATACTCAAGGGGCATTTTATTTTGCTTTTGCCCTATCAGTTTGTTGATTATCTGTGAGTTCCTGTGGCCGTGTGGCTCTCTGGAGTGAGAAGCCAAATAAAAGGAAGGGAACATCTACTAGGGGCCAGGCTCTGTCTTAGGGATATTGATCCCTGCAATCCTGGGAGGTTAGTGGTCATATTAGTCAGCTCCGGCTGCCATAACACGATACCACAGACACATGGTCTTCTTATAAGGGCACTCTGTCAATGACGAGGACCCCACCCTCATGATCTCATCTAAACATAATCACCCCCAAAGGTCCTATCTGTAAATACCATCACATTGAGGGTCAGGGCTTCAACATAACAATTTTTGGAGGGTCACAGTTCAGTTCATAGCAGTGGTGTTCTCCCCATTTTGAAGATAAGGACACACAGTCTCAGGGAGAAATGACTTGCCCACCAGAGTAACAATGTCAGCACAGAGCTGAGATTCAAACTCTTGTCTGGAACCTTGGAAGCCTCACAGCTCTGGTCTTGGGTTGAGCCCAGTACTAATGGCTCTGTGTCTACAGTCAATTTCTTCTCCTAGGTTCTCTTACAAGGGTTACAGTGCCACTAACCCTTTGTAGCCATTGAAACTCCGGCCCAAAAGTTAAGGCCTGCCGTGGCAGGCCACCATCTGGATGGCCCGAGAATGGTGTGGTGTCTTGAGTAATAATGATAAGGGCTCCGGAGCCACCTGTCTGTGCTCAAATCCCAGCTTGACTACATGCCCAGTAGATGACCTTGGCAAGGTATTTGGCCACTCTGACCCTCTGTGTCCTCATCTGTGAGATGGGGATCACTATAGTGCCTACTGTGTGGGATTATTTATGAGGACTAGTTAAGACGACTATGAGGCTCTTAGACATGATACCTGGAACAGAGTAGGTGCTCAATAAATGTCATTGCTGCAATTATCATTATTTGTACAATTTAGATATAGGTTTGGTTGCATGCAATAGAGACTCCAAATAACTGTGGCATAAGTGAAGTGAGAATTTATTTCTGTTTCACAGTAATGTTTGGGCAAGTAGAGTGGCTTCATACTATTTTCAGGGTCCCAGGCCACATTGGTCTCTCTGCTCTGCTCCCTTTGGACCACATTGCCTTGGCCTGCCTATGGTGCCTTCCCAAACCCCAAGCCCCTCAACTGAATTTTATGTGTGCCACTATATATGTGCTATATATTGATTTTTTCCTTTTAAAAGTAAGATTTATTGTTTTTTTTTCTTTGTAAAAATTTTTTATTATTATTTTTTATAGCAAAGAGAGGGCATTTTTTAAAGTTTATTTATTTATTTTTGAGAGAGAGTGTGTGTGAGCAGGGGAGGGGCAGAGAGAGAAGGAGAGAGAGAATCCCAAGCAGACTCTGGGCTGTCAACACAGAGCCCGAAGTGGGGCTCAAACTCACAAGCCGTGAGATCATGACCTGAGCCAAAGTCGGACGCTTAACCAACCACCCAGGTGCACCTATTGATTTTTTTTTTTCTATTTACAAAAGTTATCCACATTCAATGCAGAGAAAAAGATTTTTTTTAATTGCACAAAAAAAACTCAAAAAAACAAAACCCCCTGCCATGCAAAGATAATCCCTTTTAACTTCTTGATACATGTTATTTGATCTGTGTCAGTACTAAGCACATTTAGAGGTAGAACTGTCACAGGCTGTATGTGAGTCAGGTCATCCCAAACACAGTTACTGACTTCGGTGAAAATTCACCGTGCCGTCTTCCTGTCCCACAACTTCTGACAAACTGAAACGTGATGTGATCACTGTATATACACATGGTGTGTGTTATCACAACCATAATACGGATATCTTTGCTTCTCGGCACAAACAGACCTGCCTCATCTCTTTATTTTTTTTTTATTTTTTATTTTTAAGAGGCTCCATGCTCAGCGCAAAGCCCAATGCAGGGCTTGAACCCATGACCCTGAGATCAAGGTCTGAACCAAGTTTAAGAGTTGGACACTTGGGCCCCTGGGTGGCTTAGTTGGTTAAGCGTCCGACTTTGGCTCGGGTCATGATCTCACGGTTGGTGAGTTCGAGCCCCACATCAGCCTCTGTGCTGACAGCTCAGAGCCTGCTTCAGATTCTGTGTCTCCCTCTCTCTCTGCCCCTCCCCTGCTTGCACTCTGTCTCTGTCTCTCTCTCTCTCTCTCTCTCTCTCTCCCTCTAAAATAAAATAAAACATAAAAAAAAATTTTTTTAATAAATAAATAAAAGAGGTGGACACTTAACCGACTGAGCCACTGAGGTGCCCCTGCCTCATCCTTTTAAATGGCTCCTTGGTATTCGGTTGTACATGCCAAATTTATGTAACTGGTCCTTTATTGCAGGATAGTTGGGTTTTTTTCCAGTTTGTCATTATTACAAACAACACTACAGAGAACAACTTTGGACATACATGTTTGCTCACTTGTAAATAAGTTCCTACGGATGCCAGGGTAGCTCAGTCAGTTAAGTGTCTGACTCTTGATTTCTGCTCAGGTCATGATTTCACAGTTCATGAGTTGGGACCCTGCATTGGGCTCCGCACACACAGTGTGGAGCCTGCTTGGGATTCTCTGTCTCCTCCTCTCTCTGCCCCTCCCCTGCTGGTTCTCTACCCCTCTCTCTCAAAATAAATAAACATTAAAAAAAATAATAAGTTTCTAAAAGTGCTTTTGCAGGTCAAAGATCAATGGAGGAGGGGCGCCTAGCTGGCTCAGTCGGAAGAGTGCCTGACTCTTGATCTCAGAGTCATGAGTTTGAGCCCCATGTTGACTGGAGAGATTACTTAAAAAAAAAAAAAAAAATAGGGGCGCCTGGGTGGCTCAGTTGGTTAAGCATCTGACTTCACCTTGCGGTTCGTGGGTTTGAGTCCCGCATCAGGCTCTGTGCTGACAGCTCAGATTCTGTGTCTCCCTCTCTCTCTCTGCTCCTCCCCCACTCACCTGCTGTCTCTCTCTCTCTCAAAACTAAACATTAAAAAAAATTTTTTAATTAAAAAAATAGTATTTAATAGTAAAATTTCTTTTAAAAAAGATCAATGAGGGCTTTAAAAAAGATTGATTACCGACTTCAAAAAATAATTATGTGCATACAGTGCAATATTTATGAACTAAAAATGGGCATAGGATGAAAAGGGATTCCCCATCTATCCTCACCCCCTTCCCCATACCACAGACAGTCATTTTCAGGAACTTACTTTGACATAATTTCAGACTTCCAGAAAAAAAATATCCTTCACCCAGATTTCCCAACTGTTAACTCTACCACATTTGCTTTATTATATTTTGAGCTATTTGAAGATTATTTGCTGGCATGATGCTCTTCTACCCTTTGTCTTTAGTGTACATTTTCTAGAAATAAGGGCACCCTCTTACATAAGCGCTGTGTAGTTCTCAAAATCAGAAAGTTTTTTTTTTTTTTAATTTTTTTTTTTTTTCAACGTTTATTTATTTTTGGGACAGAGAGAGACAGAGCATGAACGGGGGAGGGTCAGAGAGAGGGAGACACAGAATCGGAAACAGGCTCCAGGCTCTGAGCCATCAGCCCAGAGCCCGACGCGGGGCTCGAACTCACGGACCGCGAGATCGTGACCTGGCTGAAGTCGGACGCTTAACCGACTGCGCCACCCAGGCGCCCCTCAAAATCAGAAAGTTAAATCAATACAGTTCTGTTGCCGAATCTATAGACCTTATTCAACAATCTCCTATTATTTCAATAACATCCCTTATAGACAAAGAAAAATATGTTTTTTCTGGCCTGGGATCCCATCTAGGATCACACGTTGCATTCAATTATTGTGTCTTTTTATCCTCCTTTAAGCTGGAACAGTTGCTCACTCTGTCTTTGTCTTTTAAGACTGTGGTATTTTTAAAGAGTGTAGGCTGGTTATTTTGTAGAATGTCCTCGGTTTGGGTTTGTCGGATTTGACCTCAGGTTAGATGCAGGAGTGGCATCACACAAAGTGCTGCTCAGTCCTCAGCGCATCGTATCAGCAGGCACATGACGTTGGTTTGCCCCCACTCTGGGGATGTTACCTTGGATGACTTAGGGTGGCATTTCTGGCAGGGAGTTTTAATTTTAATGCTTATTGCTAAGCATTATTGCTTATTGCATTTTGAGCTTATTGCTAAAATACCTCCCACACAAACCTGTGTCTCCTTATTGCTAAAGCCCATGAAGTTCCTCTCCCATCTCACCAGTTTGCAAGGTCTCTGTCCCCCCAGTAGCTCTGCTCCCAGCTGACTTGCTCTTTCTTTCTTGCCATCTGGAGGCATTTAGCCTGTGGTTTTCAGAGTGTGGTCTGAAGGGGTCCCCTGGGCCTGCCACAGATGCAGCCTGCCTGTGGGTTTCCCGTGGTGGCCCTGGTGTACCGATGTCCAGGCCCGTGTTTCTGTTTTTGGCACAAATTGCTCACCTACCTGTGAGCATTCCTCACTGGAACCTCATCATAAATGGGCCCATTGCCGGCAAATGTTTTTATAGTCAGGAGACTGGAGGGGTCTTTTCTTCAGAGTGGCTTATGACCTGAAACTGCTGTTTTGAAGGCTTGTTAACCAGTGATATTAAGAGTAGAGACTGCGGAGGCACCTGGGTGGCTTAGTCGGTTGAGCGTCCAACTTTGACTCAGGTCATGATCGCACGGTTCATGAGTTTGGGCTCCATATTAGGCTCCTGCTGTCAGTGTGGAGCCAACTAGATCCTCTGTCCCTGTCTCTGCCCCTCCCCCACTTGCACTCTCTCTCTCAAAAATAAATACACCTTTAAAAAATAAAGTGTGTTAAAAAAAGAGTAGAGACCACACTTATAATGCTGTTTTGATTTACGAGCTGTTTGGCACGGTTGTGTCCTTTGATTCTTGTGACAATCTTAAGAATAAACAAGAAGCAGGCCCATTTGGGATTCCTACCCCATTTTATGGATGAGGAAACTGAGGGTCAGAAATAAGAAGGTGCAAGGCCTGGACCCTTGTCTGTCTGACTCTTTCATATATAACAGATTGTCACTGGTGCTTCAAGCAGGTTATGAATGGGACAGATATGGTCCCTGCCTCTAGAGCCCAATTGCTGGTGAAAGAGACAGATACTAATCAAGTAAGCAAACAAGTAAGTAATAATTATAAATAGTAAGTGCTAAGAAGAAAACAAAACTGGGTGATGTAGTTGGGGGGTGCCCAGGGGTGGGCCATAGGGGACAGCTTGAGACAGGATGGTCAAGGAAGGCATCTCTAAGGAGGTGACATTTGAGGTGAGACCTGAAGGAGAAGAAGGTGCTGCCCAAGGGAATACTTGGGGAAGAGTGTTCCAGCTGTCAGGAACAGCAGGTGAAATGGCCCTGAGGTAGGAAAGAGTTTGGTGTGTTCAACAAATATTAAGGAGGCCAAGGTGGCTGGGGCAGTGTGAGGTGGGCAGTGGAGGAAGATGAAGTCTGACAGGTAGGAGTGGTCAAGCCACTAGAGCCTTGTAGGCCCTAAGCAAGGATGTGACATGGTCTTATTTATTGATTGACTGATTGATTGATTGTTGATTTTCATTTTTAAGGACTCGTAGGGTGCCTGGCTGGCTCAGTCAGTAGAGCATGCAACTCTTTCTTTTTTTTTTTTTCTTTAAGGCGCCCCAAGCATGCAACTCTTGATCTCAAGGTCATGAGTTGGGTGTGGAGCCTATTTAAAAAAAAAAAAAAAAAAAAAGAATGAATTAAATGTAGAATTTTGCCTCCTAGTGTTGGCCCTGGGAGGAGGAGAATAGCTGGTTCCTGTGTCTGTGGGGCCAGCCCAGCCTCCACACACTGCTCTGTCACCTCTCATGCTCCTTTCCGTGTAGGTGTGTCAAATGTGTCAACAAATACTCTACTCCCGAGGCGCTGGAGCACCACCTGCAGACCGCCACTCACAACTTCCCCTGCCCGCACTGCCAAAAGGTGGGTACCACTGCCCTTTCCCAGCTGGGACAGCAGTTGGGGCTGAGAGGTGGTAGAGCAAACACCTCACTGTCTCCTTCTCCCCTCCCGCCTCAGTACATGCAGCAAAGCCTAGGCTTGTCTCCGCAGACTTGTCTCCATGGACTTGTCTCCATAGGCGCTTCACCTTTGAAGAGTAGGGGCCCTGCCTGGCCCATCTTAGCCATTAGACGGCACACATGGCCATCCTGGAGCTGCTGCTGGGCCAGGCCGGGCCAGGCTGCGCTAATGTGGGGTGAGGCCTCTTCTGGGCCCAGGCCCAGCATCAGGACAGCGGCCTCCAGCTTCCTGATGTATTATTCTTGTTATCATTGGTTCTTCTTTTCACTGAATGTGAAAGCCATCACTGAAGCCTGTCCTTTAGTGTCATCAGCTAGCCAGGCAGTGTTCTGATTTCTGAGTGTCTCAGAAACATCATAATTTTTAGAAAATGTTTATTTATTTATTTTTGAGAGAGTGCATGCACCTGCCTGTGCACAGGGTTGGGGAGGGGCAGAGAGAGAGAAGGAGAGAGAGATCTTTTTTTTTTTTTAAGTTTATGTATTTATTTTGAGAGAGATAGGGTCCTAGTGGGGGAGGGGCGGAGACAGAGAGAATCTCAAGCAGGCTCCGAACTGTCAGTGCAGAGCCCGATGTGGGGCTCAAACTCACAAAATCATGAGATCATGACCTGAGCCAAAATCAAGAGTCGGACACTTAACTGACTGAGCCACCTAGGCACCCTGAAGCATCATAATTTTTATAAGGTTTATTTGTTTGAATCAGACTCACATACTCCAATTGGTTGATACAACCAAAATTTCTATTAACAGTTTCTCCCACAAGTGCTCCTTTTTGTCCCCCCCTTTTAATTTATTTGTTGAAGAAACTGGGCCATTGGTCTTGTGGAGTTTCCCAAAGTCTGGATTTTGCTGATTGCATCCCCCTAGTGTGTTTAACTGGTTTCTGTTGGGGTGTCTGGGTGGCTCAGTCAGTTGAGCATCCAACTGTTGACTTTGGCTCAGGTCATAATCTCACAGTTCGTGGCTTCAAGCCCCACATTGGGCTCTACGCTGATGGCGGGGAGCTTGCTTGGGATTCTCTCTCTCCCTCTCTCTCTCTCTGTACTTTCTCTCTCTCTCAAAATAAATGAACTTAAATAAATAAATAAAATTTTAACTGGTTTCTTTATTCTACTCATTTTCTTACAGCCTTACACAGCAGATTTCCCAGGACAGCCCTCGTTTCACTTCAGCCTCATTGTAGATGTTTCTGATTATGTATATAGCCTAATTCGGGGCTTTGGAATTTGTGTTCCAAATAAAAGTATCATGAATTGAAAAAGAACCATGTGCCACATGCTGTCCTGAGCATTTTATCTGAATTGAGTCATTTAACTCTAGGAGGCATACTATTACTATTCCCATTTTACAGATGGGGAAACCAAGTTACAGAAAGATCACCTAGCTAGGGAATGGTGGGGCTACTAAGTAGTTGAGTCTGTAACCTTGACTACTTCTCTGTAACGAATAAAAAAAATGAATGAATATCCTTCCTATGGCTGGAGAGGAAGGAGATTTTGGCTTCCATGGTTTCTGGCTCTTCCTTACCTTTTCATTCATTTCTTCAGTTATTTATTCATCTTTTTATTTTTTCTTTTGCATATAAGTCATTTCATACAGGCCCTGTGCTGGGAAATGAAAGTTCCTCTGCCCTCTTAGAGATCTCATAAAAGCCAAGGGTTATAATTCAGGGTTAGATGGGTTAGATGGTGACTTTAAAAATGTAGATGGAGGCGCCTGGGTGGTTCAGTCAGTTAAGCATCCGGCTCTTGATTTTGGCTCAGGTCATGATCTCACAGTTAGTGGATTCAAGCCCCATGTCAGGCTGTGTGCTGAGTGCAGAGCCTGCTCGGGATTCTCTCTTTCTCCCTCTCTCCCTGCCCCTCCCCCACTCATGCACCCATGTGTGCGTGCACACGCTCTTTCTCGCTCTCTCTCTCTCTCTCACTCAAAATAAATAAGCATTTTAAAAAATGTAGATGAACAGGGATGCTTGGCTGGCTCAGGCAGTAGAGCATGCAACTCTTGATCTGGGGGTCATGAGTTTGAGCCCCACATTGGGGATAGAGTTTTCTTAAAAAACAGTAAATAAACAGGGGCGCCTAGGTGGCTCAGTCGGTTAAGCATCCGACTTCAGCTCAGGTCATGATCTCACAGTCCATGAGTTCAAGCCCCATGTCAGGCCCTGTGTTGACAGCTCTGAGGCTGGAGCCTGCTTCGGATTCTGTGTCTCCGTCTCTCTCTGCCCCTCCCCCGCTCATGCTCTGTCTCTCTCACTCTCAAAAATGAATAAATGTTAAAAAAAAATGTTTTAAACACAAATAAACAGATAAACAGATGGTAAACAAATAAATATAGATGAACATTCAAGGGCAGGATTTGTTTTGCCTGGCACGGCATTGAAAAGTCAGAGAGGGCTTCACAGAAGCAGTGACACCTGAGTTGGGTCTTGAAGGATAAATAAAAATTTGTCAGGCTAAGAGAGAAAGGCCCTCTGGGTAGAAAAAATAGCATGGCAGAAGCTCAGAACATGCATTGTGGGTGAGTAGTGGGAGTCATGAGGTTCTAAGCCTGACACTGGGCCCTGATCCTGGTGGGAGAATGGTTTCCACAACTGCTGGGAATGAGGGGTCCCTTGAGCTCAGGAGGTGGTGAGGGTTAGTGAGTCAGACCTAATGCCAACTCGTCTCTTCTGCCAGGTGTTTCCTTGTGAGCGCTACCTACGGCGTCATCTGCCCACCCACGGCAGTGGGGGCAGGTTCAAGTGCCAGGTGTGCAAGAAGTTCTTCCGGCGAGAGCACTACCTCAAACTGCATGCTCACATCCACTCAGGTGAGTGCCCTGCCCCCCATCAACTCCTGCCCAGCCCCCCTCCCTCTCTCTTCCCTTTCCCACCCCCCTCTAGCCTTTGCCCCTGTCTTTCTCCAGCCTTCTTCTCCCTCCCCGTCTTGTCCGTCCCCCACTCTCTCTTCATCCCCCTTCCCATCTCCTTTCTGGCCCCCTACCCACCTGCCCTCGCAAGTGAACAAAGGGTTCCCACCAACACTAAGGTAGAGCTGAATCTCTGTAGGCTGGTGGGGAAGACTCTTGGCTCTGCCCCCAACAGCTCACTCAGGCCATTCTGAGCCCCTAGGGTGGGGGTCCTGTTCTCACTACAGAATTCCCACCCAACCCCCTCTCCTTGGCTCCCCAGTTGAGACACATTGACATTTTCTTTTCTTTTAAGTTTTTTTATTAAGTTTATATATTTATTATTTTTGAGAGAGAGCACAAGGGAGAGACAGAGAGAGAGGTAAAGAGAGAGAATTCCAAGCAGGACTCATGGCTGTCAGTGCAGTGGCTCAGTCGGTTAAGCGTTCGACTTCAGCTCACATCATGATCTCATGGTTCGTGAGTTCGAGCCCCGCATCAGGCTGGTTGCTGACAGCTTGGAGCCTGTCAGCTTCAGATTCAGGCTAGTTGCTGAAGCTCAGAGCTTCAGATTCAGTGTCTCCCCCATCTCTCTGTCCCTCCCCAACTTGTGCTCTCTTCCTCTCTCTCTCAAAAATAAACATTTAAAATAAATAAGTAAGTAAATAAATAAATAAAAACTTTTTTTTTTAAATAATAAATCTTAAAAAGTGTATGCATTGGTAATTTTTGTAGATATTACCAAATTACTCTGTTTATAGTTTTAAAAATTATTATGCAAGGGGCACCTGGGTGGCTCATTGGGTTAAGCATCTGACTCTTGATTTAGGGTTGGGTCATGATCTCGAGGTTCATGAGATCGAGCCCCATATTGGGCTCTACCCTGCTGGGTTAGAGCCGGCTTGGGATTCTCTCTGCATCTCTCTCTGCCCCTCCCCACTGTGTTCTCTCTCTCTCTCTCTCTCTCTCTCAGAATTAATAAATAAATATTAAAAAATTTTTGTTCAAAAGTATATGCTTATTTTAAAAATGAAGCAGTATTAAGGGCACCTGGGTGGCTTGATCGGTTAAGCATCTGACGTCAGCTCATGTCATGATTTTACGGTTCGTGAGTTCAAGCCCTGGATCGGACTCTCTGCTGTCAGCGCACAGCCTGCTTCGGATCCTTTATCCCCCTTTCTCCCTGCCCTTCCACTACTTGCGTGCACACGCTCTCTCTCTCTGTGTCTCTCTCTCTCAAACAAAACAAAATAAAATAAATGAAGCAGTATAGAAGTACATAAAGTAAAATGTTAAGTTCTCCCTTCAAATCGTAATTGTTACCGGTAGTTTGGTGTGTACCCTCCCTCAACTTTCTCCCTGCATATTCTGTGTGTATACAAACACCTATGGCTAGGGCCGTTTGGGAGTATGAGGATTACATTTCTTTTCATTTTTTGTCTTAAGCTGTTCTACAAATTTCTTTCCTTACTTAGCAGTATGGCCAGGAGATCTTTCCAGATCAGGAAACACAGATGGACACTAATCTTTTTAATGACTGCAGAGCATTCCATTATAAGGACCAGAATTTCCTTAATCACCGGGTTGGCATTTTTCAAAAGTACTTTATTCATTCCAGAGGGAGAATAGAGAGGAAATAATGGCAGGCAATCCAGACAGCCTAGTAACAGTCCTTTTCCACAGGACAGGTTGTAAGCCCTGATGAGAGCTGTCAGGTGAGAGCTGCTTTCCTCCCCTCCTGCGCACCCCCCCCCACCCCGCCCAGATTCTTTTGCAGCCAATGAGGAGCCACTTGGGTGGACTCTGCATACACTGCTGGGCCAGCGTCTTAGTTCCCCCAAACACTAGGTGCAGACCGTGACCTTCAGTTTTCTCATCCAGTACTTACCTCATAGTTCATTACAACGATTCCAGTAGATAAGGTATAATTCCCCTCTCTGCCTCAGTGGGCCCCTTTCAGTAAATGCCACAACCATTCACCTGTCACTCAGGCCCACCTTAGACTCGTCCTTGACACCCTTCCCCTCACACCCCACAGTCAATCCATTGGCAAAGGCTGCCGATTCTGCTTTCCTGACGTTGCCTGTACTGGCTGCTTCCCATGCCTCCACCCCCACCCCTTCACTGTATTTTCTGCGTGCAGCTAGAAGGAGACTGTGAAACTCTTAAGTCAGATCGGTCCTCCCTCTGCTCAGCCACTCTGGTGGCTTCTCCTCTTGCTCAGAGTAAAAACCCAGGCCTTCCAGGCCCTCCCTGTTGGGCCAGGCTGTCTCGCTAACCTCCCCTTCTGCCTCATTCTCTCTCCCCTACTCTGTTCCAGCCATACTGGCCTCCCCTGTCTTCAGACATACCACACACTCCCACCTTTCCTTCAGCCTGGGACCCTGACTCTGGTTTCCATCATGGCTTGCTCCCCGCCTGCCTCACGTCTCCCTTCTTGTCTCATCAGAAAGGCCTTTTCTTTTCTTTTTTTTTTTTTAAACTTCAATGTTTATTTATTTATTTTTGAGAGACAGAGATAGAGCATGAGCAGGGGAGGGGCAGACAGAGAGGAAGACACAAAATCTAAAGCAGGCTCCAGGCTCTGAGCTGTCAGCACAGAGCCCAACGTGGGGCTCAAACCCACAAACCATGAGATCATGACCTGAGCCAAAATCGGACATTTAACTTACTGAGCCACCCAGGCGCCCCAAGCCTTTTCTGACCGCCCTCTCTGAAATAACTCCCTTCTTCTCCTTGGAAAAACAAAGTCATGAGGAATGGGAAAGGCTGTTTTCTCCCAGGCCACTTCTTTAGAGGAGCTGCTACCCTCTAGTGTGCCCCATATTCAGACTCCATCTCATGGGACTCCCTCCCCCGCCTCCATCTGTGTCTTCTACAGGTGAGAAGCCCTACAAATGCTCAGTGTGCGAGTCTGCGTTCAACCGTAAGGACAAACTGAAGAGACACATGTTGATCCATGAGCCATTCAAGAAATATAAATGCCCCTTCTCGTGAGTAGAAACTGGCATGAGTGGGAGGGGCAGCTTTACCCAGCAGTGGGACACAAAAACGTCAGGGATGAGTTTCTGAAGGCCCTCTCTCCTTTTTCCTGCTGTGGGCCTGGCCTGCCTGCCTATTCCCCACTCTGCTTCCCAGCCTGGCCCTTTGGGTAAACAGGAAGTCCCTCATGCCCTGCACTAGCACAGAGGCCAGCAAGAGAGTCCTGAGTTTGGTGAGATCCCTCTGACCAGTGGTTTTGGGTTCTAGGACACACACGGGCTGCAGTAAAGAGTTCAATCGGCCGGACAAACTGAAGGCTCATATCCTCTCCCACTCTGGTAAGTGACTCCTGGACCTATCAACAGGGTCTGGTTCAGCTCAAAGTCCCTGGGGCAGGCCCTCTGGAAACAGCAGGCACATCCCATGTGCCTTTTTTTTTTTTTAACGTTTTATTTATTTTTGAGACAGGGAGAGACAGAGCATGAACAGGGGAGGGTCAGAGAGAGGGAGACACAGAATCTGAAACAGGCTCCAGGCTCCGAGCTGTCAGCACAGAGTCCGACGCGGGGCTCGAACTCACGGACCGTGAGATCATGACCTGAGCCGAAGTCGGCCGCTTAACCGACTGAGCCACCCAGGCGCCCCTCCCGTGTGGCTTTTAATCACTGCCTGGTATATTCCAACGTTCATTTATTTTTGGGACAGAGAGAGACAGAGCATGAACGGAGGAAGGGCAGAGAGACAGGGAGACACAGAATCGGAAACAGGCTCCAGGCTCTGAGCCATCAGCCCAGAGCCTGACGCGGGGCTCGAACTCATGGACCCCGAGATCGTGACCTGGCTGAAGTCGGACGCTTAACCGACTGCGCCACCCAGGCGCCCCTGCCTGGTATATTCCAGCCAACAGACTTTTGCTCGTGTGAGCCATGAACCAGGCCTGCATTAGGGACCTCAGGGTCCTACAGAGGTGAGTCAGATACACTCCCCTGGGCTGAGGGGAAGCTGACCTAAGAGGAGATAGCTCATAAATCAGAGAGGTGCCCGGTGTGATAGAGGTGTGGATCAGGTGTGGAGCGAGATCAGATTCCACCTGGCTCCAAGACACGGCCAGGAAGGCTCCTTGGTATCCTCAGCAGAGCGGGGCAGGTGGGGTGTGGAGCAAGGGTCTTCACCCCGCTCCTCAGTTTCCCAGGGGCTCCATGGCTCTTCCTTGGGTGCTGCTGCATCCCCAGAGCAGCTTGGCTGTCTTTCCACATACCGTTTGGGCTAGAACATGGTTTCTTGGCACTATTGATATTTTGTACTGGCTGATGCTATATGAGGGGGCTGCCATGTGCATTATAGGATGCTTAGCAATATACTAGCCTCTACCCTCTAGATGTCAGTGGCTTCTTCCCCACAGTTAGGACAACCACAAATGTCTCCAGGGGACAAAAGTCTCCTGGATGGTAAAATTGCCCCTGGTTAAGAATCATGGGTTTAAAGAAAGGATTTAGTTGCTAAAGATAGTTTGAAAACTGAGAGCGTAGAGTTGAGCACTTTGCACACAGATGGCCTGAGTTTGATTTTTAGCACTACCACTGTCCTGCCGTGTTGCCTCATGCAAGTCTCTGCCCCTCTCTGAGCCTTCATCTGAGGGAGGCTGAGGAGAGCATGGCTCAGGCTGAGTGTGGGCTGGACTTGCCTTCATGGTGGATACGGAGGCACCAGTGATTCATTGAGTGAGTGACTGTTGAGAGCTTATCACATGTCAGACTCTGGAGGTGACATGGGGGAATCAGATGGGCAGATCCCCACCCTGCCCTCCTGGGGAAGCTTAGCATTCAGTGGCAAAGATTGAAAATGAACAACAAACAAATAAGTATGTTACAGAGAAGTATGCAGACTACAAAGACAGGAATAAACAGTGAGGGGGCAGAGAAAGATATGAGGCAGGTATCAGGGACAGTCTCCTGGAGGAGGTGACATGAGAGCTGTCTTAAGGGATGAGAAAAGCCAGGAAATAGCTTCCAGAAGGAGGGAGCAAGTACAAAATCTTGAGGCAGAGAAGGGACTGGGGGTGTTTAAGACCAGGAGAGGTGAGTGGGAGTGTGGAGCTCAGAGAACAAGTGGGGGGAAGGAGGGAATGGGGCTGAGAGGTGAAGGGAGTGGTCAGACTGCACAGGGCTTTGTGGGGAACTTGGCAAATCACTGGAAAGTTCAGAGCAGAGAATGTCACAATCCTTTGTGTATTTCATGAAGCCATTTCTAGCTGCCCTGTGGGGATGGTCTGAGGGGGCCAGGGTGAGACAGACAGACCAGAGAGGAAAGAGATGATGGTGACCTGGCTAAGTTAGCTAAGGTTTGGGGGCTGAACCTTATTCCTATTCCAGGCAGAGGGAAACAGCAAGTGCAAAGGCCCAGAGGCAGGAGTCAGCTTAGTGCCCTGAGGACGGCATGTGTGGCTGGCCGCGAGTCAGTGGCTGGAAGAAGGGGGGACATGAGACTGACAGGAGAGCAGGGGCCCAGATCGCACACACGCTCAGCTGGGAGAAGTGGGGAGATGAGACTGGCAGGGAGCAGGGCCCAGATCACGCACGTGCTCAGAGGACAAGCCGAGACTGGGTTTTATTCCAAGTGCAGAGGTGCGGTTGCAAAGTAAGGGGTCTGAGTGCCTCTCTCTGACTTTGCCCCCCTCCCCCCACCCCAGGCATGAAGCTCCACAAGTGCGCCCTGTGCAGCAAGTCCTTCAGCCGCCGGGCCCACCTCGCGGAGCACCAGCGCGCCCACACGGGCAACTACAAGTTCCGCTGTGCTGGCTGTGCCAAGGGCTTTTCCCGACACAAATACCTCAAGGATCACCGCTGCCGCCTTGGCCCCCAAAAGGACAAGGACCTGCAAGCCCGGCGGCCCTCCCGGAGGAGGGCGGCCCCCCGCAGCGGCAGCAGTGGTGGGCGCAAGGTGGTGACCCCCCTGCCTGACCCGCTGGGGCTGGAGGAACTGAAAGACACAGGGGCTGGGCCTGTGCCGGAGGCTGCCCCAGGCAAGCCGCCCTTCTCAGAGCCAGATGCAGTGCTGTCCATCGTAGTGGGTGGCACGGTGGGTGGCGAGCCTGAGCTGGTAGTGCCTGGGCATGCCGAGAGCCTGGGCTCCAACCTGGCGCTGGCGGAGCTGCAGGCAGGGACTGAGGGCCCGTGTGCCATGCTCGCTGTGCCTGTGTACATCCAGGCCTCAGAGTGATGGACCCACGGGGTTTGCTCCCAGAGCCTGGCCCCATGCTCACCTTTGGGTCCAGACGTCAGGGGCCAGCTAGAGATTCTTTCCAACGGAAGTGAGCCATGAGCTGAAATCCTTTTGGAGTGTCATGTATAAACCCTGGCCTGTGGCCAGCCTGCCATGGCCCCAATTCTGCTGGAGAGCCCTGAAGCATTCTGGAATCTGAGGCAGGGCTGCCTACAGCTTCCTGGTCAGGGCAGTGGAGAGAAGAGAGATGGCCGAGCTGAGCAACCCCAGGGTCTGGCTGGTCCAGGCTGGTGTCGGCCCACCTAAGAGAGAAGACAGGGTGGTCCTGCCTGCCCCTCCTCCAGGCTGTCTTGGTGTGGCCTTTAGTCAAGCTGCTCTTCTGGAGGCCTGAGATTGTTAGAGCCCTGATCTGCTGGACCTTTTCATACACAGTCCCTTACGATATCCCCAGGTGACTCTGTGATGTAGGCATTTAGGCGGCACTCAAGTGTCATGGTTAGAGTGCAGCTATCAGCCAGTTTTGGCTTCACATCTAAGCACTGCTGCTCACTTGCTGTGTGACCTTGGGTAAGTCACTTTACCTCTCTGAGCCCTGTATTTCTCACCTGTACAGTGGGGGGTGGGTATGACAGTTCAACTCCATAGGGCTGTCGTGGGGTCCAGTATGATGAAACGTGCAGAGGACTTGGCATAATGCTTGGCCCTTGAAAAGTGCTCATTAAATGTTTTTATCAAAATGTGTACCCAATGGTTCAGGCCCGAGCCTTGGGAGTTTCTGCCCCTGGGTGGCAGCACTCCCTCCTCCAAAGTGTGTGGGGGCTGAGAGGTCCCATGGCCCCTTGCACACAGCTGTGCTGCCCTGTTAGCCATGGAGAGGTTTGGTGCTCCCGGAATGGTTATTTCAGAGCATGGCCATGGAAGAGGTTTTAACTCACTTTTGAAAATGCAGGATCCTGGGCCTTGCCCCAAACGCTACTGCATCAGAAGCTCTGATCAGAGCCAGAAGTCCATCTCAAGCAGGCCTCTAGAATCCGTAGTTGCCCCCACCACCAGCACTCTCTCCGCCTCCCCAGCTAGTCCAGAGGAGGAGTGAATCAGGGAGGCAGGGAAGAGAAAGGGGACCTTGACCAGTGTTTCCTCATTTATATCCGCAACCACCCTGCTGGGCCACCCTGCTGGACCTCCTGGTCAGTTACAGGAGAGGAAACGGGCTGGAGAAGGGATAGGGTGGGGCGTGGCAGGCCTGTCAGGCTCAGTTTGATGACTCAGTTTCCTTGAAGGCTGGTACGTCCCTCAGACATTTGTGCTGGGGCTGTGAGCTGGAGCTGAGAGCAAGCCCATCTTCCCCTCAGGAAGGGTGTGATGCAGGAGGAACAGCAAGTGAGGAAGGGGCACACAGCTGAGGCAGTGAGAACTGTAAGCCCACCCAGCCTTCAGGGCCAGAGGAAGGACTGGCGAGGACTGAAGATCTGTCCGGGGGAGGTCACATTTGAGCTGGTCCTTGACACAGAATGTTTTGATGGATGGATAAAGGGGGGAAGGCATGCCAGGGAGAGCGAGCCATGAGCAAAGCCTTCGAGGTATAATTCTGGGGCTAATGCAAGGTCCAGGGTGACCAGAGATTTAGCGGTAGTAGGTAGATCATGACAGTTGCTAATATGCTTCAAGCTTCCACCTGATGGACACTTCCACATGATGGATACACAGCACTTCAGCCCCATCGGGTGGAAATTGTAACTTATTTTACAAATGAGGAAACAGACACAGAGCTCCTCGCCCAAGTTCACACAGCTAGTCAGTCACAGAGCTGGGATTCAGGCAGGAATGGCCTGCCTCCATGTGTTGTTAGCCACTTTGCTCTATTGAAATAGGAGTTGACGTCGAATCAGAGATACTCTTGGTTAAAGAATTTGGATTTTATTCTCTACAAAGTGGAGGAGTCATGGGAGACATTAAACATTTTTAACAATCGTGACATTAAATAAAATGTTAAAAAAGCACATCTCCATCCTAATACAACTGTTTAAGTTATATTTCTGTCTCTGCCTATCAGTATACACACGCGTGAACATTTACCAATAATCGTGAAGACTAATGTTGACTAGGTACCTGTGCCATGCCTGACGTGTCCTAAGCACTTTGAGGTGGGTGCTACTTCTAATTCCATTTTATGGCCGAGATGAGGCAAAAGGCACAGGGAGGTTAAGCAGCTCCAAATCACACAACAGTAAGTGGCAGAGCCAGGCCACAGACCAAGGGACATATTGGGGCACCTGGGTGGCTCAGTCGGCTATGCATCTAACTCTTGGTTTCCGCTCAGGTCATGATCTCACAATTAGTGGGTTCGAGTCTCATGTCATTATCAGCGTGGAGCCTGTTTGGGATTCTCTCTCCCTGCTCTCTCTCAGCCCCTCCCCTGCTCTCTCGCTCTCTCTCTCTTTCTCAAAGTAAATAAATAAACATTAAAAAAAAGAACAAGGAAAATAGCAAGTCCTAATATTTATTTATTTTTAATTTTTTTTTTTTTAACGTTTATTTATTTTTGAGACAGAGAGAGACAGAGCATGAACGGGGGAGGGTCAGAGAGAGAGGGAGACACAGAATCTGAAACAGGCTCCAGGCTCTGAGCGGTCAGCACAGAGTCCAACGCGGGGCTCGAACTCACGGACGGTGAGATCGTGACCTGAGCCGAAGTTGGCTGCTTAACTGACTGAGCCACCCGGGCGCCCCAAGTCCTAATATTTAATAGATGCACAGTTGGACTGCAAGGGAGGAAGCTTGGACCATAATAACTAAATCCCTCCTAGGTAGGCAGATGGGATGACTGAGGCCTAGAAAGGGGAAGGCCCTTGCTCAAAGGCCTTGCTAAGTTGACAACAGAGCTGCTCCAGGACCCCAGAGTCCCTCATAGACCTCCAAGATGCTGGGAGAATGAAGTGTAAAGAGGGTCTGTCCTGAGCATCCAGAGTCCCACAGATTTTGACATTAAGCAGAGCTAGGTTTGAATCCTGACTCTGCCCCTTCCCAACTGTGTGACTGTGGCAAGTCACTTCACTTCTCTGAACCTCAGTGGCCTCATATGTCAAATGAGGAGAATAATAGTACCTACCCAACAAGGTTATTAGAATTCAGAGGGAAGGGGCACCAGGGTGGCTCAGTGGGTTAAGCATCTGACTTTAGCACAGGCTATGATCTCAGGGTTCGTGAGTCTGATCCCCGCATCGGGCTCACTGCTGTCAGCACGGAGCCCACTTCGGATCCTCTGTCCCCCTCTGTCTCTGCCCTTCTCCCCACTTGCGCTTGCTCTCTCAAAATAAATAGATAAATTTTAAAAATGTGAAAAGAAAATATTTTTTAAAAATTGGGAGATTTCATATAAAAATCTGGATTCTGACTTCTGTTGAAAATTAGGATGTCTGGGGACACGTGGGTGGGTCAGTTGGTTGAGCGCCTTACTTCGGCTCAGGTCATGATGTCACATTTCTTGAGTTCGAGCCCCACATCAGGCTCACTGCTGTCAGCCTGTCAGTGCAGAGCCCTCTTCGGATCCTTTGTCCCCCTTTCTCTGCCCCTCCCTTGCTTGCACTCTCCCAAAAATAAACAAATATTTAAAAAAAAATTAGGCAGGGAGACAGCAGTCAGGTGGAGCTGAGCTAGCAGCCCCTTTAAATGGGTACATACATTCTGGATGCCATAGTTCCTGTTTTTCTCTACTGTCTCCCTGATGTTGCAGCTGGATGTCAGTTGCTACTTGCCATACTTGTGTTGACTTGTTTAGAGTAGACACATAATTCTAATTTCCCATGTCTTTCAAGAGTAGGAGAACAAGATGGCCAGAGAGGGTCACATGATATTTTTTATGTTCCTGACCTCCTCAATCATCTTACTGTCTGGACCTGAGGTATACGACTTGAAGAACCCTATAAATAGTGCTTTGTTTTCTCCCTTCCACTTCTAGTCCTCTGTTTGCCTCTAAGCTAGCTGGCCTCAGTTTCTTTTTCAATAAACGTGGGGAATTGAGTCATAGCTAACTTTACTGTCCACTAAGCGCCCAACCTTGTGCTCTGTGTCTTATTTACATGTCACTGAGTCCTCAAGACACCCCTTGGAAGCAAGCTCTCTTATAATGCCCAGTTTATATATGGGGAAACCGAGACTCACTCAGAGAGGTGTAACAACCTGCCCAAAGACTCAGCTAGAATGTGTGGAGCTGGTCTTCAAACCCAGGGCTGACAGACACCAAAGTTCCTACCTTGTCTTAGGATCGCTAAAGCTCTCACCAGCTCTGATAGGCCAGTATTTGGGGCTTTTTTTTTTAAATCACTCCTCCAAAGCTCCAACCACTTTTCATCTCTGCCATTGCTACCCTGTCCAGGCTGCAAGCCTCTTTTGCATGAATGATTGCATCAGCCTTCTCTTTGATCTCCCTGCTTTCTCTCTCTCTACACCATGATCCATTCTCTTGACAGCAGCCCAAGGGATCTTCCTAGAGCCTCAATCAGATTATGCCAGTTTCCTGTTTAAAACTCTAGTGGCTTCCAATATCTCCCAGAATGAAATCTAAAGTTTTCCTGGTAGATTTCAAGATTCTACATGATACGGCCCGTGTCTCCTACCACTCTTTTCTTCTCTCATTCTACTCCAGCCATACTTGCCCTCTTGCTGCTTTTCCATCATGTAAATTAGTTCCTGCCTCAGGGCCTTTGTCCTTGCTGTTCCCTCTGTCTAGAATGCCCTTACCCCAGATTTTCCTATGGCTGGCCCCCTCCCTCTATTTACCTTTGTCCAAAAGTTATTTCCTCAGGCTTTCCCTGGCCAATCTGTCTAAAATAGCCCCCACCCTACCCCCATCACACTTTAGTCCCTTACTTTTCTTTTTTATCCATCATCCTTGACACTGTATTAGATATTTCTCTCTTTTTTTTTTTAAGATTTTATTTTTAAGTAATGTCTACAACTCAACATGGGGGCTCAAACTCACACCCCTGAGATCAAGAGTCGCGTGCTCCACTGACTGAGCCAGGCAGGTGCCCCTAGACATTTCTTTATTGTCCGTTCCCCTCATTAAAAACCAAAAATTCTACAAGGACAAGGACTTTTCTCTGTTTTGTTCGCTGATACATCTATGGTGCCTAGAACTGCTCAGGAATTGCTCGATCAATATTTATTGAATAAACCAACAACAGCACTTTGAGGAAACAAGACCCACTCTACCACCCCTCCTCCTGTTCCATGGAGGCCAAGGGTAAGTGTCCCTCAGTAAGCATCTGCCATGTAGGCTAACCCAATGCACTGTAAAGCCCCATTTTCCTTTGTTTTAAGAGGAAGCCGAGACCATCTGGGACAAATGACAGTGGTTTGGAAATCTCAGTTGACACAGCAGGTATCTGGTGTGACCCAGCAGAACCAGTTGGACCAGTTCTGTCTCCCTTGGGAAGGCTGGAGTGGAGGTGGCAGCTGCAGGTGTTCCCAACCCCCCAAAGCTGCCAGCAAATGCTCCCACGGATTCTCAGGTCCTGTAGGGTGGGAGCAGAAAACCCAGCAGGTTCCACCCCAGGGTTGGGGGTGAACCCCTGCTCACCAAGGATGGCTTATGGGTGGTCAGGCACAGAATCCTGAGGCCAGGGGCTGAGGCCCAACTTCAGGGCCTTGAGCCCTTTGTAGAATCCTGGAGAATAAAGTGAGGCACAGAGAGGGAAGGGGTCTTGTCCAAGGTCTCACAGCAAGGCTAAATCCAAATCTAGTTCTCCTGCCCCCCAAGTCACTGCTCCCTCAGCCCACTCATGTATTCATTTCACAAATGTTTTTATTAAGTGCCTACTATATGCTAGGCATACTTCTAGGCATTGACAACACATTATGAGCCAAACAAATAATGATCCGTGATAAACAGCAAAAAAGCAAATGATATAATACGTTAGAAGGTGATAAGTACTATAGAAAAGAAAGAAAAAGCGGAGGAGAGTAGAATGTGAGTGTGGGGTGGGGCGCATGTTGCAGCATTGTATGGGGTGGCCTGAAAAGCCTTTCAGAAGGAAGCCCTTGACTCTCTAGGGCACAGAGCCTGTTGCATGGCCTACACATGCTTGGATGAAGAGGTATGGAGTAGGCAGGCCCTGGAACCTACCATTAACTCAAGGGCAGGGGCCCTTCCAGAGCAGTCTCCACCCCCGCTCCCCACTTGCCTCTCTCAGGTTCTGCTGGGTCTCTCCTACCCCTACTGCTAACTTTGCCCTGTTCCCAGAGAGGTCATTCATACCTGCTCCCGGGCTCATCACACTTCATTTATTTGTGTTTATTTGTGCATCTCTATCCATTCATTCATTTGGATGAAGGCAGTGTAGAATAGAGAGGTTAAGGAGGTTGTTGTTATAGTAAGACTCTCAGCTTTGCCCCCACAAGCTGTGTGACCTTGGGCAAGCTCTTCAACTTCTGTTTCCCCAGTACTTAATAATATAAAATGGGGACAATGATAATGCCCACTTCATGCAGGTGTGCAGGCTAGATGAGGTAATGGATGTAAACGCTCAGCTCAGTGTCTTGCTTAGCATGAAGTACTCAATAAAGATTTCCGATTGTTTGCTGGGAGTTCAAATGCCAGCCACGTCACTTAATAATGGTATTGATGAGAGAGCATGAGGCAAGTTAAGGGGCAAAGCACAAGCTAGCAACACCTCCCACCCCCTGCCCCAGGTGGGATCTTGTGATATTCCTCAGACACTCCCGGCTACCCAAGAACAAAGGAAAGGGGTTTAAGTGATTGCTATGGTAATGTGGGAAACTAAGGCAAATGAAAAATTAAATTCCCTTACAGCCTATAGCCCATTGACAAGTCCTTGAAACCAGCAGAGTGATCTCCCTCTAGGAGCTCAGCTGCCTTCGACATGACATTTTGCTAGGGGCAAAAGAGAACCTTGGCTTAACATTGTCCCAACCTCGAGGATCCAGTCAGTCTACTTCCTTTATCTCAACTGCCCCAGGATATATGCTGGCAATCATGCTCCAAGCTTATGGCCCCCCATATGCATTTGAGGGGTCTCATGACTGAGGTTTTATTAAAGGGTGATAAATGGTGTTTCCCTAGCAACAGCTAGCCCCTGGAAACCTTGCTTCCAAAATTCCTTAGAGACATCCTCTTTCCCTGACCCCCTCCCAACCTGAGGGTATATAATGAGTTACCCATCACAACCCCAGTGCAGCTCTTCCTGCCCATGGGTCCTGTCCCCGTGCGTTAATAAAATCACCATTTTTGCACCAAAGATGTCTTCAAGAATTCTTTCTTGGCCATCGGCTCCAAACCCCATGAATCCCGCCCCCCCTCTCATCACCACAAAACTTCATCAGTATGACTGTGGGCAAGTCATTCAAACTCTCTAAACTTCTGTTTCCTCGGCTATAATCTGTACCTACCTCATAGGGCTATAGTCAGATAATTAATGAGATATTCTTTGTCAGCCATCTGACTCAAAGTGAGGGCCCATAGATGTCAGTAATTAATTATTATTCCTGTTGTTACTATTATTGTTTATTTTATAAATGTGTATTGGGTGCATATTCTGTGCCAGGCCCTTTACCTATGTTCTTATTGAATCCTCAAAATGGCCCGGTAAGGAAGATAGTGTCTCTCACAGTTGGGAAACCGAGTCGGATGGCACACCTTGCCACATGGCTGAATGGCAGAGCCTCAGTTCTAATCTGGGTTTGTGTGGTGGGCAGCAAAACATGTTTTCCTGTCATGACTTCAGCACACTTTTTTTGAAAATAAAATTCACATAACAAAATTCACCAATTTAACTATTTTAACATATACAATTTAGTGCCTTTTGATCGGGTTGTTTGTCTTAAAAAAATACTTCTTTTAAACGTGTATTTTGAGACAGAGAGAGAGAAAGCAGGGGAGGGGCAGAGAGAGAGAGAGGGAAAGGGAGAGAGAATCCCAAGCAGGCTCCGCACTGTCAGGGCAGAGCTTGACAGGGGGCTTGATCTCACAGATCATGAGATCATGACCTGAGCCAAAATCAAGAGTCAGACACTTAACCGGCTGAGCCACCCAGGCGCCCCTTGTCTTTTTGTTTTTTGAGTTGTAAGAGGGTTTTTAAATATAAGTATATTCTGCGGGCACCTGGGTGGCTCAGTCAGTTGAGCGGCCAACTCTTGATTTTGGTTCAGGTCACGATCTCGCAGTTCACGGGTTAGAGCCCCACTTTGGGCTCTGCACTGACAGAGTGGAGCCTGCTTGGAATTCTCTTCTCCCTCTCTCTCTGTCCCTCCCCGCCCCCCCCCCCCACCACGCTCTCTCAAACTAAATAAACATTTTTTTAAAAATAAAAAATCTAGATTCTGTGTCTCCCTCTCTCTCTCTCTGTTCCCCCCCCCCCCCCCCGCTTGTGCTCTATCTCTGTCTCTCGAAAATAAACAAATGTTGGGGCACCTGGGTGGCTCAGTCGGTTAAGTGTCCGACTTTGGCTTAGGTCATGATCTTGCGGTCCGTGAGTTCGAGCCCCGCGTCGGGCTCTGTGCTGACAGCTCAGAGCCTGAAGCCTGCTTTGGAATCTGTGTCTCCCTCTCTCTCTCTGCCCCTTCCCTGCTCATGCTCTGTCTCTCTCTTTCTGTCTCAGAAATAAATAAACGTAAAAAATTTAAAACAAAAGAAAATAAATGTTTAAAATAAATAAGTAAAAATAAAAATTAAAATTAAAAATCTATACTCTGAATGTTAACCCCTTGTCAGGTATAGGATTTGCCATTACTTTCTCCCATTTCGTAGGATGTCTTTTCACTTTTATTTATTTATTTATTTATTGAGAGAGAGAGAGAAAGAGAGAGAGAGAAAACGTGTTGAGTGGGGGAGAGGGGCAGAGGGAAAGAGAGAGAATCCCAACTCAGGGCTCGATCCCACGACCCTGGAATCATGACCTGAGCCAAAATCAAGAGTCAGATGCTCCACCAACTGAGCCACCCTGGCGCCCCATTTCGTAGATGTTCTTTATCAGATTGAGCAGCTCTTTTCTATTCCTACTTTGTTGAGTGTTTTTTTTTTTTTTTTTTAATCAGGAAAGGGTGTTGGATGTACTCTGTTTGTTTTTTACAGTTAAAAATCAGCAAATTCTAGGGGTGCCTGGGTGGCTTAGTTAAGCAGCAGACTTCAGCTCAGGTCATGATCTTGAAGTTGGTGGGTTCGAGCCCCGTGTCAGGCTCTGTGCTGACAGCTCAGAGCCTGGAGCCTGCTGCAGATTCTGTGTCTCCCTCTCTCTGACCCTCCCCCGTTCATGCTCTGTCTCTCTCTGTCTCAAAAAAAAAAAAAAGTAATAAACATTAAAAAAATAAATAAACAGTAAGCAGTAGATGGTATAGTAATGCTTATTTCTTGGGGCTTTGGTGGATGCAGATGAGATTTTGTAAGTGAGAGTACTTTGCAAATTAATAAAAACTGTATGCTTCTATTGCTGCTCTTACCAGACAAGTTTTAAAAATGGCAATATATTTAGTAAAGTACATAAGATATGTGAAGGGCAGTTATCTTCATTATGAAGACAGGTTAATTTGTATACAGGCAGGTGAACACCACTGGATCTTGATATAGAACCTGTCCAGCACCCCACAAATATCATTCTGCCTGGTCTGTACCATACCTGAAGGTAACCACTATTCTAACACCTATCGCCATAGATTAGTTTTGCCTGGTTTTGAACTCTGTATAAATTGAATCATACAGACTTGAGTCTGATTTCTGTCACTCAGCCTAATATCTGCAAATCATCCAGGTTGTTGCATGTAATGATAGGTCACTCTTTTCACATAATTTTTAAAACTTATTTATTTATTTAGAGAGAGAAAGAGAGAGAGAAAGAGAGAGGGAAGGGCAGAGAGAAGGAGAGAGAGAGAGAGAGAGAGAGAGAGAGAGAGAGAGAGAGAGAATATCCCAAGTAGTCTCTGTGCTGTCAACACAGAACCCGACGTGGGGCTTGAACTCACCATCGATGAGATTACGACCTGAGCCAATATCAACAGATGCTTAAACAACTGAGCCACCCAGACACCCCTTTCACATAATTTTTAGCACCAGTCAGTCATGGCTTGAAAAGGCTGTGCATTTGCCCAAGAGACCAGAAAAAATGAATTCCAGGAAACCCCCGGGCTCTCCTGTGTTGAGTCAGCCCACCCTATGAATTTCTACCAAGGCAGTTGGATTCTCAGCCAGGATCGCAGCTACCTTGCCCAAATATCACCACTTCCTATCCCACACTCCAGGTAGACATCACAAATAGATCTCAGCACATTTTTCAGGGAGTCCTGATGCAGCCTGAGAATTCTTCTCAATCCAGCAATCTGAGCACCCTACACCAATTGACTGGGGTTGGTACTCAAGATAAAATCGAAATGTTCTGTTTCTATATCCCTAAGATGTTTTTCTAGGCTCCAGTTATGACACGAGGGCTTCTGCTATCACCCTCAGGTTATCCCACAGCAATATAAGACATTGATGGTGGCAAGGCCTATAGTGTCTCCTGCTCATATATTCATTGAGTCATGGCTCAAAGCCAGCAAGTCTTTTGCTACCTGTATGCCTGATTGCAGCATGACTTAGATAAGAGGGGAGGAAATAAATTGCTTAAGTATGGAGGGGTTGCTGTAGCCACGAGGAGGCGCTGATGAAGCCTCCTTATCGATATTTTTGTATTTTGATAAAACCTTGCAATATCTCAATTACAAAACAAGCACAAGTGTGACTTATGTTTCATAATTTATGCAGCTGTGATTCTTGACAGTTCTGGCATGTCTCTCACATTTGAAAAATTCCTTCCAACCTGGAAAGTTGGGTGAAATAAACTTTCTCATCCTCTGGAAATGGTTCCCTGTGTATGTAGGCTGGGACTGTGGCTGATTACAATAAGAACAACAACATCTGAGGTATTAAAAAAAAATTCTTTTTAATGTGAGGTAGGTTTTTATCTACATGTAGATCATAGTCTGGGAAGGAGACAAGACTTGTATGTGAAATAATGGAGAAAATTTTCAGTTAAACTTTCATTTATTTGAAACTCTCTTCAAAACAACTTCACATATTTGGAAGATCCAGAAAGGGATAAAAAAAGCACTTTGAGAAGCTATGTTTTTCTTTATTGGAGAGCACTTCAGACCCTCACTCAGAACTGGTTTACCCTTTGATTTCATACAAGGCTAAGTGACAAGTAACAAGACTTCCAAATAAAAGATTGGAAGCAGCAAATTAGAATGCTGGCTTAGGGTAGGTATTGGCTACTAGATGCTGCCTCACTGCTAATGGATGGAGAGTGATTTTTTTTTTTTTTTTGAGGGAGAGAGAGAGAGAGAAAGAGAGAGAGACCATGAGCAGGGAGGGTCAGAGAGAGGGAGAGAGAGAATCTCAAGCAGGCTCCTAGTTGCCAGCGCAGAACCCGACGTGGGGCTCACACACTGGGAGACCATGACCTGAGCCAAAACGGAGTTGAACACTTAACTGACTGAGCCACCCAGGTGCCCCAAGGGAGAAGTGATTCTTGACAGCAAAGGACAAGGGAAAACAATGAAATGTGGCCCCATAACCACAGTGATCTGTATAATGCACGGACAAAAAACTCTTCAATACTTCTACTACTTTTGAAAGTTCTGGGTCTCTTCCTGGTTTAATTATTAGTGTGTATAATGATGACCAAGAATAAGGAATAACTTTTTGAGCACCTAGCTAGGCCATGCTAAATAAGCACTTTACATTACCTATCTCATATAAACTCGGAGGTGGTCTTGTTATTATCATTTCTAGTTTACAGTTTCAGACAGGAAGACACACAGAGTAGGGGAAGTAACTTGCCTAAGTTGCAAGGTGCGTTTTGAACCTTTGCAGTCTAACTCCAGTGCCAAGGCTGTTAGTTTCTACTAGGTTTCCAAGAACCTGCTAGGCGAATAAAGAGTAGAAAGGCATTCTAGGTAGAGGGAACAAAGTATACAAAGACAGGACTAGTCAATTAAGCTAGTCAGCCACTCAGTTTCTCTGAGTCTTGGTTACTCACCTACAAAATAGGAACAGTATTATCTATCATTAGGCTTGTGAGAATTAAATGTGATAATGTGTGTGAAGCACTTTGCACAATTCCTGGATCACAGAATGTACATAATGCTAATTAACGTTTTGAAAAATATTGTTATTTCTCTTCTAGTCCTTCTACCTCTACAGAACGGGCTCCAAGGAGACTACATTTCCCAGCATGCCACCTCGCCCTTTGACTCTAGCTGGACCAAAAAGACGCGCCGCGGAGCGCCTCAAGCCGGAAGACTATAGTTTCCCGGCATGCAGTGCGCTTCCTTCCATTAGATTTGAGGCACGGCCGGCGCGTTGCCCTCCGGGAGTTGTAGTCAGCGACGTATTGCTCTGACGCTGGCCGGCCCCGGGCGTGGGGGCCTGTGGGAGGTGGCGCGGCCGAGCCCAGCTGCGGGGCGGAGGCGGCGGAGAGGCCTGTGGCGGCAGGGAGCGGCGGGGCCAGGAGCGGGCGCTGGAGCCGAGCCGAGCCGAGCCGGAGCGGGCGGCGCAGGCCGGCGCGGCGAGCAGCAACCATGTCGGTGTTCGGCAAGCTGTTCGGGGCCGGAGGGGGTAAGGCCGGCAAGGGCGGCCCGACCCCTCAGGATGCCATCCAGCGGCTACGGGACACGGAGGAGATGCTAAGTAAGAAGCAGGAATTCCTGGAGACGAAGATCGAGCAGGAGCTGACCGCCGCCAAGAAGCACGGCACCAAAAACAAGCGCGGTGAGTCGGCCCAGTCCCTTCGGACTCTCCTCAGGCTCCTCTCAGGCTCTCCGGGCCCGGACTCCACCGTCGTCAGACACGCCCCGGGGTCTTCCCGGACCCTGGAACTCTCCCCGGTCAAACTCCCTTCTGGGCCTTTCCGGACCCCTCCCCTCTGGCTCCCTTGAGTGTCCCTTGGGGCCTTGGACGCCTCCACCATCAGACTCTCATTCCTGCCTTTCCCCTCAGGCTCTCCCTACCCCGCCAGGCCCCTTCGGAGCCTGGTTTCTCAGCACTTCCCTCCGCCCGCCCTATATTCTGTTCTCTTCCGCCTTTTCCTCCTCTCTCAGGCCTGCCCTCACCCACCTTCGAGACACTGCTGTCTCTTCCTTATTGGCTCATTTCTGCCCCCCATCCTAACTCATGTACCCTTCCTTGTCCTCGCCCTGCCTTCTCCTGACCCTCTGTGGGGGGTCTAGGAGCTGCCCCAGCCCTTCCCCCATTTCCCACTCACAATTCGCCTTGAGAGACCTCCTTGATGGAAAGAAAAGGGGAGTGGGAGAGTGGAGACCCCTGGTACCGTCTCTGTTCACTTGCTGAGTGAACTTGAGTAAGTTGCTTTCCTTCTTGAGGCCTCATTTTCCCCGTCCATCAGCAAGTGCCTTCCAGATCTGTGATTCACTGCTTGCTGTCTCATAGCCAGGGCTTATCAGTTTCTGGTAGCAGCAGAAGCTTTCAAGGGTGACTCACGGCTTCCCCATGGCTTCCCCCATCCTTTCCCCATCCCTTCCCCATCCCTCTGAACCAGAAATAGGGACTCCATTCCTCCATTGGCCGTGACTCCTTTCCAGTCCCCTCTACTGGGGGTCAGGGTGGGGATAGTGAACCTCGAGGCATGCTTTTAATATACTTCTGTTGTTGTATGGCTTTCTGGGCAAGTGCTTTGTATTCTTCTTAAGGTGAACGTGACAGTGCTTTAGTAACTGTAAAGCAGTTTAGAGATATTTGATCATTTTGTTGTTATGGCAATATGAGATTGAACTATAGGGTGACAACGCCTCCTCCCGCCCCCAGAGGGAAGCAAAGGTGAGAGGGATTGAGGAACTGCACAAACAAGTATTTAATTTAGAAGTCTGCTAGTTACTAGCTGCGTGACCTTGAGCTAGTTACTTTACCTCTCTGAAAGAAGATCATTTCTTTACAGTGACTTTACAGCACATAGTAGGGGCTAAATAGTAGTTTTCTTCGTTCTAACAGAAGAACAGAATAGCTTATCCTGAGGGTGCTTCTCTGCTGATAGTCAACAAATACTCTGGAAAAATTTTTTTGAGTGCTTTTCTTTGCTGCATATTCACAGGATGAACAAAGCACAGCTTCCACCCTAATGAGAAGACAGAAATGGGAAAATAAGTGAAAAAAATATTGTCTAGTGGTGGTGGGTGCTTAAAAAAAGATGATCTAATAGGGTGCAATGGAATGGGAAAAGAGGTGCCAGGGGAAGACCTTTTTTAAAAAGTCAAGTTTGTGGGGCGCCTGGGTGGCGCAGTCGGTTAAGCGTCCGACTTCAGCCAGGTCACGATCTTGCGGTCCATGAGTTCGAGCCCCGCGTCAGGCTCTGGGCTGATGGCTCGGAGCCTGGAGCCTGTTTCCGATTCTGTGTCTCCCTCTCTCTCTGCCCCTCCCCCGTTCATGCTCTGTTTCTCTCTGTCCCAAAAATAAATAAACGTTGAAAAAAAATTTTTTTTTAAAAGTCAAGTTTGAACTGAGCCTTAAGAAACCAGCTCTGTAAAAAGCTAGAGGAGGAGCTTTCCACTCAGGGAAAACAGCATAAGAAAAGGCCTGGAGGTTGGCCTGTTTTAAGAAACAGAAGACTTCTGGGTCTGGAATGTAGCAATTGAAGGGGAGAGTGGTATGAACTAGGAAGATGGGGATTGAGTGGACCTTGGACTTCCTGGTAGAGTTTGGATTTTATTTCAAGTGTGTGGCAAGATGTTGCAGGGTATGTGTGTCCTTATCATTGATAGAGTTTTAAAAACACCATCTAGCTGCTCTTTGGAAAGTAGACAGGTCAGGGGTGAAAGTGGGAGCAAGGAGGCCTGAGATAGTTGCTGTCGTCCATTTGTGGCCTGGATGCCAGTTGTAGGTAGCCCTGGAGATAGAGAACGGGGTTAGATTTTGCTGCCTCTAGCTTTTTTTCTCTGATGACTCTCCCTCAGTCAGGATCCTCTATTGTTCATTAGAGTCTTTGTTTTTAGCAGTCTGCATTTTGGAACGCTTTGCCTGTTGCAGGGTGGTGGAGGAGAGGGTATCACTTTACCTCATCTCCCATCTGAGAGGGAGATTCTTCTGAGGTCTTTTGGTCTGGAGCTAGTTTAGTTTTTGCAGTTTTAGAGGTGATTGAATTTTCTTTCAAGAGGCTTAGAGAGGGTACCAGCAGACTGTGGAGGACCAATCTCAGTTCGTTGTAATAATTTTGCTGAAAACAGTCTGTCTTCTTCCTTTTCTTTTTTTTTTTTAAGTTTATTTATTTATTTTGAGGAAGGGAGGGACAGAGAGAGAGAGAGAGAGAGAATCCCAAGCAAGCTTCTCATGGTCAGTGCAGAGCCTGATGTGGGGCTTGAACCCACAAACCTCGAGATCATGACCTGAGCCAAAATCAAGAGTCAGACACTTAACTGACTGAGCCACCTAGGTGCCCCCAGTCTGTCTCTTTGAGTTTGTCTGAGAGGACAGGAACTACTATAAGTTGCCTTTCTTTTTTAGCATCTTCTGGTCTTTTAGACCAGAGGTCTTTTAGCATCAAGGTCTTATCTGCCTATTGGGATAGTGCTGTGAGGTATTAACACCACCACATACCATCCAGTTAGTCACTTATTGGCTTGCTACTGTGGTGGGATCTGCACAATCAGATGGAAATACACTGTGCGTGCCTTCCAGGAATTCAGGATTGGTAGTGGGTGTGTTTTTGTTGTAGTTTGTGTGTGTGTGTGTAAAAGAGAGAGTGAGAGAGTGGAGGAGGAAAAGGAGTAGGAGGAGGAAGAGAGGAAGGGGTAGAGAAGGGAGAGAAACATACCAGTCGGTGCTGAAATGTGTGAACATGGGTCTGAGGCTGCATAGGAGGAGGTTCCTGTCTGGAAGGGAAAGGGCAAGGGGGCTTCAGAGATGAGGGAAGTGTGAGACGGTCAGCAGGGAGTTTGGGAGCAGTGAGAGTGATATGGGGTGAGACAGCAGATAAGTAACTGCAGACTGGCCTATAGCCTCAGACCTCAACCTGGAAATGCTAAGGAGCCACTGGCTGTCTTAATGCAGAAGAGACAGATCAGCTTAGGTTTCCAAAGAGTATACCAGCAGCAGTGTAAAAGTAAGTAAGGAGTGTAGACCAACCAGGAAGGGGCTGGAGGCAGGAATCCATTAAGACATAAGGATAGAAAATCTCATAGACATGATTTGAGCCGTAGATTTATCATTTGCTAGCTGGTGCCTTGGGCTGGTTACTCTGAACCTTAGATTTCTCCTCTGTGAATAGGAGTGCTAATATCTACCTTATTGGGTTAAATTGTGTTATGCGTGCAAGGCTCTTAGCATATGCCTGCCATATGGTAAGTGATCAATAAATGCTTGCCATTATCATTATTATAAGGAGACTTGTAATTATTCAGGTGGGAACAAAGGGCCTAGAGTAGAAGCGTTGGAAAACTAGATGAGAAGTAATGCATGTCAGACTTTTCTGAAGGAGAATCAAAAGAGGCTTGGTGATTTATGGGACTTGGGGGCAGGATGAAGCAGGGAGGAGTTGAGGATGATTCCCAGGTTTACAGCTTGGACAATTGGGTGGATGGTGATGCCGTTAATCAAGCTGAGAAACACAGAGGAGGAGCAATACTTCATAATTGTGTAGTCCTTTGAAGTTTGTAAAACTTCTTTTTTCCTGAGTCTCACAGCATCCATTGTGAGATTATGAACTCCTTGAGGTAGGTTGGATGCTTATGTTCATCACTGTGTCCCCTAGCATAGGGTCTGACATATGGTTAATGTTCAGTATGTATCTATTAAATTAATGGAAACCATCTGTTGACTATGTTCTGTTATTCCCATTGTACAGAGAAGAAAATGAGGCTCAAGAGAGGATGTACCTTGATTCAGAGACCAGTTCTTCTGGTGGCTGTGGGCATCTTGTGTTCTGTTTACTCCCATGATGGCTGAAGGCATCATCATTACCTTTGTCATCACTCAGCTCATTAAACACCCACCTGGGTAAGGTGTGGTGCTGAGTCGGGGGAAAAGAAGTGAGATAGGACCACGCCCGGCCCTGTTGCCCAGCCCAGCCAGGTCCTTGTGGCATACACATTGGAAAGATGATAAATTGTCCTTTAAAACAAATCTCTGAAGGGGTGCCTGGGTGGCTCAGTCAGTTAAACGTCTGACTCTTGATTTCAGCTCAGGTTGTGATCTCAGGGTTGTGAGATCGAGCCCAGCATTGGGCTCCATGCTGGGTGTGGAACGTGCTTGGGTTTCTCTCTCTCCCTCTCCCCGCCCCCTCTCTCAAATAAAATTAAATTAAAATTAAAAATAAATAAAACAAATCTCTGAAGCTCAAGTAGATTATTTGCAGTGCACAGATGTGTTCTAAGAAGTAGTTTTAGTTAGGGGCCTGGAGCAAAATTTGGATTGCATATTTTTTCCAAATTTCTTTTCCTTTCCTTTAGTCATGTATTCATTCTTTTTATATTAAATTATTTTATTTAATTTATTGGGGGGGAGTGGAGACAGAAGGAAAGAGAGAATCTTAAGCAGTTCCACACTTGATTCAAGAGCCCAATGCAGGACTCAATCTCATAACCCTGGGATCATGACTTGAGCTGAAATCAAGAGTTGGACCCTCAACCAACTGAGCTACCCAGGCACCCCACATATTCATTCTTAAGCATGTGGTAGGCTCTTAAACTGTGTCCTAGGCCCCATGCTCAGTGCTGGAAATATAGAGAAACCAGACATGGTCCCTGCCATTCAAGGGACTTAAATATCATCATCTTTCCTTTTGTATAAAGTAGAAATAATATTCATCTCACATAACCTTTGGTGAAGATGAGCTAAGATAGTATATAAAGGGGCGCCTGGGTGGCGCAGTCGGTTAAGCGTCCGACTTCAGCCAGGTCACGATCTCACGGTCCGTGAGTTCGAGCCCCGCGTCGGGCTCTGGGGCTGATGGCTCGGAGCCTGGAGCCTGTTTCCGATTCTGTGTCTCCCTCTCTCTCTGCCCCTCCCCCGTTCATGCTCTGTCTCTCTCTGTCCCAAAAATAAATAAACGTTGAAAAAAAAAATTAAAAAAAAAAAAAGATAGTATATAAAAAAGTGTGACACATTGTGGGTATGAAAGTATACTTTTCTGGTAAAGGTTTTGCTGCTCAGGTTTGTTTGTTTGTTTGTTTGTTTGTTTCTTTCTTTCTTTCTTTTTTAAGTTTACTTATTTATTTTGAGAGAGAGAGATAGTATGGGAGCAGGGGAGGAGCAGAGAGAGGGAGAGAATCCCAAGTAAGCTCTACACTGTCAGTGTGGAGCCCGACACAGGGCTCAAACTCACAAACTGCGAGATCATGACCCTGAGCTGAAACCAAGAGCTGGCCGCTTAACTGACTGGGCCACGCAGGTGCCCCTTGCTGCTCAGATTTCTTTGGTTTGATTGTCAAAATGGAAAAGTCCTTTCACTGAGAAGTGGATGGAAATCAGTCTAGGTGAACTGACAAAAATCACTCAAACTTAGGGTTTTTTTTTGGTTCCTTTCCACAGTACCCTGTTAGTTTTATCCCTAAGACAGATGATCAAATATCAAAGATTTTTTTTTCTTCTTAAGGCATTGTAATGAGTTATGAAGTATCTACCCTAGGTGGTTCAGATTTGCCTTTTGTCCTGTTTTAATAAAGATGAAAACAACTTGTAGAAAGGATCATATTTTAGTTTAACAAGAACTGTATAAGATTAAGAAATGGGTATGAGACTGGGTACCTTAAACACCCTACACCAATACATGTCTATTGGATTTATGGATGCAAATCAGTTCATTTACAGGTTAATTTAGGTTTAGTCGAAAATGTCTGATGGATGTAGAGAGGCTGTGTGCTCACAGGAAATACATCATCATTAAGTCCTGTTCATTGCTGGAGCCAGGGTGACTCTCTCATGTTTAATAGAATTGCTTTAAAATGTTAGCATGTGGGAAGACATCTTAATAAGTTACATTTATAGTGAATGTGGCCTTTTGGTTCTCTAGACTCAGGATATCAGGTAGAAAAGTACAGCATCTTATTGGTGCATGTGTCAGCAGGATCTCCTTTTCCAGAGGCCCTGGGATGGAAAATCCAAAACTCACCCAGGGAACTGAGCAGTGGGAATTTCCCTTGGTGACGCTTAAGTTTCTTGTTTGAAGAAATGGCTGGCCAGATTGGGTTTGGTTTACTGCTTAAGACAGATGGAGTGTCAGAGAGGCCTTATGTGTTGGCTGTCCAAACATGCTGGTGCCTTTGATTCAAATGACAAAAATCTTTTTTTGCCCCATTTGGCAGGGAGATTAAATATTTTTAAGTGCCTGCCAGGAGGTTTATAATGTGCTTTGAAATTCAAGATAGATTTTGTTTGGAAGTTTAGCTACATGTGAGGACCTTTGAGCTTGACTATTTTGCTCAGGGAAATTTAGTGTTGTCCATGGTTGGGTTTGTGTGCAGAGAGCAAGATCTTGGAAAATAGCTTGTGAAGATGTATGGGAGCCCTATATCCCTGAGGCAGAAAGCCAGGACCTGATTTGTTTCCAGTGGTCCAGAGCCCTGAGGTGGAACCAGGGCTGAATGGGAGAAGGGAAGCTCTTGGAGTCTTGAGGAATTCCTTTGGGTAGGAAAGGTTTATGAAAATTTGGGCCTCTTGCCCAGAATTTTTTATGCTGTGCCATTGTCTTTAAAAGAGTGAGAGGATCTTCAAACAATACAACTTTAGAATGGTCATTTTGAGGATAGATGGTTATATTTAGAAGGAAAAGTTGAACTTAGCAACAGGAAACAAGAACAGACCTACCTGGATATAATATAGCCTGTTTTTAAGGTGTTTGGCTCAAACCAGCAGATGCTTATGGAGTTCCTTCCGGGAGGAAGGCAGCATGATGGTTTAGGCAAAAGATTTCTCTGTTTGCATACTGGCCTCACCACTCACCAGCAGTACCTTGGCAGTTACTTATCCTCTCTGAGTTTCAATATCCCCATCTATAAAAAGGGGAAAAATAATACTTACTTCTTAGGATTCTTGTGAGGATATGGAATAAGTTGATACATGTAAAGTGCCTAGCAGAGTGCCTGGAACATAGGAGAGATGTCAATGTGTCCTTGGTTTCCCATGTATAGTCTTGGGCAAAAAAAGGATATAAAGATGGATAAGACACTACTTTCTCCCTACAAGGGCTCACACTTCAGTGAGGAAGACACATACATGTACAAGTAACTGATAAAAGGCAAAGCATGGTAAGTGTACAAATGAAGTATTAGAGGACAATACAGCAGGAATAGATTAATTCATCTCTGAGGGTTGGCAGGTTCATTTCACCCAGCCACCCATCCGGTGCCCAAATTCCCTTTGCAGTATTCCTGCCAAGCGATTAACCTCCGATTGAACCTCTTTGCTGACAGGATTTGTATTAGGTGCTCTATCCTCCCATACTACAGCATCGTCTGTCTTTGGATAGCTCTGACTATAAAATCACCTTTCTTTGGAACTGAGATCTTTCTTCCTGTAGTGCCTACTTGCAGTACAGGTTGAGGTGGTAGCTCTGTAGGGAAGCAGTTTGGGCTCGTAAAAAGAATGTGGTACAAGGCCTGGGGGCAAACCCTGGCTCTGACAGTAGAGGATTGTGAACAGCGTTTCTTCCATTGGGAAAGCTAATTGCTAATTCTGCCTCTTGGGGCCAAAGAGAACAGGTCTAATCCTCCTTCAGTAAGATAAATCAGGGAAGATAGTGCTTAATGTTTCAAGCCTGCACTTCTCTAGGACAGATCTCTGTTCCGTTGGCTGTTGCCAGGTATTTCTGTTCTTTCCCTGTTACCCTCCTCTGGATGTGCTCCCCTTTATCAGTGTTTCCTTTAAATTGTGGAGTGAGCAGAGCTGAATTTCTGAATATTCCAGCCAAGGTCTGAGCAGCATAGGCCAGAACATGCAGGGCTAGCCATTTGTCTAGGAATTAATTTGATTCTGTGTACTAAATGGCCATATCACTGAAACAGGTTTCAGTGACTAAATTTCCATATCACTGAAACAGGTTTTTGGTTTTTTGTTTTTAAGCAAATTATGTTTCTGGTGACCTTTCATTAATAAAAGAATGAACATCTTGGGGCGCCTGGGTGGCTCAGTCGGTTAAGCAGCCAACTTCGGCTCAGGTCATGATCTCGCGGTCCGTGAGTTCGAGCCCCGTGTCGGGCTCTGTGCTGACAGCTCAGAGCCTGGAGCCTATTTCAGATTCTGTGTCTCCCTCTCTCTGCCCCTCCCCCGTTCATGCTCTGTCTCTCTCTGTCTCAAAAATAAATAAACGTTAAAAAAAAAAATTAAAAAAAAAAAAAGAATGAACATCTAGGAACCACTAAAGTTTGGCCTTTAAGGAGTCTTAACTGAAGGGTTGAATGATTTAAATTCTTTTTTTTTTTTTTTTAATGTTTTATATTTGAGAGAGAGAGAAAGAGAAAGTCAAAGTCCAAAGCAGGCTCCAAACTCCGAGCTGTCAGCACAGAGCCTGACACAGGGCTCAAACTCACGAACCATGAGATCATGACCTGAGCCAAAGTCAGATGTTTAGGATACTTAACTGACTGAGCCACCCAAGTGCCTCTGGATGATTGAAATTCCTGACAAAAGCATCTAGCCGTCTTGATTCTCCCATAGCTGATATTTGTAGTTCTACCTCTTCCCTCTTCCATACAAGGCAAAACTGGCTGGAGGGCTTATTTGAGGGATGCAGGAAAACTATACATCTCCGTGGTTGTGGCTGTTTAGGTCAAAAGGTTAATGGCATGGTACGGTGGAAAAGGTGATGGGCTTAGGATCAGAAGACCTGACTTATATTCCACCTCTGCCACTTGCTGGTTTTGTGATATGCAGCAAGTTTCCTTATATCTCTGAGCATCAGCTTTTTCAGCTGCAAAAACAGTATTTAATATTTCCTTTACAACTTTGCTACTCAAAGTGTAGTCCATGGGAGTATTTGGGAATGTGTTAGAAATACAGATTCTCAGTCCCTGCCAGCCCTACAGAAGCAGAACCTGCATATTTAGGAGATCCCCAGGTGGTTTGTATGCACATTAAAGTTTGAGAGACACCTCTCTGTTGTGGGGGTTAAATGACAATAGTGGGCATTTTTTATATGCCCATGTCAATATTCATTCCTGGATACTCAGGGATGCTGTCTTCTTGGTCAGTTTGCTCACTTCTGTTGCTGCTCAGAGATTGAACTCTTATCCAACTCAATCAGTTTCCAGATGCCTTCAGCTACCTCCAAACCCAGTGAGGCCACAGAATGTGGTTGGTTCAGTAGAATCTGGCTCCCCCACCTTTGAAAAACTTGAAGCACATATCCTGCTAATGGGGTAATGGCCTTCTTCATGAAAGAAGTCAGTCATCTGGGTAATTGAGAAGTATTTAGGCAAGCTGTCAGTCATGAGGACCCACTGATTGTTAGGCACTGGCAACCCTGGTGACAAGTTGGGCGCAGTTCCCATCCTTAGGAAGCACTACTGCCTAGTGGGGGGACCAGTTGGTAAAGAATTTTTACCCAGTGAGGCTTGTATAGAGTGCTATAAAAACCCCAAGTGAAGAGGAATTAATTCCACTTGGGGGTTGGGGGGTGGCTAGGAAATGAATTTTTTTTTAAGTTTTTTTTTTTTCTAGCAGAAATGATTTTTCAGAGAGTTGTGATTTCTTGGTTCAGTGGCTTTCTGGCTGTTTCCTGTTCTGTTTCTATGGCATTGGTAGTGTTCTGATCCACCAGTTTTCTGCATCAGGAGGGACAGATGTTCTCTGAGAGTCAGTTCTATGTTAGGAGCCGTCTGAGATGCTGTGTGGATTTCCAGGCAGTGAAAAAGACACAGCTTGGCCCAATGGATCCTACAGATCTGTTAAACAGATCTGTGGCTCTTCCAGAGAAAAAAAGTTACCACAACTAAATAACCCATATGTTTTTTCACTGGAATCTTACAGCCATCCTAAGCGTACCTTTCAGGAACTTATGGATAAAGTAAAAAAAGATTCAGAGAACTTCTCAGCCAGGGGGAAAGGAGTTATATGGGATAATGAAGTATATAAATGGTGGGAGAGGATCAGTGCAGGGAATTCCATCATGAACCTGCCCTGTTTGATTCCATAAAATGATATTTTTCTGGATTTGGAGTGATAGTGAATCAAGCACCAGGTTGCTTGGGGTGCTAGGCCTGGGACTTGGCACAACCTGCTGAGGAAAGTTTTCTCTCATTGAACAATCAGGGCAGTTGAGTTTGCTTAGAGCTGAAGGCTCTACAAGTCCCAAAGCAGAAGTTCAGACATTCATCCAATTCATCAAGTGTGAGGCCTGTCGAATGATCCTGCTCTCAGAAAGCCCATACTCTTGGTAGACAGGAATAATTAAAGTGCGGTAGTGTCTGTAAGGGCCAGCCACAGGAGCACCCTAAATGGCATATGTGGTAGAGATTTGAAGAAAGGAGCAGTTCTCCAGTTTAGGGTTGAGATGACAATGTGATCTTTTGTGTTAGTCCTTAAACAAGTAGGCAGCTATAGGTTGGAGTGGGGTGGGTCGACTGGGGTGGGGATTGGGTGTAGACACTCATGTTTGGTATTTGACACCACCTCAGATCTAGAGTTGTGACTGGAAGTTGCAGAAGAACCTCTCCTTTTATCTAGCTGTGTTGAGTATAGAGTAGTATATTTTAAGGAAACTAAGGCTTTTGAGATGGATGAGATGGTCTGTTTAGGGACCTTGATGCTGAGATCCCAAATCTTTTTGGTCTTAGTGCTTTATAGGTAAACATTTGCATTTCATTTCAGATAGTCCCTTTTAAAAGAAGGTAGCTAGAAGTCATCCAGATTGGAAAGGAAGAAGAAAACTATCACTATTTGCAGATGACATGATACTATATATAGAAAACCTTAAAGATTCCACCAAAAAACTCTCAGAGCTAATAAATTAATAAATAAAGTTGTGGGGTACAAAATTAATATACAAAAATCTGTTGTATTTCTATACTCTAATAAGGAACTATCAGAAAGAGAAAACAAGAAAACAGCCCCACTTAACAATTGCATCAAAAAGAATAAAATAGCCCTGGTGACTGGGCCGCCACGAGGGACTCAGCTGCCTCCCCCTTGAACCCGCTTGCTTCCCCGATGCTCTATCACCTCCCCCCACCTTTTCCCCACCCCTTCTCCTATAGGCCTTTTCCACCAAAGAAAAGAAATCATATTTATTTCCACTGTCCAGAACCTCCACTCTTTTGACCCCTTTGCTGATGCAAGTAAGGGTGATGATCTGCCTCCTGCTGACACTGAGGATTATATATATAAGAATTCAACAAAGAAATGGCAGGAAGACCTTGACTACTGTCTAAAGCATTGTTGATGATTACGACAAAAACTAGTGAAGGTGTTTAAGAAGAAATTTGCCTGTCATAGTACTTTAATTGAGCATCCAGAATATGGAGAAGTAATTTAGCTACAGGGTGACCAGTGTAAGAATATATGCCAGGGGCGCCTGGGTGGCTCAGTCGGTTAGGTGTCCGACTTCAGCTCAGGTCACGATCTCACCGTCCGTGAGTTCGAGCCCTGCGTTGGGCTCTGGGCTGATGGCTCAGAGCCTGGAGCCTGCTTCTGATTCTGTGTCTCCCTCTCTCTCTGCCCCTCCCCCGTTCATGCTGTGTCTCTCTCTGTCTCAAAAATAAATAAACGTTAAAAAAAAATTTAAAAAAAAGAATATATGCCAGTTCCTCCCTCTTAGAGATTGGACGGGCTAAGGACAACCAGCTGAAGGTTCATGGGCTTTAAGTGCCTTTGGCTCACTGAAGCTTAAGTGAGGATTTCCTCGCAATGGGTAGAATTTCCTTTCTGTCCTTTGTTACATTGTTTAAAAACCTTATAGCTTCTTGTAAAGATGATGATTTGGGGTCTGCTTTTAACTTGGACTAGTTTAAGTCCTTTGTGCAATAAACTGAAAAGAGCCAAAAAAAAAAAAAAAACAAAAAAAAAAAAAACCCAGAATAAAATACTTAGGAATAAATTTAACTAAGAAGGTGAAAGACCTGAAAACTATAAGAAATTGATGAAAGAAATTAAGATACAAATAAATAGGAAGATATTCATGCTAGTGGATTGGAAGAATTAATATTGTGTAAATGTCTGTACTACCCAAAGCAATCTACATATTTAATGCAATGGCATTTTTCACAGAACTAGAACAAATAATTCTAGAATTTATGTGGACCCACAAAAGACCTGAATAGCCAGAGCAGTCTTGAGAAAGAACAAAGCCAGAGGCATCACACTTCCTGATTTCAAACTATACTACAAAGCTGTAGTGATGAAAACAGTGTAGTATGGCCTAAAAGACACACAAGTCAATGGAACAGAATAAAGAGTCCTGAAATAAACCCACACATATATGGTCAATTAATTTATGACAAAGGAGGCAAGAGTATACAATGGAAGAAGGAATGGTGTCTTCAATAAATGGGTTTGGGAAAACTGGACCGCTACATAACAAAAGAATGAAATTGTACCACTGTTTATGCCATATACAAAAATTAACTCAATGGGTTAAAGACTTGAACGTAAGACTTGAAACCATAAAACTCCTAGGGGAGCCTGGATGGCCCAGTCAGTAAAGCATCCAACTTCGGCTCAGGTCATGATCTCACGGTTTGTGAATTTGAGCCCTGTGTCAGGCTCTGTGCTGACAGCTCAGAGCCTGGAGCCTGCTTCAGTTTCTGTGAGTCATTCTCTCTCTGCCCCTCCCCCACTTGTGCTGTGTCTCTCTCTGTCTCTCAAAAACAAATAAATGTAGGGGCGCCTGGGTGGCGCAGTCGGTTAAGCGTCCGACTTCAGCCAGGTCACGATCTCGCGGTCCGTGAGTTCGAGCCCCGCGTCGGGCTCTGGGCTGATGGCTCAGAGCCTGGAGCCTGTTTCCGATTCTGTGTCTCCCTCTCTCTCTGCCCCTCCCCCGTTCATGCTCTGTCTCTCTCTGTCCCAAAAATAAATAAAACGTTGAAAAAAAAAATTAAAAAAAAAAAAAAAAAAAAAAAAACAAATAAATGTAAAGAAGAAATTTTAAAAATAAACCGTAAAACTTCTAGAAGGAAACATAGGTGGTAAGCTCCTTGACATTGGTCTTAGCAATGTTTTTTTTGGATCTGACTCCAAAGGCAAGGACAACAAAAGCAAAAATAAACAAATGAGACTACATCAAAGTAAAACGCATCTGTACAGTGAAGGAAGCCATTAACAAAATGAAAAGGCAACCTACTGAATCGGAAAAGATATTTGCAAATCATGTATCTGATAAGGGGTTAATATTCAAAATATATAAAGAACTCATACCACAATAACAATTTAAAAAATTTGATTAAAAAAATGGACGGAGTATCTGAATATACATGTTTTCCAAAGAAGATATATAGGTAGCAATAGGCACTTAAAAGGATGCTCAACATCACTTATCATCAGGGCAATGCAAATCAAAACCATAATGATATATCACCTCATACCTGTCATAATGACTGTTATAAAAAAGACAAGATATAACATTTGTTGGTAAGGATGTGAAGAAAAGGGAACCTTGTTGTACACTATTGGTGGGAATGTAAATTGGTACAAACACTATGGAAAACAGTATGGAAATTCCTCAGAAAATTAAATATAGAACTACCCCATCTAGCACTTCCACTTCTGGTACCTATCTGTTGAAAACAAAAATACTAATTTGAAAAGGTATATGCATTTCCAATGTTTATTGCAGCATTATTTACAATAGCTAAAATGTGGAAACAACCCAAGTATCTGTCAATTGATGAATAGATTAAAGAAGTTGTGAGTGTATTTGGAATACTGCTCAGTCATACAAAAGAATGAAATGTTTATAACAATATGGATGGACCTTGAGGGTATAATGCTAAGTGAAATAAGTCCGAGAAAGACAAATATTACATGATTTCACTTAAAAGTGGATTACAAAAAACCCAGACTCCTAGATACAGAGAACAGAATGGTGGTTGCCGGAGGGGATGGGGTTTGGGCAGGCAGTAAAATGGGTTAGGGGATCAGGAGGTACAAATTTCTAGTTATGAAATAAGTCATGAGGTATAATGTACAGCATAGGAAATACAGTCAGTAATACCGTTTTAACTTACGACACATGGAAACTAGACTTATTATGGTGATCAGTTTGCAATATATGTAAATGTCATAATGATACAAATGTTAAATCGCTGTGTTGTACACGTGAAACTAATATTGTATGGTTATACTTCAGTTTAAAAAATAAGAGTAGCTAGAAACTTTTTCTTCATTCACAAACCCATTTGCTAAGTATATATTAACTTGAGCTGTGTGCCAGATACTGTCCTAGTTTATTGGGTAAATGCAAGTGAAGGCATTGCCTTCTGTGATGCTTTACAATCTAGCTAGAGTGACAAACAAATAATCAGATATAATCAGGGTACAGTGTGATCTGTTCTAGAAGCATATTCAGAATTCAGAGTACAAGATATGCAGTGGCGGTAACTGAAACAGTCTCTATGTGTGTATGTGTGTGTTGATTGAATCTATATTTTTATCAAATAGTTTTTGGAGAATAATAGAATATTACAGTAGGAAAGAACTCAAAATGTGTAAGTGCTTGAAACTTTGAATTAATATAAAAAGTTTCTGAGAAAGAAAACCCAGGAACATGGAAATATATGTGGTGCTTTTAAAAGCACTTTATTTGAATCGGAATCCCCTTTAAGGGGACATAAGAGTGGATATATGTTTAACTTAGCTTAGTCATAAAAGAATTACTTTTAGAATACTAAATTTAAAGTACAGCTTATTCTAATAATTACTGCAAATTCGCTTTACAGTTGTCTTATTTCTTACAAAAGAAAGTAGGAATAAACTTGAGGAATGATTTACTGTATGCATAAACAGGAACTGTAAGTTTCTTGTTTATAAGCTTTAAAAGACCTGATAGTTGTAAGAGCAAAAATTAGACTTGTACATGTGTAGCCTGGCTGCTATTCTCTGCAGAGTTTTGAGGAGGAGTTGGTATTCAACAAGGCCATCAGAAAGACTCCCCATTAGGGTGAAGGCTTTGATCAGCCTGTGTCCCCAGAGTTGATTAGACTTTGAAACGTTAACTAACAAGGATGATATTTAAAACTTAAATAATTGCGGGCTCCTGGGTGGCTCAGTTGTTGAGCATCTGAGTCTTGATTTTGGCTCAGGTCATGATCCCAAGGTTATGGGAAGGAGACCCTTGTCTGGCTCCCCGCTGAGTGTGGAGCCTGCTTAAGATTCTCTCTTTCCCTTTACCCCTCTCCCCTACGCGTGCTCTCTCTCTAAAACAAACAAACAAAAATTTTTAATTTAAAAAAATTTTTAAAGCTCAAATAATTGCTAGTTTCTTAATTCTCCTTCAAGTATACCAGTTGCTTCCACCTCTCCAGAGCATTTTCTCCTTTTAGAATCTTGTACAAGGTCAGTGAATGGTTGCAGATTTCTTGGCAAGTTTGAAGTTAGAAAATTTGGTGGGTTTTGAGTTGTAATGGGCTCTGATAGCCTTCTATGGCATGTCCAAGGAGGGAGCTAGTATCAGCCTGGCATCCAGCTTGTTGCGTTTAGCAGACAGGGCTGCAGAGCTGGTGGCGGCAGACAGCCTTTCTCATGTTTAGATTTTATTTATTTATTGTTTAAAAATATATTTTTTTAACATTTACTTACTATTTTTGAGGGGGGTTGCAGAGAGAGGGAGACAGAGGATCCAGAGCAGGCTCCACAGTGTAAGCATAGAGCCCAATGCAGGGCTGGAACCCATGAACTTCGAGATTATGACTTGAGCCAAAATCAAGAGTCTGCCACTTAACGGACTAAGCCTGAGCCACGCAGGTGCCCCCTCATGTTTAGATTTTAGAGGTAATTTTGGAGGTGTAAAGGACAGAGCAGTATGGAAACACCTTTTCTTAAGTTATTTTCATCATTCTAAAAAACTTTTTCAAAGTAAAAAGATTATTTTCAGAACTAGAAATATCTTCAGAAAATGAAGACATTCCCCTGTCTTTGGGAAATGTCATACACTTTACAGACTTGATCGTGTTTGATTTTTTTCTAACCACCCATGTAAGTGATATTACATCCCACACCCCCATTAGAGATGAGAAAGCTGACATTCAGAGTACAGAGTCACTGGTCCAATCCAGAAGTCTTGGGGGATCCTAATGTGGGCTGCATCACCGTGGGTTTTGGTATTTTTGGTGTCCGATAGGGCCAGGACTCTATAGCCTTCAGTGCTCATAATTTTATCAATGGACAAAATCCTGTCTTTGATCATACATTTTTTAAAACGTTTATTTGTTTTTGAGAGAGAGACAGACAGACAGATAGACAGACATAGCACAAGCGGGGAAGGGGCAGAGAGAAAGGGAGACACAGAATCTGAAGCAGGCCCCGGGCTCTAGCTGTCAGCACAGAGCCCGATGCGGGGCTCGAACTCACGAACTGTGAGATCATGACCTGGGGTGAAGTTGGACACTTAACTGACTGAGCCACCCAGGTGCCCCTGGAAATACATTTTTATACTATTCTTTACATAGTGTAAGTACAGTGTAGGTTATTCTACAGGGAAATACTTCACATTTGTATAGGGTTTTGTGGCTTCCAAAGTACTTTCACATACATGATCTGGTTTTGAAAGAGAAGCTTTATAAGATAGGACAGGTTGTGATTTTAATCCCATTTTGCAGAGGAGGAAACCAGGGCTCAAAGCAATTAAGTGATTTCCGTAGGGACTGAGTCAAGGCTAGAGCTCCAGTCTGGTGCTTTCCTACTATACCATGCACTGTTCTGGCTCCCTGCTTTTTTTTTTTTTTTTTTTTTAATGTTTGTTTATTTTTGAGAGAGAAAGAGACAAGAGCATGAGTGGGGGAGGGACGGGGGTGGGGGAGACACAGAATCCAAAGCAGGCTTCAGGCTCTGAGCTGTGAACATAAGAGCCCAACGCAAGGCTGTAACTCAGGGACCATGAGATCATGACCTGAGGAAAGCCGATTCTTAACCAATGGAGCCACCCAGGTGCCCCCTGGCTCCCTGCTGTTAATGCTTAATTTCAGATTCTCTTGCCAGCTTTAGCAAGGCAATGTGTCAATAACAGGTGTGGGTCAGGTTGAGGAGGAGGGGGAGGGCAAGGTTGGGGGTCCTCAGAATGACTGGATTATGTTATCCAAAGTGGGACTAGTGCCAGAGAGAAAACCAAGAGACTGTTTATATGTGTCTAGAATGGTTTGAGAGCCTTTGCTCACTGCATTCATTCACAGTCTGTTACAGCATTAGCATTGTGCATTTCCCAGCCTGGTTTCCATTCTTTTACCACAGCAAGCTCAGTTTCTCAGTGGTCTCTAGAGCAGTGTTTCTCAACCTTGGGACTATTGACATTTTGGACCAGAGAATTTGGTGCGGAGGGGGCTGTCCTGTGCATTGCAGGATGTTTAGCAGCATCCTTGACTTCTACTTGCTAGATATCCATAGCATTCCTCCTCCCGTTGTGACAACAAAAAAACACTCTCTAAACACTGCTAAATGTCCCCTGGGGGACAGAAGCTCCTAGGTTTGAGAACCACTGCTCCAGAGAGTGGCCTAAGGGTGAGAGGTTTTAAAGAGCAGAGCTGAAAGGATCCATTAAGGGTACTTTTAATCCTACCCTTTTGTTGTTCTGCTGAGGACACCAAGGTCTAGAGATAGGACACAGCCTCCTGGCTCTGCTTTCTGGGAGTCTGGCTTGGATTGGGACCTAGATCAGAATGTCTCCCTACTCAGGACTCTTTAACCAACCCAGAGGTTTTCAGTCTTCAGGTTGGAGGACGCTTTTCAAATTCCAGAAAAAATCAGGGATGGTCATGTGATAATGTGTAGTTGTACTTTAGTACCCATTAATTGAGAAGATAAATAATTACCTTCAACCAATATTTATTGAATACCCACTGTCTGTGTTTCCATCCTAGGATTGTCACATGAATGGCAGTAGGTGGTCAAGTGACAGTTGCTTTTATTATTGTGTGATATATTCACCATTTAGGGCACAGACAGTGCTGGGCAGGCACATTTCACAGAGCAGTGTAGTGTAGTGGTGACTATGAACCCTATGAGCTCACAACCCATAGGTTGGGAACCAGTTAATGTATTATACCATGAGATTTGAGAGAACAGCAGACCTGAAACTCGGGGCTTTTCTTGAAACCATGAACTATTTTTACACTCAAGAGAAAAATCTCCATAGTCTGTGGAAATACAAAGCCACTGGGCTACCCAGAGTCCTCAGTGCAGCTCTCTCAACAGCCATACACTAGGGCATTTGTGATAAAAGAAGAGGCATTTGGCTGGAAACAAGCTTTAAGTTCTTAGCATTAGTTGGTAAATGGTGCATTGGTCTGAGGGGAATTTAAAATAATGGCCTTGAACTTGAGAATATGTGTTTCCAAAGCCTCTCATCTCGAAGCACTCAGCTTCTCTGACAAGAAATATTACTCTTATTTCAGAGGTAAGAGGCAGAGAGGTGAGGCCACACAAATGGTCCCTGAAAGAGAGCCGGCTACTCTCGGGATTAGGAACTGGGACTCTGGTTGGCATCCCAAGATGGGGTTGTTTGTTTATGTCAGATGATGGTGGGATAAGGAAAAAAGTTGTTAGATTACCTTCTACCCAATTTGGCCAACATTTTAAGTGCCCACTGTGAAAGACTCCATGTGAAGGGATAGTAGGACACAGATGAAGATTTGGGACAGAGGAAGGGGGTAAGGCCATTCTGTGCTGAAGGAATTGTGGAACCAAGGTACTCTGTGTGTATGTGGGAGGGGAGGGGAGATGATAGGGGAAGGGTGGGGGGTAGTGGTGGCTCAGACAGAGTGACAGTTGGAAAGATAGGCTGCAGCCTCCCTGAGGAGGCCCTGGATACTAAGCTGAGGAATCTGTTAGGTTGAATTCAGTGAGGCACATACTGAATAGACACTCTGTCTGTTGAACAGTTTGTGGGGACCAGCAGCCATCTTGCTGCAGCACCCTGCTGAAGTTACCCATTGGTAGGCTTTCTACCCATTATTACCAGAGGGATTGAGGTGGGTAGAGAGTGGTTCCCTTATAAGGGGGGTCATTACTCTTTCTTTGGTTACTTTTTCCTGATTCCCCTTCTGCTTTATCTGAAGCCTGGAACATCCTGGGCAGCTGGGTAGAGACAGAACAGTAACTTTTCTCCACTTGAGAGTATCTCAGGTTATATGCTGAAGATAGGCAGATCTTCCCTACTTAAACTAGTTTGACCAAGCCTCATTTATTAATCATGTCCTTAACTACCTCATGTTGTGCATTTTGCTCCCGACTCCCTGGCCGGCTTACTCAATTAATTGTGATCTTTGAGATTATTTAATTTTCCCTTCATGTTTATCTTTGATCCATGAGAGAGGGAGATGGGGAGAGTTTACCTCCCTTGGCTGATGAGAAGGACTTCTGTTTCTGAGGTCCATACATTTCAAGTTCAGCCTGGTCTCTGCTATCCTAGTCACAAAAATCTGAGAACTCACCCTTTTATTCACTCTTTCCTGAGCTCCCAGCCTCCTGTTTTTTTCCCCCTCTTTTCTAGGTGCTCCCTCCATTACCCAGGATGGTCAAGCAAAGCCCTAGGACTTAGAGACCACCCCAGTTCTAGTTCTGCTTCTGTCAGCTAGTATCTTTGGGCAAGTGCCTTCTCTACTCTGGGCCTTTGTTGAGAAGCAACAATTTGTTGAGAATCAGCTATTGTTGAGAACAATAAAATGAAAAGGATGGATTAAATGAATGCTGAGATTCTTCCTGCTCTAACATTGTCTGAGTCAACAAGTGCTGTATTACAGTAACTCTCCAGAGAACCAGGTGTTGCTCTAAGCAATTTTGCTGCATAAAAAGATGGAGCAGCTTAGTGTTTGTTTTGTCTGTTAGCAGCTTGGGTACAGCCCTGCTCAGTGTAGATGTTGAGGGCAGCCACAGACTGTTTTGTAGAATGTGATGGACGTTTTTTTTGTTTTGTTTTGTTTTGTTTTTAATTGTGATTCCCTGGTTCAGACGCCAGAGCTGAATAATCGTTTTTAGCTGCTCCCGTGAGCCTCTGTCCAGGTGAGCAGCGCAGTTGCCAGAAGGCATCTCTTCTGGTGTCTGAGCCTCAGAAGCACACATTTTTTCTGGGGCTGAGCAGGCTTAAGCCCTGCTGGACAAAAACCCAGCAGTGACCGGTTAAACATACTGAGGATGCTTCCTTGTAATAGGACTTGACCTCCTCACCAACCCACAGGATTGGGGCCACAGGATACAAAGGAGTTGTCTCCTTTGTGAAGGGAGTGGAGAAAAGAACCAGCTGGTCAAGGCTGGCCTGACTTGAGTCATTTTATTTAAATCTGCTTTTTAGGGGTGCCGGGGTGGCTCAGTCGGTTGAGCGTCCGACTTCGGCCCAGGTCATGATCTCAAGATTCATGAGTTCGAGCCCTGCGTCGGGCTCTGTGCTGACAGCTCAGAGCCTGGAGCCTGCTTCGGATTCTGTGCCTCCCTCTCTCTCTGACCCTCCCTGTTCATGCTGTCTCTCTCTGTCTCAAAAATAAATAAAAACATTTAAAAAAAAAATCTGCTTTTCAGGATGGTGACTAAAGATGATGCTGTATATCTTGGGGAGAGTAGTGGGCTTCTCTGCAAAGACCTGAGGTCCTAGCACTGCCCTGAACAGCTAAGCCTTTTAAAAATATGGAAGACATTTACTCACCTGGTTCTAAATGAAGGCCTTTAAAACCTCAAGGCCCTACTAGTGCCCATTAAAGACCATTCTCTCCCTTTTATTAACTTTCATAGTACTTTCATGTGTCCTAAGCAGCTCTGGAAAAATCACACAAGTTTAGAGCTCATCTTGCCCGTATAGAGGGAGATTCCAGGCCCAGAGAGGTTAGGTAGCTCAGGGTGCCTGAGTGGCTCAGTTGGTTAAGCGACCAACTCTTGCTATTGGCCCAGGTCACGATCTCACTGTTCGTGAGTTTGAGCCCCATATTGGGCTCTGCACTGTTAGCGCAGAGCGCGCTTGAGATTCTCTCTCTCTGTCCCCCCTCAAAATAAATAAATAAACATTAAAGATAAATAAAAAGTGACACAGCTCAGGAGTGTCTGGGTGGCTCAGTTGGTTAAGTGGCCGACCTCAGCTCAGGTCATGATCTCACAGTTCATGGGTTTGAACCCTGCATCGGGCTCTGTGCTCACAGTGCAGAGCCTGGAGCCTGGCTTCGGAGTCTGTCTCCTTCTCTCTCTGTCCACTCCTGCTCTGTCTCTGTCTCTGTCTCAAAATTAAACATTTAAAAAAAATTTTTTTTAAAGTGACACAGCTCATGAAGACAAACCTGGGACTAGAACCCATGGCTCTTAGCTGTTTCTGATTAGTTCTGCTGCCTCACTGCTTCTCAACAGACTCTGGGGTGGCCTGTTGCCAGAATGGCTTTGAAAATAAAATTAAAGTTGCCATGCAGAAGGCCAGCTGACGGGAGAGAAGGAGCAAACAGTTGCTATTTTAGGGGGTGGTTTTTTTTTTTTAGTTATAACTGGCTGTTGGTGGTTTGGCAGGATGGCACAGCCTGGGTGGAGGCTTATAAACGTCAGGGTCTTGTAGCTACCTTCCTAACTCTTTGTGTAACCAGGCTGTCTTTCCCTGCCTTCTAAGAACCTATCCAAGGGATTAGAATATTCCTACTTTTAACCCCTTTTACAGGACTCTGGGGAAGATTAGGAAGTCTATAAAAAGACCTAGGAAAAAGTTGGTATACAAATGACAATTTTTGGTTCTTCTTGATTTTTTCTTTTTTTTTTTTTTTTTTTTTTTATTAATGTGTAATTTGTTTATAGTGAAGCAGACAAGTCTTAAGGGTATAGCTCAATGTTTGTTTTTTTTTTTTAACAGATGTATATACCCATGTAATCACCACCCAGATCAAGACATAGAACATTTCTAGCACTTCAGTAGTCTTGGTGATTTTTATAGCAGCTAAGGACTTTATTTGTTTACTCCAGTCCCCTTAAGTATCTCAGAGGCATTATATTATCCTTCTGTTACTCATTCAGCATGTTTCCCAAACACCTAGTAGTGGAGAGTGCTGTGCTAGGTGTTGCTGGGGGTTCAGAAATGAGTAATTGTTGGCCTCTGTCTTAGGTTCACAGCCCATCAGGGATTATGACTAGGATCCAATGGAGACTGAGAAGGGCTGTGAGAAGCGGCTTGAAGGAAAGAGGCTGCTTCTGGCTGGGAGAGGAGAGTATATATATTTACATAGCCAGAGAATTTTCCCCAGCCTTCTCACTATTCATAAATATAGGAAAGGAGCCAGATTTTGGACTTTTATTCCCTTCTCAGCCAGTTCTTTGCATTTTCAGACCATATTGGGTACTTTGGAGAGGTATAAGCCTAGCTGAAAATCTGCATCTATGGTGTTTGCTCAGCCTTTCCACCTCTGCTGGAGACAACATGGACAATATGGAAGAGAGCAAAAACAAGGCACTTCTCCCCTTCTTTGTCTGCCCCAATGCAGGGCTCAATCCCACAACCATGAGATTATGACCTGAGCCTAAATTAAGAGTCTGACGCTTGGGGCGCCTGGGTGGCTCAGTGGGTTGAGCGTCCAACTTCAGCTCAGGTCATGATCTTGCAGTTGACGAGTTTGAGCCCTGCATCCCGCTCTGCACTGACAGCTCAGAGCCTGGAGCCTGCTTCAGATTCTGTGTCTCCCTCTCTCTCTGCCCCTCCCCTGCTCATGCTTTGTCTCTCTCTGTGCCAAAAATAAATAAACGTTAAAAAAATTAAAAAAGAAAAAGAGTCAGGCGCTTAACTGTCTGAGTCACCCAGGTGCCCCAGACGACAAATCTTTTGTGAGTTAATTTAGGCTGAATTTCTCTAACCCTTTTGTTCAAATCATTTAAAACATCGAATTTTCTGTGTCTTAAGTGAAAGACTCAAGAGTGACTTTTCTGATCTGTTTTCATGTGTGAGAAACAAGTTTTTGTTTTGTTTTAAATGCTAATAAAGGCATATGGCTCTGTGGTTGGTAGGAGGGAAGAAGCCCATGTCTAAGTAGATGCAAGGTGGTCCCTTTCTTTAAAGAAAGATTCTTTCAAGGCAGTGAAGACCAGTGCCTAAGATAGGGTTAATAAGATAGTAGCCTAGGACATCTGAACATTGCAGAGCTTTACCTTAGTGTATGTGTAGATAGGAAAGAAAGAAGGGCACATGACTTAGCTCGGCTGAACCTTGTTCAGGTTTGATGAATTACTGTGTCTTAGAATCGTAAGTCTTAGATCATTTGGGTCCGTTCCCCATCTCCATTTTACGGATGAGGAAACTAAGACTTTGATTTGGTCAGGGCTGGAACCAGAACCAGGTCTCACGTCTAGTGAGTACAAAGATGTTCTGGAAGAGTGCTCAGCAGGATTTCGAAAGAAGCATGGCTAGGAGGGGGTAGTGGTGAGGTGGAGGGTGAATAGAGTGACAGGAGCACTGGATGGTTTCCCCCAACAGTGGACCAGGAGAAGCAAAATGCTGGAGGAGGGAGAGGTGAGAGTGTCTCCTCTAGGGAAGACTGAGGCTGTCAGTAGTCTGAGGGGGTGCCCTGGGATCCTCATAGCAAGGGGATGTGGAGGCTGCTGTGGCCAGGATTAAGTGCTTTAATTGGCTGGAGAATCTTCAGCACTTATCCTCCTTTTCTTTTTGTTTTCTATTTGACTACTTGGGGACCCCTGAGGTATTGCTTTCCTCGGTAGGAAGCCTGCTTTCTAACATTCCTTTCTTTACATTCTTTTCTAAATAATCCAATTATAATCTATCACTGTTGTGTATTGTTCAAGGGAATAGAAATTATCATCCCGTCATTATTTTGACTTCTGATAATTCTGTGCAGTTTGGAGTTAGTTCTCCAGTTTTATTATTTTCACATATATGGTTATAAGCTACAGTGTTTAGTGGAAAGACCAGATAGCAAATTCATGATTGGGTGTGTGTGCGTGTGTGTGCGCGTGGGTGTGTGTGTAGTAAAATCTGGTTTTTACATGTATATGTGTAATATATATGTTACTTGATGTCTGCCATCAAGATTAACTATTTGGCCTCTTCTGTAAAATAGGAGTAATAATCATAATAAGGGCTCTGAAGTCAGACAAACTGGATTTGCAAACTGGTTTAGGCTCTATCACTTAACTGACTGCAATTTGGGGGAAGTTACTTAGCTTTCTAAGCCTCTATTTCCATTCTTTTGCTATTGAAGGAGAAGGGGATGAAGATTTATTGAGCATCTACTATTAGGTATTGTACTATACAACTACTTTGCATGTGCTGCCTTGTTTTCCTTGTAGTGGTTCAGTGAGATACAGATGTTATTATCCTTATTTTATATATACGGAAACTGAGTCTTAGGTTAAGTGATTTGCCTATGTCTTCCCAATTAAAAGTCTTGGGAAAACCTTTTGGGAATGACTATTACTGTACTTTCCGAAATGGGATTTTTTTTTTCATATAGATTCTGATTCAGTTAATGTTTGCTGAACCTTTTTTAGGTGATAGGCATTATAGTTAATACCAGAATTATTTTATTGTCTTATCACCATTTTATTTTTTATTTTTTAATTTTTTTTAATGTTTATTTATTTTTGAGACAGACAGAGCATGAGCAGGGAAGGGGCAGAGAGAGAGGGAGACACAGAATGTGAAGTAGGCTCCAGGCTCTGAGCTGTCAGCACAGAGCCCGACGTGGGGCTCGAACTCACGGACTGTGAGATCATGACCTGAGCCGAAGTCGGATGCTTAACCGACTGAGCCACGCAGGCGCCCCTATCACCATTTTATAAATGAGTAAGTTAAAGCTCAAGGCTCATCCAAGATTATCCAAATTATAGACGACAGAGCCAGGATATGGACCAAATCTGCCTGATTCCCACCTCATGGTACCTCAGGATTACCTGACTGTGGCCCAGTTGTTTATAGCATTTGTTGACAAAAATGGATTTCATTTCAGCATAAGAATTTGACTATCCCCAGGAAATTAATTACAATGAGATTTGACCTGAATCAGAAAATAATAAAAGGTATTAAAGGAGGAGTAGAGGTGCCTGGGTGGCTTGGTCAGTTGAGCATCCGACTTCAGCTCAGGTCATGATCTTGCAGTTCATGAGTTTGAACCCCATGTTGGCTCTGTGCTGACAGCTATAAGCCTGGAGCCTACTTTGGATTCTGTGTCTCCCTCTCTCTCTGCTCCTCCCTTGCTCATGCTCTCTCTCTCAAAAATAAATGAGAACATTTGAAAATTTAAAAAAAAGAAATGGAGTAGATTAGGAAGAGGGTCTTCCCAGCCATTATTAGCATGTCTGCTCAGAAGCTTTGCAAAGAACAGAAACAGAGAACTGCCATTATTATTAAATTCCCTGGAGGTTGGAGCCGGGAACAGATTCATTATTTGTTTTCTCCTTGACCCTGGGAGGTAGATCTGTGGGTGTCTTGTGATTTCATAAATAGTGAGGACTGGCAAAGATAAAAGTCTCATTAGAGCTATCTCCCAGTGTTATGAGGATCTCAGGCTGTTGGGGTTACTAGTCCATTGAGATAGTTTAAAAACTTTTTTAGTAGCCAGACTTGGTTCAAATGAACTCTTAGGCGTAGAAGCAACAATGGCAGGTTCTTGGGCAGTTTTTAAGTGACTGACCAGACCATAGGCATTGCTTATTCCTCATTCATTCAAGTGACATGTGGGCTCGAACAGCTTATCTAAGCCAGACTGTCCCCAGAAGCTTCATTGCACCAAGGGGATGTCAGTTACAGTAGTACAGTTTGGTGTTTTGAGGCAGCTTTCAGCAAGGAGTGATTCAGGATCCAGGAGAAGTGTCCTCACTTGGCCTGGGGAGAGTGGGAGGATTGAGAAGCTGCTGCCTGGACAGCCCTGCAAGACCGGTGGGAGCAAACCAGATGAAGAGTGAGATGGGCATTTGAGGAGAACTGGAAGCCTGAGGAGGCTGCAGAGAATGAAAGCCAGTACAGGGTTTTCTAGGCAGGGGAGTGGAGTGTTAAAGTTTGTGTTTGGAAGGACCACTGGTTAAAAAAAAAAAAAGAAGAAGAAGAAGAAGAAAGAAAGAAAGACCATTGGTGACAGGTGGGGAGGGGGCACCTCCTACCCCCATCCACATACACTCTCTCTTCCCCCTGCCTTCCCCCAGCTCATAGAGCCCAAGTCACAACCTTGTGAGCAACTACACAACATAATCCCTCTGCCCCCCAAAACACACACTCAACACAGGGTTCTGCCCTGGACACAGTCCTCTTGCTCTTGGGTCCTGATTGCTTCAGTTGTAGGAAGGGGCCTTCCCTTGGTGTGCTGAAGGTTTAGGGCTTAGGCTGAAGATTTGTGGGCATAGAGGCTTTTCATACCTTTATGGAGGGAGGGGCTGAAGCTGTTTTCCATGTTTCAGCCTTGATCCAGGTCTGCCAGAATTGGGAGGGGTGGTAAATGGCTATGGGAGAGGAGGTAGAATTGTTAATCACCTAGCTCCTCAGGGAGGGTGAATGTAGAAATAAGAGGTAAGTTCCCCCAGAGGTGTGGAAGTGCATATGTGTGTGTAAACAGGACTTTAGCCAAACTCCCACCTAATCGCCCTGGCCCAGGTCGACTGGCAAGGTGCATGTAGAAGAAGAAATGACTCTGTCCTCTAGAGATGCCCTTTTGTTCCTCTCTTCTTTTGGCCCTGAGATCCTCAGAACCTCTGCTGTATGTCTCTCCACCATGTGACAGGATCTATGACTGGGAAGAAAAAGGAAGAGGGAGGTTCTTACCTAATTACTGGGGTAAACAACCCAGCACAAAAGTTGCAGAAAGTAGAGAGTAGCAAGAAGAAAATATCAGTTCAGTTGCTTTCTTGGAGGCAGGAATATTTGTGCAGAGGCTACTGCAGGGGTAAAAGCAGGCATGAAGGAAGTTGGGGGCAGCAGAGCTAGGGGATGGAAACAGTAAGGAAGTATAGACCTCCAAATTTGGTAGACCATTCAAGAACTCCTGATGGATCCTCAACTGGAGGCCCTGGCTTTGGGAGTGTCTGTCTCCCTTTTCTCAAGCTCCTTCGTTTTTAATTCTTTGGGACATCATGGACCCTTTTCAAAATCCAGTAAGTGCCGTTTCCTCCCAGAACTACACGTACAGTGCATGTGAAATTTTGCAGGTTGTGGTAGGGATCCTGGACCCCGGTTGAGAATCCTGCTCCAGCTTCTCTGCTGTTTTTCTGTACTATCTCATTTCTGGTATTGCCAGTTTGGTTTTAGTTGGAGGTGATAAAATGCCAACTCATACCGGCTTACTCTGCGGAAGGAGGACTTATTGACACATATGACTGTGGGAAAGGGCAGGGTGGAGCTGGTCTCTCTTTCAGCATGTTGACTCATTCTTACTGACTTCCTCATGAGCCTGGGCCAGGGCTGCCAACTGCTCTGGCTTAGAGCTTTGGATCTTGGCAGGGAATGTGCCACTAACTCCCTTCACTCTCATTTCTCTCCTCTGGAATCTCCTAGCAAATTCCAGAAGAGGAATCTGATTGGCTGCTTGGGTTAGTACTCGTGACTAGGCTAATCACAGCAGTGGAGGGGAGGAGCTGTTCTGTGACCCAGCTTGGATCATAAGCCTATTCCGCTTCATGGCCAGGGAGGCAGGTTTGTTTGTAGAGGCTTGGTGTTTGAGGAGGGTGGTCCTCTGGAAACAATTGCCCCTGCAGTTTTCTCCTCCTGCCTGGTAGAGCTCATTGCTCCTGCCCATTCATTCTTTCTCAGCCCCAACAGGGCTTGTGGGGGCATGTGGGAAAGAACTGGAGACCTGTGTTCTGGTCCTAGGACCACCTTCCACCAGGGTTCACTGAATACACACTCTGCTTATACCTCCCTGGGTCTTAGTTTCCTCCTCTGTGCAAACAAGGTTAGACTTATTCTCCAGAAGTGTGTTTCTCCAGCCAACCATCCCTCATGGAACACCTACTATGTACTGAGAATACTGAGATAGACAAGTCCCTTCCTCCCAGAGTTCCCATTCTTTTTTTTTTTTTTTTTTAATTTATTTATTTATTTTGAGAGAGAGAGCACAAGCAGAGGAGGGGCAGAGAGAGGGAGAGACGGAATCCTAAGCAGGCTCTGCACCATCAGTGCAGAGCCCGATGTGGGGCTTGAACTCAAGAACTGTGAGATCATGACCTGAGCCGAGATCAAGAGTCAGATGCTTAACTCACTGAACCACCCAGGCACCCCGAATTCCCATTCTTAAAGTGTGAAAATAGAGATATGCATTAGGGTTCCAGGACACTGAGATTCTGTGCCCCTATTTATTGTGGACCCAGGCAAAACCTTCTTTCCCAGAAAGACACCAGCTTACTGTGGCTCCTCTTGCCCTCCATTCTTTGGAAGCTGCCATTTGGGCAAGGAGGGTAATTTGTCTCTACCCACTTCATCATGCCTCTCCGATTCTAAGAGAAAACACTAGTTTGGTTTTCCCTCTTGCTTTGGACAAATACTTCGTAGTGCTTTTCTGCTGGCATTTCCCCCTCCCCACTTCCCCACAATCGACTTCAACCCCCAGACCTCTCTTGTCATCTCAGTTGCCAGGGTGCTTTCTTGCTTGTTCAGGCAGAGGGGGCTTTTGTTGGCTTGAATTCAGCTGGAAGCAGGGGAAGAAAAGCCAGTTGGAAAAGAAACATTTCATCCTAGCCTGGGAACGGAAACCAAGGGCAGGCTCTGCTTTTCCTATGTCCCAGCCAAGAACCTGATCACCTCCAGTAAGGCAGGCTAAGAGCATACAGCCTGAGACCTGGTGGGTGGGAGGAGTGTGATCAGTGTCCTTACTCCACTCGTGGGACCAGGCCACAGCTCAAGTGCCAGGCATAGTTAAGTTGTTCTTAATACATGTTTGCTGTTTTAAATACAACTGTCTTAGGGTACCTAAGTGGCTCAGTTGGTTAAGCATCTGACTTTGGCTGAAGTCATGATCTCATGGTTTGTGGGTTCGAGCCTCACGTCGGGCTCTGTGCTTGATAGCTCAGAGCCTGGAGCCTGCTTCAGATTCTGTGTCTCCCTCCCTCTCTCTCTGACCCTCCCCTGCTTGTGTTCTGTCTCTCTCTCTCAAGAATAAACATAAATTAAAAAAAATTTTTTTTAATAAAAAAATAGATACAACTGTCTTTTCATGTCTGGGGATGGGGCAGAAATTGGCTGTTTTATTTAGGTTACTTTTTTGTTTGTTTTGATTACATAGTCATGTAAGTGATACATTATTTTATTTATTTTTTAAAGCTTTTGACATTCTTTTAAGTTTATTTATTTTTGAGAGTGAGAGAGAGTGAGCAGGGGAGGGGCAGAGAGAAGAGAAAGAATCCCAAGCAGGCCCCACACTGCCAACATGGAGCCTGACACAGGGCTCAAACCCACGAACCTGAGCTGAAATCAAGAGTTTGACACTTAACCGACTGAGCCACCCAGGCGCCCTGGTATGTAATTTTAAAAGTGCCTTCTCGGGGCACCTCGTCTTTTCTCCCCTGAGTCGGTTACTAGTCTCTCTGAGAAATGGCATCTCCACCACCTTGTTGCTCCAACCAGAACTTGGGGGTTCTTCCTGACTGTGCATTTTCTCATTTCCTTCCCCTACACATTCAAACAGATGATACAGGCCAAGGTCTTCTCTCTTGATACCTCTCATCCTCTCCTGGTCAGTCCCTCCACTGTGGCCTTAGTTCAGGCCCTTGAAATCCAAACTCTCTGGATTATTGCAGTTGTCACCAGTCCTTTCTCTTCACAGCAGCCAGAGAGATCTTTCTGAAATGCAAATCTTATCACATGCTTGCCCTGCTTAGAATCTTTCAATGGCTTCCCTCTAATCCTGGGATAAAGTCTAGCAGCTCCTTAATAAGACATACAAGTTTGTTCTTGAGTTTCTCTCTTGAGCTTTTATCTTTCCTTACTCCTACCCTTCCCCCCAATGCCTTTCTGTTCCTCCTGCCTGGGATATGTTTCTCTTGCCTATCTTTTATCATCCTTTATTTTTTTTTATTTTATTTATCTATTTTTTTAAGTAGGCTTCACACCCAACATGGAGCTTGAACTCATGACCTTGGGATCAAGAGTCGGATGCTCTGCTGACTGAGCCAGCCAGGTGCCCCTTTCTTATCATCCTTTAAAGTGTGTGATAACTACAAAGGTTAGGTTCCCCTCCCCTGGGCTACCATAGTGCCCTGTGCTTACCTCTGTCATTATATCATATTGTCCATCTCTTTGCTGGTTTGTGAACTCCTTCAGCTTTGGGGCTGTGTCTTTTTTTGTTTCTGGTAACAAAGTATTACAAGCAAAGTATAATTCCTGATGGTAGAAGGAGCATGGATTTGGGTTGTTCAAGGAATTTGTCAATCTGAGTTTTCAAATTTATTAGCATGAAGTTGTGCATAATATTCCCTTTCCCTTTTAGCATCTGTGGAATCAGTAGCGATGTCACATCATTCCTGACATTGGCAACTTTTTTTTCCTGATCATTCTGGCTAGAAGTTCAATTTTATTGATCAAAGAGACAGGGTTTTTTTTGTTTGTTTTTTTTTTTATTTTTTTTTTAGGGTTTATTTATTTTTGAGAGAGAGAGAGACAGACAGAGCACAAGTGGGGAAGGGGTAGAGAGGAGGAAGACACAGAATCCGAAGCAGGCCCCAGGCTCTGAGCTGTCAGCGCAGAGCCCAATGAGGGGCTGGAACTCACAAGCTGCAAGTTGATGACCTGAGCTGAAGTTGGGCACTAAACAGACTGAACCATTCAGGTGCCCCAAGAACAAGATTTTTATTTCATTGATTTCTATTTTTATTTCATTGTTTCTGTTTTCTATTTTATTTTTTATTTTGTTATGCTTTATTGGTATAATTGACATAATATTAGTTTCAAGTATACAACATATTTGATTTGATATGTATATATTGCAAAATGATCACCATAAGTCTAGTTAACATACATCTGTTTTCTAGTTTATTGATTTTCATTTTGATCCTCATTTCCTTTCTTCTGCATAATTTAGGCTTTATTCTTTTTCTGGTTTCTCTAAGGTGGAAGCTGAGGTCACTGATTTGAGGTCTTTCTTCTTTTCTAATATAAGCATTTAGTGCTATAAAATTTCCCCTAAGGATTGCTTTAAGTGACATCCCACAAATCTTGATGTGTTATATTTTCATTTTCATTCCATTCAAAATACTTTTTAAAAAAATTTTATTTATTTATTTTGAGAGAGAGAGTGCACGTGCAAGCCAAGGAGAGGCAGAGAGAGAGAGAATCCCAAGTAGGTTCTGTGCTGTAAGTCCAGAGCCCAACACAAGGCTCAAGCCTAAGAACCATGAGATCATGACCTGAGCCAAAATCAAGAGATGGAAGCTTAACTGACTGAGCCACCCAGGCACCCCTCAAAATACTTTCTAATTTCTCATTCTATTTCTTTTTTGACCTATGGGTTATTTAGCAGTATGTTAGTTTTCAAGTATTTTGGGAATTTTCCTGAGATCTTCTGTTTGTGACTTCTAATTTAATTTTATTATGGTTAGAGAACATACTTTTTATGACTTGAATCCTTTTTTTTAAAAACATTTTTTTTTTCAACGTTTATTTATTTTTGGGACAGAGAGAGACAGAGCATGAACGGGGGAGGGACAGAGAGAGAGGGAGACACAGAATCGGAAACAGGCTCCAGGCTCCGAGCCATCAGCCCAGAGCCCGACGCGGGGCTCGAACTCACGGACCGCGAGATCGTGACCTGGCTGAAGTCGGACGCTTAACCGACTGCGCCACCCAGGCGCCCCGACTTGAATCCTTTTAAATCTATTGAGCTTTGTATTGTGGCCCAGAATGAGGTCCATGTTGGTAAATGTTCCATGTTCACATGAAGAGAATGAGTATTCTGCTGTTGGTGGTGAAATTTTCTATAGATGTCAGTTAGGTCAAGTTTATTGATTTTGAGCTGTTCGAGACTTCTGTATCCTCACTGATTTCCTGTCTATTCTATCAGTTGTCAAAGAAGGGTATTGAAATCTGACTGTAATTGTGGATTTGTTTCTCCTTGTAATTCTATCCATTTTTGCTTCATGTATTTTAAAATTCTATAATTAGGTCTATAAATGTTTCTAATTGTTATATCCTCCTGATAATTGAACTCTTTATGATTATGAGATGACCTTCTTTGTTCCTGGTAATATTCTTTGCTCTGAAATCTACTTTGGTATATTAATTAATATATCCATTCCAGCCTTCTTTTGTGTAGTGTAACCTTGGTTACATTGTAACATGTAGTGCAATAATGATTTCAGGAGCAGAATCCAGTGATTCATCCCCTGCATATAACACCCAGGGCTCATCCCAACAAGTGTCTTAATGCCCCTTGCCCATTTAGCCCATCCCCCACCCACAACCCCTCCAGCAACCCTCTGTTCTCTATATTTAAGAGTCTATTATGTTTTGTTCTCCTCCGTGTTTTTATATTATTTTTGCTTCCCTTCCCTTATGTTCATCTGTTTTGTATCTTAAATTCCACATATGAGTGAAGTCATATGAAATTTGTCTTTTTCTGACTAATTTCACTTAGCGTAATGCCCTCTAGTTCCACCCATGTTGTTGCAAATGACAAGATTTCATTCCTTTTGGTTACCAAATAACACTCCATTGTACATATATACCACATCTTCTTTATCCATTCACCCATCGATGGACATTTGGGTTCTTTTCATACTTTGGCTATTGTCAATAGTGCTGCTATAAACATTGGGGTACATGTGCCCCTTGAAACAGCATACCTGTATCCCTTGGATAAATACTTAGTAGTGCTGTTGCTGGATTGTAGAGTAGTTCTATTTTTAATTTTTTGGGGATCCATCCTTTTACTTTTAACTTATTTGTCTTGATGTTTGAAGTGTGTTTTTTGTTGGCAGCATGTAGTTGGATTTGAATCTAATCAGTAACTTCTGCTTTTTTTTTTTTACATTAAACTTCTTTTTATTGTTTATTTTTTAAATGCTTATTTTTGAGAGAGAGAGTGTGCATGTGTGCGTGCGCAAGCAGGGGAAGGGCAGAGAGACAGTGAGACATAGGATCTGAAGCAGGCTCTATGCTGACAGCAAACAGCCCAACGTAGGTCTCAAACCCATGAACTGCGAGACCATGACCTGAGCCGAAGTCAATGCTTAACTGACTGAGCCACCCAGGCACCCTATTGTTTAATTTTTTTAATTTACTTATTTATTTTTAATGTTTATTTTTGCGTGTGAGTGGGGGAGGGCAAGAAGATTGGAAGTGGGCTCTGTGCTGACAGCAGGGAACCTGATGTGGGGCTCCAACTCATAAACTATGAGATCATGACCTGAGCTGAAGTCAGATGCTCAGTTGACTGAGCCACTCAGGTGCCCACTGCCCCACCGCCCATTGTTTATTTGAGAGAGAGAGAGAGAGAGAGAGAGAATGAGGGAAAGAGCAGAGGGAGAGAGAGAATCTAATTCACACTGAGCATGGAGCCCAACATGGGGCTCAATCCCAAAACCCTGGGATCATGACCTGAGCTGAAATCAAGAGTCAGACGCTCAGCTGACTGAGCCACCCAGGTGCCCCAACTTCTGCCTGTTAATTGAGGTATTTAGATGGTTACATTTTATGTGATTATTGATATGGCTAAATATAAATCCGTCATCTTGCTCTTTTTATTTTTTTTTATTATTTTTTTTTTTAATTTTTTTTTTTCAACGTTTATTTATTTTTGGGACAGAGAGAGACAGAGCATGAACGGGGGAGGGGCAGAGAGAGAGGGAGACACAGAATCGGAAACAGGCTCCAGGCTCTGAGCCATCAGCCCAGAGCCCGACGCGGGGCTCGAACTCACGGACCGCGAGATCGTGACCTGGCTGAAGTCGGACGCTTAACCGACTGCTCCACCCAGGCGCCCCATCTTGCTCTTTTTAAAAATTGGTCTCATCTGTTCTTTGCTACCATTTTTTTCTCTTGATTCCATTTATCTCCTTTGTTGGCTTATTAGCTGTAATTCTTTGTTATTTTTAATATTTACTTTAGAGTTTGTAATATACATCTTTGACTTATATATTCTATTTTCAAGTGATACTATCGCCTTACATACAGTACCTGAACCATACAGTGGTACAGTCTCACTTCCCCCGGCTTATGTGCTACTGCTGTCATATGTTTTACATATGTTATAAACCCCTTACTACATTATTGGTTTTTCTGTTTAAAGAGATTTAAATAATTAAAAAGTGGGGTTCCTGGCTGGCTCAGTCAGTGTAATGTGCGACTCCTGATCTCAGGGTTGTGGGTTTGAGCCCCACATTGGGTGTAGAGATTACTTAATATAATCTTTTTAAATTTTTTTTTTTTCAACCTTTATTTATTTTTTGGGACAGAGAGAGACAGAGCACGAACGGGGGAGGGGCAGAGAGAGAGGGAGACACAGAATCGGAAACAGGCTCCAGGCTCTGAGCCATCAGCCCAGAGCCGGACGCGGGGCTCGAACTCACGGACCGCGAGATCGTGACCTGGCTGAAGTCGGACGCTTAACCGACTGCGCCACCCAGGCGCCCCAATATAATCTTTTTAAATTAATTAATTAGAAAGCTGTATATGTTTATGTATTTATTCTTTCTGGTGCTCCTCATACCTCTGTATAGGGCTGTATTTTCGTCTGGTATCATTTTCCTTCTGGCTAATTTTATCAGATGTCAAATGGAAATTTTACCTTACTGGGTATTGGATATTTCTGTATTCCTATAAATATTCTTTTTTTAAAAAAATATCTTTCTTTTTAAGAGACTCTTTTCTTTTAATGTTTGTTTATTTTTGAGAGAGCGTGGAGGAAGGGCAAAGAGAAAGAGAGGGAGAGAGAATCCCAAGCAGGCTCTGTCTGCACTGTCAGTGCAGAGCCTGACATGGGGCTCGAACCCAGGAACCATGAGATCATGACCTGAGCCGAAGTAGGATGCTCAACTGAGTGAGCCACCCAGGCACCACACTGTAAATATTCTTAAGCTTTGTTTGGGCATAGTTCATTTTGTTGGTAACAATTTGTGTTTTTGGGTCTTGCTTTTAAAATTTATTTGGTGGGACCAAAGCAGGGCTATTTATTTCCCACCACTCAGACAAGACAGACCCTTCTTCTTCTTCTTTTTTTTTTTTTCTTAAATGTTTATTTATTTTTGAAAGAGAGCACAAGCAGGGGAGGGGCAGAGAGAGATTGAGGAAGACACAGAATCTGAAGCAGGCTCTAGGCTCTGAGCTGTCAGCGCAGAGCCCTACGTGGGACTCGAACCCACAAACCACAAGATCATGACCTGAGCTGAAGTTGGATGCTTAACCAACTGAGCCACCCATGCGCCCCATATTTTTTTCTTTTTTTAAAGTTTATTTTGGGGCGCCTGGGTGGCGCAGTCGGTTAAGCGTCCGACTTCAGCCAGGTCACGATCTCGCGGTCCGGGAGTTCGAGCCCCGCGTCGGGCTCTGGGCTGATGGCTCAGAGCCTGGAGCCTGTTTCCGATTCTGTGTCTCCCTCTCTCTGCCCCTCCCCCGTTCGTGCTCTGTCTCTCTCTGTCCCAAAAATAAATAAACCTTGACCAAAAAAAAAAAAAATTTAAAGTTTATTTTGAGAGAGAGAGAGAAAAAGAGGGAGCGGGGGAGGGGCAGAGAGAAGGGGAGAGAGAGAATCCTAGACAGGTTATGCACTGTCAGTGTGGAGCCCAACGTGAGACTCAAACTCATGAGCCTTGAGATCATTACCTGAGCCGAAGTCAAGAGTCAGAAGCTTAACCAACTGAGCCACCCAGGAGCCCCAAGACAAGACCTTTCTGAATACTCTACCCAAAGCCCCATGAATTGTGAGGTTTTCCAGTATGGCTGAGGAGCAGGTACTATAACCAGCCCCATGTGAGCACCTGATACTGTTCTCTCTAATCCTTTTGAGTGGTTCTTTGCCTGATCACTGATCAGTATTTTGCTGAATACTTGAGAGGGCTCTCTACAGATCTCCAAGAGTTTGTGTTTTGTGTTCTCTTTCTCTCTCCCTTCTCCCCTCTCTCCCCCTTCCAGCTTTGTCTTCTCTGGTACTGTGTCTCCTGTGAACTCTAGCCACTTTGGTCTTTCTAGACTCTTAGCTCTATCTCGTCAAGTCTGGAAGCCTGCCAGACTCTGTCTGGTTTCTCTCCCTGCACAGAGGCCTAGGAAACTCTCAAAGCAATAAACTAGGGGAGTTGTCACCTAGTTTATTTCCCATCTCAGGGATCACTGACCTTTTTTTACCTGATACCCTGTGTCTTGAAAATCGTTTCATTTTTCTTAAGTAGGAGGTTAAGTTTTAGGTAGTCCCTACCATTTTATCTTGGCTGGAAGCAGAAGGAATATGGATTTGGATCCTGACTCTGCCAGTTATTCACAAGCATTGAGAGGTTAACAAGTTACTTAATCTCTCCAGCTTAAATCTCCTTATCTATAAATGGACTAAGACTAATTCCTTATTGTGAGGATTAAATGAAGGAGTAAAATACAAGGCTGTGAACAGGTGTTAGCTCAAGTGTGTGTATAAAGAACTCAGGATCAAGGTTCGAGGTCCATCCACCCATTTGGAATTGAGAAGAGGAGAGAAAGGATCCAGAAAAACCCAAGAATAAATGATTATGGGAGCCAGAGACCCTCTAGGGTATCTTTTTTTTTTTTAAGTTTATTTATATTTATTTTGAGAGAGAGAGAGGATTAAGGGGCAGAGAGAAAAGGAAGAGAGAGAGAATCTCAAGCAGGCTTCACACTGTCATCACAGAGCCCAACATGGGGCTTGAACTCATGACCCATGGGATCATGACCTGAGCCAAAATCAAGAGTCAGACGCTTAACTGACTGAGTCACCCAGGTGCCCCTCTAGGGTATCTTCTAAGACTGACAGGAGAGAGCCATTTCAGAGAAAGGATGTCAGCAGTGCCAGAACTTACAAAGAAATGGAGAGTGAGGGCTTCTGGCTTTACATTCTAACTGTAATTACCTCTTCTTCCTGAATGATGTGTATGAATGACATTTGTGGCCAGTTGTTGAATATGAATGCTGACTTCCTCTCCCCAGCTGGAGCAGCTGAGTTCAGATGCCAGAAGGAGTCTCTGATTTTTCTAGCACAGTTTGTGAAACCAGTTGAAAGAAATACTGCTAATTTTATTGGACAGAGAAAACTTCATTATGCAAAATACTCAGGAAATGGAGAATATTGATGTTAATTACAGTTTCAAGATCACACAGGGTCAATCAGAAGAAACCTTTTTATTTGTTTTAATCAATTACTAGAAATTTCAGAACTATATAGGTTCATATATTGTTAGAGCTGGAGGAACACCTTAGAAGAAGCATTTAATCCATTCTTCTTATGTCCTTGATGAAGAGTCTGAGCCCTAAAAGGGGCATTGCTCAGGGACATAATTTGATCATGGCAGATTTAGATCTAGAAGCTAGATCCATGATCACAGTACCCATGTTCCAGGTTCTGTCTAGACATAAGTCTTCTCAAGAGTAGTGGAAGGAGCACTGTCCCAGGGGACAGGGTACCTGGCTTGGATTCTTTTTAGCCATTACCTCTAACTTTGTGACTTTGAACAAGTTGTTGAACCTTTGGTTGCCTGTCTTTAGATTAGGAATAACCTTAACTGCCTGAAGGTAAGGGATTGTTCCAGATAACTCGTAACTGTTTCTTCCAGACCTAAGATGAATGTCTAGTGTTATGGGGTAGTCAGGACATGTATATGAATAACATGGCCATGTATATGTTAGTGGAAAGTGGTGAGCACCGAGGTGAACTAGAGAGTGTGTGCCCTTTCTAAAAGGATAGCTGCTACTTAGTTATGTTGGATTGTTGCCAGAAAAATTGCAGTATCGAAAGGAAGCCAAAAATCTGGATATTTGTGTGAAATATGTAACATTCAAATTTATGTATTAAGACATGGGACAACTAAGACATATCTGTGGGCTGCATTGGTACTCAGTTTCCATTTCTGACAGCTGCTTAAATAAAATTCTGTGCCCTGACCAGCATACAGAAAAGAACCTTGACCTAGGATCCCAAAGCACAGGCTGCCTGACTGTGGCCCTCAATAACTAAAGGCAGATCACTTTCCTTCCTGGGATCCTAGTACCCCCATCTGGCCCTGAGTTACCCAGTCACAAGAGTTACTCTCTGGATGTTTGCTGTGTCTGGGAACTGAAATGGGGCTTCTTCCTGCCTGAATTGAACCCAGCTGCAGCAGACCCTGAAAAGCCATCAGCTGCCCTTTTTGGAACAAAAGGGAGCAGCCTCACAGGCCTTTGCACTGCTACCCTGGGTGGACTTCCCTTGGCCATCTTTTCTTCTTGCTTATGGCCTAGGCTACTCCCACTGACCTAGTCTGGAACAGTCTATTGCTTACTCTGAGTCTCTGCTACTTCCCCTCAGATGTAGTCACAAGGGGAGGTCCTAGGCTCACTGTCACTTAAACAGGCCCCTGGACTCTGGTTTTAAATTTCTAGGCATTGGGGCGCCTAGGTGGCTCAGTTGGTTAAGCGGCCGACTTCAACTCAGGTCATGATCTCACGGTTCATGGGTTTGAGCCCTGTGTTGGGCTCTGTGCTGACAGCTCAGAGCCTGGAGCCTGCTTTGGATTCTGTGTCTCCCTCTCTCTCTGCCCCTCCCCCGCTCACACTCTGCCTCTCAAAAATAAATAAACATAAAAAAAGAGAAAAATTTAAAGTTCTAAGCATCATGGGGTGCCTTGGGGTTGTGAGTTTGAGCCCCATGTTGGGTATAGAAATTACTGCCCCTCCCCTGCTCATGCTCTGTTTCTCTCTGTCTCTCAAATATAAATACACGTTTTAAAAAATTAAAAAAAGAAATTACTTTAAAAAATAAAATAAAATAAATACAAATAAAGTTCTAGGCACTCCACTGGGAGTTAATACAGGAAAAAAAACATAAGCAAGTGACAGAAGTTTGAGAAACTTTACCAAGTTCTTATAGCTATGGTCCCTGAGTCTTCTAGAATATAGAGGGAAGGTCATTTTAGGTTCTGGGGAAAAGATCTAGAGGATATTATGGGGTGAGAGGACAGAGGGCAGAGCCCACTGGCCTCAGAAGAAATGACAGGGCAAAGTTGGGCATGATGAAGTACCCCCATCTCTTTTCCTTGTGTCAGTGCTATTAGGGGCACAGAAGTGTAGGTTCCACTCTTTAGGAGCTTGTGGTCTAGGGAAGACACAGGGCAGGCATGAGGGAAAAGATATTCTTTTTTTTTTTTAATGTTTATTTATTTTTGAGAGAGAGAGAGAGAGCACATGTGAATAGGGGAGGGGCAGAGATAGAGGGAGACAGAGGATCCAAAGCAGGCTCCATGTTGCAAGAGAGCCTGATGTTGGGCTCAAACTCATAAACTGTGAGATCATGGCCTAAGCCGAAGTCAGACGCTCAATCAACTGAGCCACCCAGGCACCCCGAAGCAGATATTCTTTAAAACAGAAAAACTACTCATTACAATCTCCCCATTTATGTAGAATTGCCAACCTAAATGCAGAGGAGCTAATAAAATGGTTGGACTTTAGCACATGTACCTTTAACCAATTTAAAATCCAGTAGGAAAAAAAAAAATTGTCTTTTCAGCCAAAGGCTTTTACTGCCTACCCTCATGGATTACCAATTAGTCAAGTGTTTCTGGGCAGACTGAGCTGCCTCTGGATGCCTTTGGTGCCAGGCTACTAGCTTGTGGAATCTGTTGTGTGGGGAAGGCACAGGAGGCTCTCAGATCCCCAGGCTCAGGCAAAAGCAGGCCACCTGCCTTCTCAGTGCAGGGTAGATAGATGTTCTCCATGGAGTAAGAACACACTTTGCAGATAGGCAGCCTGGCATTGATCTCAGGCCTCTCACTGTGTAACCATATGACTTGGCAGGTGTTAAACTCTTTGAACCTCAATTTTCATATCGGTCAATGGGGCAATAACAGTACCTACTTTATAGGGTTCTTGGGAGGATCCAGTGAACATGTAAAGCACCAGTCATGGTGCCTGGCACCCAGGAAGCCACTTATAAATGTTAGCTGCTGCTCTCTATTATATTTTGCTCACTGATCCACAGCTGCAACCCTTTCTTGGAGAGACGCACTGGGCTAAGGGGAGGAACAGGATAGAGAAAAGAAGATACAGAGATTCCCCCGAGAGAATGTCAGGCATAGGCAAGGAGAGAGAGGCAGAAATTTAAAGAAATGAGCAAGATGGAGAATGCTCGCATTTATTGAGTATTTTCAGAGAGATTATCTTTCTCATTCATCTTTGGGGTAGTGTTATCCATTTTCCATTTGATGAAGAGGTGAAATAACTTGAGAGGTGAAATTACTTACTGCAGTCCAGCGTCAGAGCCAGGATTCTGCCACCAAGCCTCACAGTCTTTTCTTTGTGCCCCTTGCCACTACACATCAACCAGGACCAAGGATGATGAAGCTTATGTTGGCTAAGTAATCAAGGTGGTTTTAAATTTTTTTTTCCCCAAGCTATCCTTTTTTTTGGAGGGGGGGAGTAGGTGGTGATCGTGGTGGTTCTCTTTCTGTTAAAACAGGCTCTGAGAATTCCTGCAGTTAAGAATAATACCAATGACCACTTATTAAGCACTTGGCATGTCTGGCCCTGTGCCAAGTGCTTCACAAACATATCTCATTTTAATCCTCACAGTGATTCTATGAGATGAATATTATTATCTGAGGATTAGTGAAATTCAGTAATTTGCTCAGAGTTTACTTGATAATGGAACTGAAACTTACAGCTGAACTGCTAGACTCTCTAAATGACCATGTTAACTTGACATGACCCAGCATTTCCTAAGCTTGTTTGAAGGTGTCTTATCCTGCCTTTATCTGACTTTTGCAGAACATATTTTCTATGTGCTGTTTAAATGATTTGGAACAATTTGATACTCTGTTAGATTGTTGATTGGGGGACTTATTTCTTTTATCTTTGTCCTGTTAAGCAGATAAGGGGCTTCTTTCTGTCTCTCTAGGATTTTTCCTTGCAGTGAGTACTGTACTCCCTGTGTGTTTGCTGATGAAGTCAGCAGGGTTTCAGACTCCACTTTCCTGGTCATGCACAAGTACTTATTTTACCATCTCTAAATGGAGTGCATTAGCTCCAGGCCACGGAGAGCAAATTAGGGGAATGGGGAGATACATCACAGAGAAGGAGGCTGCTCTGAAAAATGCTGCCTGTACCTCTCGCCTGTACTCTAGCCGTGTGGGCTTAATAAATACAACATTCCAAGGCTTTTGCAGGATGTGGCCCTCTTTTTCACAGGTGAGCCTGAGATATTGAGTGATGATGATGAACACAAAACAGCCTCTGTTTGGGCTTAAAGGCACATTTGGGTTTCTGAGACCTTTCTGTAGCCCCTGTAGACCCAGGCTATTGCTATTCCTGCCACTTCGATACAGGGTAGAAAAATGAGAGCCCATCCAGGCCCCTTTTTCTGCAGCTGTGGACAGGATCCACAGCATCCATGTAGGGGAAATATTCTGGAACCAGGAAGATGTTACACCTTTTTTCCATTAATTTTTCTTTTTCTTCTAACTGGGGACTTAGGAGAGAATATTGGTAGCTTTATTTATTTTTCAAGATTTTATTTTTAATCTCTACACCCGAGATGGGGTTCACACTCACAACCCTGAGATCGAGTTGTGTGCTCTACCGACTGAGCCAGGCAGGTGCCCCCAGCATGAGCTTTTAAATGAGGTTTGCAAAGGGCAGAATTTGGAAATTGGATGGAAGACCATTAGGAGATTGTTTTCCTTATGGTGGGGAAACTGCTGGTTTACTTGTAGCAACTTGATTTGGAGATAAGAGAGTCAAGGTGGTAGAAAGAGCCCTGGCTGCAGACCTGGGTTCTGGTTCTTTCTTTAATTCCCTATATGATCCTGACAAGCTGTGTCACCTTTTCTGGGCATCATTTTTTCTCAGTTCTCTAATGAGACAGGTTGGACATAAGTATTTCTGTGAGTTCTTCAAGCATGCAGCCTTCCCCCTTTTGATGCCAAAGTTGGAACTCATTTGGTCGGGTTTGGTGGGACATCTGATGCCATGGGGTGCGGGATGCTTACTGATAACCATCCCTGCAGGAGGATGGCTTTCTTTGACATTGGTGATCAACTGGGTTGTTTTGACTTTGGGTCTTTTCTTGCCCACATACACAGGGTAGATGACAGGTAACCCCAGCCATGACTAGTGGCTTAAAGGCCAGATGTGGTTTTCTTGGCTGAGGGTATCCTGAACAACTGAGGCTTTACTCATGGGCATGATGAGCAGGGAGCATCTGAATGATGGCTGGAGGCAGGCAAAGCAGGGCTCCCTCAGCTTCACTTAGCTGCCTGCCTGCCAGTAGCCCTGCCATGATCAGACTGCTGAGTGTTCTTCAGAATTCCCACTTAGTGTTGCATCTGTGTGTAGGTGTCCTCTGGAGTATGTTTGTGTTTGCTGTGTAGTTCATGCTGAGAGTGGGAAAGGAACTGCACTCTCCTCCTTCCCTCCTAGTCCATGTATCTTTTGCTTGATGAATTCAGATGTGGAATCTTGGGTCTTTGAAAGGACTGTAGACACCATCATTCATTCATTCAGTGAGAGGTTATTAGTAGGCCCTCCTTCCAGCCATTGCCTAAATCTCTCTGTATTAGTCACTAAGCATACAGTTACGACTTTTTAGCATCTGTGGAGATGCCCTGGGCTCATGGCCCCTATATTGAATGCCCCCAGATCAGAGCAGGCAAACTTGCCCTCCTTAGCAACTCTTCAAAGAGAAGTCAGATCTGCCTTTGCCTAAGAGAAAGGAGCATCCTATCTAGTTGTATTGAATTGATGTGTTCTCCGAAAATGGTTTCTGTACTGTCACCAGCAGGTGCCTTACAGAAGGAGTTTCCAGTCCTGGGTGAATGCATTTTCAACTGCTCTCTTTCATAGGGTATCTCTTCTGTATTTTTCCTCCAAATAGCTGTTTAGAGTGTCTAATGAAGCAACTGTCTGGAGACCAATGTTTATTTCAACATGGTTGGAGTTGTTTTTGCTTCAGCTTTCAGAGCCAATAAAGCTGGTTATTAGATTCTGTAATTGCTGCTGTAATTACTCTCTTGGAACCGGCAAAGGCATAATTAAATATGGAGATTCCAAGGACTATTTTTTTCCATCTAAAAGCAACCTCTTTAACTTCTATTGGCCTGAGTTAGATTTTAGTTGTTTGTTGTGTTGTTCTTAAAATTTTGTTTTATTTTAAGTAGGCTCCACATCCATTGTGGGGCTTGAACTCTCGATCTTGAGATCAAGAGTCACATTCTCCACCAACTGAGCCAGTCAGGTGCCCCTAGATTTTAGTCGTTAAAGCTGCTGTACTTATGAATGACGCTAGGGTTCTTTGGCAGAAAAGGGATTTCTTTGGACACCTCTTTATTTGGTTTAGATAAACTCCTTGTTAACCCAGTACTTTTTTTCCCCTTTACCCCCCATTTTATTGAGATATAATTGACTTAACATTGTATCAGTTTTAGGTATACAACATAATGATTTGATGTATGTGTGTATTGTGAAATGGTTACCACGATAAGTTTAATATCCATCACCTCACACAGTTGTTTGTTTTTTCTTGTAATGAGAACCCAGTACTGTTCTTGTTTTTGTTTTTTAACCCAACCGTTAGGAATTTAGAGACATATAAAGTAAGACATTAAGAGCCAGCATATATTTATGTAAAACATGGGGTTTGGCCCTTTAAACTTTGGCTACTTATAGAAGTAAATTTCTGGGGGCACCTGGGTGGCTCAGTTGGTTAAGCCTCCAACTCCTGGTTTTGGCTCAGGTCATGATCTCACTGTTCGTGAGATTGAGCCCCACATTGGGCTCTGTGCTGACATTGTGGAGCATGTTTGGGATTCTCTCTCTCCCTCTCTCTCTGCCCCTCACCTGCTCATGCAGGCACACACTCTCTTTCTCTCTCTCTCTCCAAGTAAATAAACATTTGGGAAAAAAGGAGAAAAAAAAAAGTAAGTTTCTGTGGTCAGAAATAAGGTTGGGATGGATGATATTTTACTTTTAAGTGTAACTGTGCAGGAAAAGTGGCACTTTGCTCCTTTAATTTGGCCTAAGTTATACTTCACCACTGTGCCACACTGTTTCTAAGATACAGAGTAGTTTAAGTGCTGTGAATATTTATGTTTATATATCTTGTAGCCCAAATGGTGACCCCATGTCTAATTTCAAGATTACTTTACTCATGAACTATGTATGAAGGGAGAAAATGAATTAAGTACCCCTTCTCTTTGAAATTTTTAACTGGTTGAGAGGTACACACAGGATTAGATTGGGATATATAAATCAAATGTCCTGCCAGACACCATCCTGGAGAGTTTGCTACATGGAGAGGAAGAGACTGTGTGAACCCTGCAGGCAGAATGGGAACCCTGGAGAGCAAGGCTCTGCTCAGGCCTTTTTTCCAGTCTCAGGACACACTTTTCCGTGAGAAGAGAGGGTAGGGCATGTGATTATAGAAGTTCCTGCAGGAGGAATATAGGGAAAGAATCCTGCCAAATGGTCATTTTAGCCAGTGTTTCGATGAGACGTTATCATTTCTCCTTTGAGTCAGAAGTACACAAGTGATAAAATGTGGGTGCATCACACATGAAGAACCTTGCATAAAATACATGAAAAATTTAAATACAGATGAAATTAGAGATTCGGTTTAATATGTATGAAACACTTACTATGTACTAGCCACTGTGCTGGTCTGTAAACATGAAAAATATAAACATTTCATTCATGGGGGGACCCTTGCTTACCTCCCTGGTATGTTTGGGTATTTGCTTCCATATCATTTATCGCTTAGAGAAGTTTAGAAGTAGGGTGGAGATCAGAGAAATGTAAGATTAGCATGTAAGAAGTCAATGCCAATTGAAAATATAGTAGAAAAAAAGTTAAAGCAGTTCTAAATCTGTGATGTTAATAGGGAAAGAATAAATTTGATTTTAAAAATCAGAATGTGGGGCGCCTGGGTGGCTCAGTTGGTTAATTAAGTGTCCAACTTCGGCTCAGTCACAATCTCACAGTTTGTGGATTTGAGCCCAGCATCAGGTTCTGTGCTGACAGCTCAGAGCCTGGAGCCTGCTTCGGATTCTGTGTCTCCCTCTCTCTCTGCTCCTCCACTGCTCATGCTCTGTCTCTCAAAAATAAATAAACGTAAAAAATTAAAAAAAAAAAATCAGAATGTATGGGGAAGTTGGTGCTAAACCATTCATGGACCACCTGCTTCTTTCTGGGTTGGGGTTTTGTATGTAGCACAACAGCTCCCTCGCTGCCATCTGTTGAAAGTCAGCCCTCAATACAAGAGTTCATTAAAAAAAAAGAAGAAGAAGAAGAAATTTGTTTTTAAACTGAAAACAAAACAAAAAAATCAGAATGTAGCTGACTGTATAAAATCAAGGCCTCTGCTATACTCAGAGCACCGAAAAGCAAGGCAGATGTGTCATCTCATTGTTCATGCTTAAGAACTGTCCCAGTGTCACTTGCCATCATTCTGAGCCTGTGTGGGCAGAGCAGAGGCCTTGGGGTTTATGCAGACCAGTGGTTGAACCCTCCCCTCCACGCAAAATAGCAGTGTGACTTGGATGAGTCGCTTCACCTTTCTCAGCTCCAATCTCTTTGTTAAGTAAGAAGGTGGCCAGCACTGCCACAACCATCTTGTTTACTTACCACACAGCAGCCAGTCAGACAACCTTGTTCACTTTACTCATGAACATGGCAGACAAGTTTTTATAGGCTGGGGTATTCCATGGGTGATGGGGATGGCTGAGGTGGACCTGGGAAAGAGGCATCTGTGGTCTGAGAAGGTTTGAGAATCATTTGTTGATTAGAATGTGTCCGAGTTTCTGTGGAAAGGCAGCATGGCACTAAGGAAAACACAAGGAAACAGCTCCGGGCCCTGAGCACTTACATACCAGGAGATCTTCCCTCTGTCGTGATGTTCAGTGGCAAAGGGCTCCCAGAACCTGACCTGTGGTGAGAACCCCAGTCCCTTGCAGGATCTTACCGGCTACATTAAATCACATGGAGGCTTTGTCTTCTGGGTACAGGTAGATGTTGAGGGTTTTTAAGCAAAGGAATGGTGTGGTTGGATTTGCACTCCCTCTTCTGTGTTTCCACGGTCTCCTTGACACTCTTTGCCGGACTAGATGACTCCTCCAGGGCAGGATCCTACCTTTTTCATTAAATGCGAGGTGCAACAGAATGGCAAAGCATGGACTTTGGAGTTCCGCACTTGCCTTAATCTCTTATGTCACTTACTACCAGGTAACCTGAGTTTGAACCTTAGTTTCCTCGTCGGCTAAAAAGGGTGGTCTTTTTTTTTTTTTAACGTTTATTTATTATTGAGAAACAGAGAGAGACAGAGCATGAGTATGGGAGGGATAGAGAGAAGGGGAGACAGAATCTGAAGCAGGCTCCAGGCTCTGTGCTGACGGCTCAGCGCAGAGCCTGACGTGGAGCTTGAACTCACAAACTGCAAGATCGTGACCTGAGCCCTGAGCCGAAGTTGGACGCTCAATCCACTGAGCCACCCAGGTGCCCCAGAGGGTGGTCATTTCTACCTTAAAGAGTTGCCGTTTTGTGAGGTACTTTTATAGCATGTATGACTTAGTATTAGCAGCTGAAGGGGTTCATTCAGAGGAGTCTTGGGGACACCTGGGTATGACTTGAAGTCATAGGCCATTCACACAGGAATCAAGGGAAATAGGTTGAATGGCTTGTCAGCATTTTGTTTTTAATGTTTATTTTTGAGAGGGAGGGCATGCACATGGGGGGGAGGGGCAGAGAGAGAGGGAGACACAGAATCCAAAGCAGGCTCCAGGCTCTGAGCTGTCAGCACAGACCCCGACACAGGGCTCAAACTCATGAACCGTGAGATCATGACCTGAGCTGAAGTCAGACGTTTAAACGACTGAGCCACCCAGGCGCCCCATTTGTCAGCTTTTAAGTAGGCACATTTCATTGTTCTTCAGATTTTTTGCCGTTTTTCATTAGCCTGCTTTATGCTTTGGCTGGAGGAATTTTCCTGGTGGTTTTGTTTGCTGCTTTTAGAGGAAGTATGGACTGCTTATGTGCAGGCCAAGGGCATTTTCCCTTGGCAAATGGTTTTAAGGATGTAATCCTAGGCTAACAGGGAGCATGAGTGAAAGGAGCATGGAACCTATTCATGTGACATGTGGAGAAACCACAGCCCTGTAGGGAGGGCAGTTGCATGTCTCTGAGAGCCCGCCAGAGATGGTTGTGGTCTGGAACTCAGGGACATGGGGAGTGTGTGTGTGGGTGCATAATATGTGTGTCCGTATGTGTCTAAGGCTAGCACTGTCCAGGCCAAGGTAGGGCTGGGCAGCTTCCCGGACCCAGCCCATTTCTTATGTTTAAGTCTGTGGTGAGCCTTCTTTCTGGCTTTGATAACCATCTAAGATGTATACTAAAGATACTTTCTGGTGGAAAGCAGGGAGACAGTAAGGGGAACAAAACCCGGGTTGAGAGTAGGGAGATGTGCTTTTGGCTCTTGCTCTGCCGCAAATGCACCTGGTCAAATTGCTAACCCTGACTGGATCCAGGAACCAATGATCCAGGAAGCATAGACAGATGCGTAGACAGAAGCATAGACATGCCAGGAGGCATAGACAGATGATGACATTGACTTGACCAAATGGTCAGACTCTAGATTTGTCCCTGATAGGGAGTTCGGTCTTTTTATTTTAGTTGTGTTTTGTTTTCTGTGATAGAGAATGCTATAGTAACCATCTTTAGGCATGAGGATTTTTGCTTTTGTTGAATACATTTCCAGAAGGAAATTACTGGGTCATAGGGCAGGAACATCATTATGGCTATTGTTATATGTTGCCATGTTGCTTTTCAGAAGCAGTGTATCAATTTACAGTTGTCAGCTATGCGTGAGAGAGCATTTTAACCCCAACTGATCCAGTATTTAGTATAGTAATTATTTATTGTTTTTATAATTTAGTTAGCATAAAATGATACTTTAAAAGCTGCTTTATAATAATTAGAAGTGGTGTTTTCTGGGTGTCCGTTCTGTTTAATGTTGTGCTAGGTGTTTACATATATTATCTCATTTACTCCTCACAGTGAACCTATCAGGGAGGCACAGTAGCTCACCTAAGTCTGTGAGCTGGGGTTTGAACCTAAGGCAGTATGGCCTCAAAACGCAGCCTCCATCTGGGTGCCTCTCCATTCTTTGATTTGTGGGGGTGTGGTTACACAGTGTGAACTTTTGCTTGTGTGCTTTGCTGCATTTTGAAGTATGTGAATTTTGTATAGTTTTTTTTAGAAAATTGAATGTGCTCTTTGCATAGAAGAGATTATTAACCCTGTGTTATAGTGAAAGCAGCAACTGAGGTGCATCTACTATAATTAGGGAGAAGACTCAAGTGAACTCGAAGATATTCTGATCTGGGCTCTCTGAAACCCTGTTTTCTCCCCCCATGCAGCTGCCCTCCAGGCACTGAAGCGCAAGAAGAGGTACGAAAAGCAGCTGGCGCAGATCGACGGCACACTATCAACCATTGAGTTTCAGCGAGAGGCCCTGGAGAACGCCAATACCAACACGGAGGTGCTCAAGAACATGGGCTATGCTGCCAAGGCCATGAAGGCTGCACACGACAACATGTACGTGGTCACCCACTGGTGGGGTGGGCACCATGTGGCAGGGCAGTGCTGGCCCTGGAATGCCTCAATCCCAGGACAAGGCCTTAGGCAACCCCTTGACTTACCCATTCAAACATCTGAATTTGTATTAATTTGCATTCTTTTTTGGAACTCCTAAAATGGATCCTGTATCCTGTTGCCTATAGAAGCAGATCACATGGAATGAAACTGTATTTCTGAGTAATTCAGAGTTAACTGTGATGAGCAGAGTTTCTTGCTGGAAAGGTCCTTAGAAAGTCCTCTTGCCCAGGCCTCTGATTATCAAGGGGGACGCTGTGTCCCAGAGAGGGGAAGTGACTTGCCCCGGGTTATATGTGAGCTTGGATAGAACTGGGATTAGAATCGCTGTCCAGGGCTTTTTCCTGATGCTGTAGGGATCCTGAAAAGATTGGTGCTTCTGAGGACTTTGGTTCTCTCTGTTTTTACATCTGCCTTCGATGGAATTTTCTGGCTCCCCCCTTGCTCTGTCTTTGGCTGTCATATTAACAATGTTCTTGGGCTCAGTTGAGCATGCAACTCTTGATCTCTGGGTTGTGAGCTTGAGCCCCATGTTAGGTCTAGAGATTACTTTAAAAAATATATCTGGGGGCGCCTGGGTGGCGCAGTCGGTTAAGCGTCCGACTTCAGCCAGGTCATGATCTCGCGGTCCCCCCGCGTCAGGCTCTGGGCTGATGGCTCAGAGCCTGGAGCCTGTTTCCGATTCTGTGTCTCCCTCTCTCTCTGCCCCTCCCCCGTTCATGCTCTGTCTCTCTCTGTCCCAAAAATAAATAAATGTTGAAAAAAAAAAAATTTAAAAAAATATATCTGTAAAAACGATGTTCTTGACCTGAGCAATCCTTCCCTTATGTGGCTACTTCTCACATACAGTGGCCTAAGAAACTAGATAGCCACCCTTGTTATAGTTGTAATTAAAGGCCAGAGTAACACTAGACTCCAAATGAGAGCCTCTCCCATGAACAAAATTCTGCATTTGTTGCAGTGCTTGGACTTGGATCATATATTTGGGTACTTGAAGCCCTTTTTTACTTCCTTGGGGTACTTAGCCATGTTCTAGAACAGGGTTTGGCAAGATGCCTCCTATGGGCCTGCCACCTATTTTAGTAAATAAAGTTTTATTGGAACACAGTTGTGCCCATTAAGTTACATACTGTCTATTTGGCTGCTTTTGTGGTATACAGCAGGTTTGTGACAGAGTTTGTATGGCCCACAAATTCTGAGATACTTGCTCTTTGGTCCTTTATGGAAAAAGTCTGCTGATCTCTGCTCTAGAAATGTGGGGTTGCAGGAAAAGTAGCCTTTAAATAAGTGAAGTATTGGGGCACCTGGGTGGCTCAGTCAGTTAAGCGTCTGACTTTGGCTCAGGTCATGATCTCACGGTTTGTGAGTTCAAGCCCCACATCAGGCTCTGTGCTGACAGCTCAGAGCCTGGAGCCTACTTTGGATTCTGTGTCTTCCTCCCTCTCTGCCCCTCCCCAACTCATGCTCTGTCTCTCTCTCAAAAATAAATAAAACATTAAAAAAAATTTCTATGTTCTCCAAGATGCCCAGCAGAGAGCACGTCCCAGTGAACCACTATGCATACTTTGAAATATGTGTGTGTTTATTATATTGATTGTTTATTTATAAGATTGATAGTATATAGAAAATAATTCTATATGTTTGCCTTTCTTTTGGAGCCCGGTGGAGGCTCATAAGTGGATTTGAGTAGATGGGGAGGAACTGTCAAGTGACACAGCTATATTTTATGATTTGTGATTTTATCTCCCCCTGTGCGGTGTTAGAGTTGCCCTTGAGCTTGAAGAAGAGCTTATTGGCCCAGGAGTTAAAGTCCTGTAGTCTCATTTGACATGTTTATTACTAGCTTACATGAGAGATCGTGAATGTGGCATCTACCTTTGCTAAGCCTTATTTCCTTAGGGTGTTGGGAGTAGATGATGTCTAAGAATACTTCCATCCTCTTGATTCTGTGCTTCTCTCTTTTAAAAGGGGGAGGAAGACAATAAAGACAAAGAAGTAATTCCTCACAGGGAATAATTGTAGCGGGTATAGAGGGTAGCGCTAGGAAGCAGATTGTGTGCAGTGGGGTTTCTCTTCCTGCCTCGTAGGCCCTCTTCACACAGACTGAATGTCTAATATTATGTCTGTCCATCTCGTTTGAAGGGACATCGATAAAGTTGATGAGTTAATGCAAGATATTGCTGACCAGCAAGAACTTGCAGAGGAGATTTCAACAGCTATTTCAAAACCTGTAGGATTTGGAGAAGAGTTTGATGAGGTGAGTGGTTTCATGCAGTTCTCACAAGTTCCACAAATGACACCCAAGCCACCTTTTGATGTGCTGTTGAAGGCTCTCCAGTAGGGTGTATGTGGTTTGGAAATCACCAGTTCTCATCCCTCCAGAGACTTGGACATAAACAGGGCATGGTATTAACTCTCCCTAATTCTGGATTTTTAGAGATGCTTTCACTCTTTGGTGCAGAAGTTTAGGTTGAGTAGAGGAACCTTCATAGGGACTCCTCAGCAGGCTTCAGGTCAGTAATTGGTTTCAGTAAATAATTATCTTACACCTTTCGTGGTGGACCCTAGGCTCAGAGCTGTGGCAACTGAGGTGACCATTCCCTGGTACAGGATTTGCCCTCAGGCAACTCTGATTTGAGGTAAAGATGAAGCCAAGGAAGGAGCATTTATATCTGACCCCTGAGGGATCCATCTGGAACTCGGCCACCTGCTGGTTTCTGCTGTAGCAATTGGGATCTTGGGTCTCTTAGCTTTCTAAAATCCAATAACAGGCCCTGTTGAAGGTATTTCGTTCTGTGTTAGATTTGAGGCCACTGAAGGTGAGGTCCTCTCCACTGGACCTCTTCATGCTGATTCCCGCGGTGTAGCTGACAGTACAGCCTTTGGCTTTCACCTGTGGCTCCCAGCACCAGGGTTTTCATGTTATCAGACTAAAATTTGATGGACTAGTCAAGTCATTTTCAATTCAGCAAGTATTCCTGAACATTCATGGAGTGTGCCCAGTTCTGAGATAAAGAAATAGGAATGAAAATACACGATCCCTTCTCTGAATCGCTTCTCGGCCTTTTGGCTAAGATCAAGTGTATAATCCCTTCCCTCAAAATGCTGACAGCTAGTGCAGGACCCTGGATATAGACTCCATAACTGCTTGCTGGTGTGTTAGCTTCACCAGTAGAACCATGTTTAGGGTTTGAATCACAGAGTGTGGACCTGGAGTTCATCTCTCTTCTGACCTTCGAAGGGGTGTGTGTCCCCTGAGCCATCAGGAAAGAGGTACTGCTGCAGGGGCTAGGATTCCCAGGGACATCTCTCTCACTCTTGTGTTTCCTTTTACCAGGATGAGCTCATGGCAGAATTAGAAGAACTAGAACAGGAGGAGCTAGACAAGAATTTGCTGGAAATCAGTGGACCCGAAACAGTCCCTCTACCAAATGTTCCCTCTATAACCTTACCATCAAAACCCAGTGAGTACTTCTTACCCAGTCATGACATATCCCTGATGCCATGTGGTGGTGTCAGTTTGGGTCCTGAGTTTGCCCAGGATTGAGAACCACATAAAATCTGTTCTGACGGCCATAGAGACAACGTCACCTGTGTTTTCCTAGTTTTTCTCTAGAACAGGGTTTTTTAACCTCGGCACTATTAACACAGTCAGGTAATTCTTTGGGTTGGGGGAAGGGGGTTGTTTTATGCACTGTGGATGTTTATGCAGCACCCCTGGGCTCTGTCCTCTCCAAGGTGTGACAACCAGAAATGTCTCCATACTGCCATATGTCTCCTGCAGAGTATGTGGGGGTCACCCCCAGTTGAGAACTATTATTCCAGAATGATTTTTCCTATGTCACCAAACAAGACAAAGCTCTAGGCACTGGAAGAAGATGTGAGAGTTTAATTCCAGGACAGCTCTTACTCCGTCTAATAGCCTGTTCTGTGCACACCTATAAAAACTTAGGGCCTCAGAGGCAGCCACTGTGGGAAGGAAACTTCTTTGGCTTTTTTTAGAGACCTGGTTCTATAAAACCTTCGTTTTCTTCTGCCTGCTCCTTCTTCCCCCTCCCTCCTCCATTTTTCACCCTTGGTAGAAATATTCCACACCAGACTTCTAGAAAAGATATAGCAGTTTGATTTGTCATGGAGGGAGAACCCAGGGAGCAGTGTAACCAGGCTGTTGTCCTCTTACCTCCCACATACAGAGAAGAAATGGTCCCTCAAGTTGAGTCAGCAGCCTGTGGTGGGTTCAGGCAAAGGGGGTCCGCATCCACACACTGTTTAAGGGGCACTAGTGGGTGTGGAGAGGTGGTTCAGCCACTTAATATGGAGGGGGAGTGCTGGCAAGGATTAGATCTCCTCTGGGGTTCTTCCTTGAATGCTCTGGATGGAAGCCTCACCTGAATTCTGACAGACTCTCAGTGTAGAATCCTTCTTGTTTTGCCTGGCCTCAGTGCTGGTGGAGGGGAGGTGCTGGGAGCTGGTATGCCTGTTATCAGGAGTTTTATGCTGCAGCTTTCAGGCACAGAGAAACAGTCTGCTGATAGCTTGGCCACAAGGCTGGGTGTGAGGGCAGGGCTGTTTTGTAGACATGATGTGGCACAGCCCTGGCACCCAGCCAGAATGTGTTGAGAGCACTGTAACCAGCTTCTAAGTAGCCCTTTCTCTCTTTACACAGCCAAGAAGAAGGAAGAAGAAGAGGACGACATGAAGGAATTGGAGAACTGGGCTGGATCCATTTAACTGGTCCAATGCGGGCTGGGCCCAGACAGACTCTGGTGGCCTGTGCAGCGGGCAGGCATGTGCGCGTGTGGGGCAGGCAGGACATGGTGCAGGCAGGTTCCATCGCTCCTGAATCTCCCTCCAAAGCAGTAGGGCCACATCACTGCTCACTCTCTGCATAGCATGGTCTGCACCCAGCGGGATGGGGAGGGGGGTGGGGGGCGGGGGGTGGGTGGGAGGTGCCTGCTGTTTATAATGTTGAATTTCTGTAAAATAAACTGTATTTGCAAATCCAACATTGAGCTTCTGGACTACGCTAACTCCACTGCTGAACCTCAATGGAAAGGGTCGACCGTGTGCAGTTGAAATGATCTGAAAATGTAGCCTCTGTCCTTTTAAGTCAGTTGACTCGTCGCACATCTCTGTGAGACTTGTATGGTACTGGCAGAAGAGTCGTTTTTTAAAGCCATAGGCTTTTCCTTGTCCTTAGCTGTAATAATGCATCTGATTTGGGTTCCTTGAGAGCTGTATTTCTGTCCATCACCTGTATACTGGCCCCTGTGTTTACCACTCTGCCCACCCCTCACTCGTACTCCCCTGGTTTTTTGGAGTTTGTGACACTGATTTGAAATGAATGGTGTTCTTGAGAGCAAGTGAGATTGTAGAGTTAAATTCCAGCTATATACATTTTTCTAACATAGCTCTAAGGTCCTTGTTGCTGTTTGTGATAACTGATAGATAACTCATTGGAAACATGTGCATACATTTATATTCAGATGAAATTATGGTTTGCACTGTCTATTAAATATCTCAATTAATTTTCATACTTTGCTGTTGTGTTCAATCAATCTGTCATTTGCTTTGGGAGTTGACTCTTTCAAGGCTAGCACGGTATCCAGTGGAGCCTGTGGAAGCATATACAAGACTTGAGCATGACGTGCATCAACAATCAGAACCAAAGAACAGAGTACGTCTTACTGGAAATGCATTTACGTTCTGGATGCCATGGATCCGTGGCCTTCATCTTGCTCAGGGATCGTCTGGGCACAGCTCAGGAGTGAATGGTTCTCGTGTAGTTCCATGTTCTTTCCTAGTTCTTCTCTGTTAGTGTCCATGAGCAATGCCAGCAGGACAGCAGAGCCTCCACCTTTTGGAAACCATGGTCTTCCCACTGACTAGTCCTACCTGGTGCATTGGTTTATTGAACCAATCTGGTACATTGGTGCACTGAAGAAAATGGCCTTTCCCATGGAGAGAAAGCGTAGGGCAGTGACTAAGAATCTAGGACACAAGTGGTAGTCTCAGGTTTGCAGTGACTCACCATGTGACCCTGGCCTGGCCTCTTCCATTCTCTCTACCTTTCTTTAGTCTTATACCCCCTAGAGAATCTGACAAACACTGTGGACCTTCTTCTTCAGAAAAGCGGACCTGGGGCGTCTGGGTGCCTTAGTCGGTTAAACATCTGACTCTTGATTTTGGCTCAGGTTGTGATCTCACAGCTCATGAGTTTGAACCCCACATTGGGCTTCATGCTGACAGTGCAGAGCCTGCTTGGGATTCTCTTTCTCCCTCTTCCTCTGCCCCTCCCCCTCTCGCTCTCTCTCTTTCTCAAAAATAAACTTTAGGGGCGCCTGGGTGGCGCAGTTGGTTAAGCGTCCGACTTCAGCCAGGTCACGATCTCGCGGTCCGTGAGTTCGAGCCCCGCGTCGGGCTCTGGGCTGATGGCTCAGAGCCTGGAGCCTGTTTCCGATTCTGTGTCTCCCTCTCTCTCTGCCCCTCCCCGGTTCATGCTCTGTCTCTCTCTGTCCCAAAAATAAATAAACGTTGAAAAAAAAAAAATTAAAAAAAAAAAAAAAAAACTTTAAAAAAATTGGACCTATGCATATTTGTTCTTAATTCTGAATGCCAATTGGCAGAATTTGAGAGGATCCCTTCTCTAATGCCCGTCCCTAAACCTCTTAAGATTAAAATCAACCTGAGTTCACAAACACTGCCATTGCTCACTGGGTACAGTGGGGCAAGTTGCCCACTTCCCTGGATCTCATTTTCCCATCTGTGAAACAAGGGGCCGGGACTAGATCATCAGAGGTCCTATTTGTGAAGTTGCTGATGCCCTGTGCCTGCCTCCTCATTTCTCATCTTCCCTGGCTGCCACACTTAGGATTGAGACTTGACCACAGTGGCTTGAAAATTCATGACTTGTATGGAGGGTGGGTCTGGCTATTCTCAGAAGTTCGTTCTTTCCATTTCAAGAAGAATCTAGTGGCAACACTTGCTGCCAGCTTCCACCTTCTCACCCTGCAGTTGGTGTAGCTCCTGGATGTCCTTTGGTGTGGGAAATCCAGAGTGGATATTCTTAAGCTTCTCATTAGTTGCCTCAGGGGCTTCTGACCCCAGGTCTGGATGAGGGGAACTCACAGACCCAACCCTCCAGCTCTGGCAGGCCTGAACCCAGGTCCAGGACAGTGTTTGGAGCTCCTCTGAGAAAGAGCTGCTTATTCCTCTTAGATGTGGGCTGTGGCAGGCCTGTGGGGTAGTGTTCAGTCATGCTTAGTCTCTCCTGCTCTCAGGAGGTTCTCAGTCCTACTATGTCAAGATTCATTGGCTACAAGCTAACAGATGACTCAGATGACTGGTGTAAACCTTAAAGTCATCTACTTACCATTCAAAACTTACTCAACAAATACTTAGCACCTACTGTGTGCCAGGCACTGTTCAAGGCAGGGAGAGTGCATGCAACAAAGTCGCTGCCCTCAAGAGAGCTGGATTCTAGTAGTCTCAGGACAAGAAGTCTTGGGTTGGTGGAGGGTTGGGTGGAAGGGCACTGGGGGAGTCTGGGTTGGAGGTAGTGCCTCAACCACGTCCTCAAGAACCAGGATCGTTGTGTCCTTCTGCTCTGCCACCCTCCATACATTAGCTTTTCCTTATCGGGCTTGCTACCTCTTGATCATTAGATGGCCTTTCATCACACACTCAGGATCTAGAAGGAGGATCAGCACTAGCCAGATTTTCTTTTGTGTCTGCCCATGTTAACAGGAGGCAAACCTTTCCCAGATGACTCCACACAAACTATCCTTCTATCTCCTGAGCCACAACTGTTGCATGGTCATTTCTTGTCGTAAAGGAGTCTGGGAAAGTGTATAAAAGGAATCTGGGACTGGACAAAAGGGTCCAATCCGGATCCTCCCGTTGGGCTGGGGGTGGAGCCTCCTGTGAGCCCATTATTCTCTGTTAGGAAGAAAGAAGGAGGGATGGTTGCTGAATTAGGTGGCACCAAGTATCTACCACACAGGCAGACACCAAAAGGCAGATGTGAGATTAGCACCATCAATTTCTTCTAAAAAGCGAATCAGATCATGATGTATTCCTTTCAAACCCTTCAATTTACCTCTACTCTCTCCTCTTCTGTGTATTGGAATTACCCAGAGAGCTTGTGAAAAATTCAAGTGTATTGGGCCCCATCCCTGATCTGGGTAGGGATCCGAGAATTTACATTTTAACAAACTCCTTGGGTGATTCTGATGTAGGGTGGACGGGATCAAGACATCAGAATGGTTCACATGAACTTTCTGTGACCTGGCCCCCATTTTCACCTCTCCCCATGACTTCCCCATATTGTTATGCAGAATTTTCTGTCTCCTAGAATATGTGCTGTCTGCTTCCCAGCCTTTACGTGGGCTCTGGTCCCTTGGCCTTCCTTTCCTGGGCACAGCTTTCCTCATTCCCGCAGGCTTTGCTGCTTCATCCTCTGCTTCCCACTTCCTCCTCTTGTTAGGATTCCCCACTCTCTCACCAAACAGTGAGGTCATCACACTTCCTGGCCCCTAGATCTGCTTGGCACAGATCGGGCCTCAAGGATGTTTGCGTGAAAGCATGTGTATGGTCAGAGGGGAATGTGCTATTGACTGGGTGTGCCAGGAGGAGGTGGAAATTGAGCTTGGGCTTGAAGAAGGAGTAAATTTTTTAATTTACTTTAAGAAAGAGAGAGTGCCTGCACACATGGGTGAGGAGCAGAGAGGGGGAGAGAGACTCCCAAGGGGGCTCTGTGCTGTCAGTACAGAGCCCAACACAGGGCTTGATCCCACAATCCCGCAAACCGTGGGATTCAGTGACCTGAGCTGAATCAGGACGCTTAACTGAGCCACCCAGGTGTCCCAGGAGTGGATTTTTTATGTGTGCCTTTGATGGATGGGGCATTCTAGACCAAGGGAACCTTATGGGGGGAAACAAGAAGGCAGTGAAGTGAGGGCTGCCTCAGGAGGATTTGACTGGAGGAAGGGCTTGCTTGAGAAGCGGTAGAACTGGAGGGATAGGTTGGGGCTCGACTGAGATCTTGAGCATGAGATTGAGGGATCTACACAGCCCTCAAAAATCAGGCAGGGGGACGCCTGGGTGGCTCAGTTGGTTAAGTGTCCTGACTCTTAGCTCAGGCCTCAAGCTCTGTGCTGACAGCGCGGAGACTGCTTGGGATTCTCATTTTCTCCCTCTCTCTCTGTCCCTGCCCTGCTTGTGTGCATGCTCACACAGACTCTCTCTCTCTCTCTCTCTCTCTCTCTCTCTCTCTCTCTCAATAAATAAACTTAGAAATGAGGCAGGGGAAGGAGGGAGGAAGGAGGGCAGATAGGAAGGAGGGGAGGGGAAAGAAAGAAAAAAAATGAGTTGCTCAGGCAATAGTTTCGGGACAAGAGGAGCAGTAGAGAAGAAGCTTTTTAGGCTGCCTTCCATTTCCCTCAGTGAAGTGAGGGTGGCAATTTTAAAGTTTATTTGTTTACTTTTGAGAGAGAGAGAGGGAAAGTGTGCACGAGTGGAGGAGGGACAGAGAGAATCCTGACTTGGGGCTCTAACTCACTTATGATGAACGAGTCAAAATCAAGAGTCAGGTGCTTAACCAACTGAGTCATCCAGGCTCCCCAAATGTGGCAATTTCAGAAACAGCAGTTACCACGGGTACAGTCCTGTGTCTATCAAGCGCAGACTAGACAGTGGGCTGGTGTGTGGGCAGCAGCAGGCCAAGACGTAGATGCCAAGGGCACAGGGCTCTGGGGTCTGGCATATAAGGTTCAGATCCTGCCTCTGTAGCACAAGGATTCTGTGGGCCTAGGGAGGTGACTTCATTGCCTTAGCCTGTTTCCTCATCTATAATGTGCAGGTAATAACACACCTGTCTGTTTTGGTCTTCTAGTGCTGCCATAACAAATGACCACAAACCAGCTGCCTTAAAACAATATAAATCTATTCTCTCGCAGTTTAAGAGGTCTGAAGTCCATGGCTTTCTTCTGCATGTTTCTGTGTATCCTTTTCTATCTCTTATGGGACACTCATCATTGTTAGGTCCCCCCTAATTCAATATGATCTCATCTTGATCCTTACTTGAATTACATCTGCACAGACCCTATTTCCAAATAAGTTCCCATTGTAATACTCTGGTTTCTCTTCAGATCGTATAAATCTTTTGTCTTTTACAAATAAGTTCCCTGCACTGCAGAAGAAACAATCAACAAAACTAAAAGGCAGCTGACAGAAAAGATATTTGCAAATGACATATCGGATAAAGGGCTAGTATCCAAAATCTATAAAGAACTCACCAAACTCCACACCCGAAAAAACAATCCAGTGAAGAAATGGGCAGAAGACATGAATGGACACTTTTCCAAAGAAGACATCCAGATCACCAACAGACACATGAAACGATGCTCATCCTCAGGGAAATACAAATCAAAACCACACTCAGATACCACCTCACGCCAGTCAGAGTGGCTAAAATGAACAAATCAGGAAACGATAGATGCTGGCAGGATGTGGAAAAACGGGAACCCTCTTGGACTGTTGGTGGTATTGCAAACTGGTGCAGCTGCTCTGGAAAACAGTGTGAAGGTTCCTCAAAAAATTAAAAATAGAACTACCCTACGACCCAGCAATAGCACTACTAGGAATTTACACAAGGGATACAGGACTGCTGATGCATAGGGGCACATGTACCCCAATGTTTAAAAAAAATTTGTTTTAAATGTTTATTTATTTTTGAGAGAGAGACAGAATGAGAATGGGTTGGAGCGGAGAGGGGGAGACACAGAATCTGAAGCAGGCTCCAGCTTCTGAGCTGTCAGCACAGAGCCCGATGCGGGGTTCGAACTCACGAGCCGCGAGATCATGTCCTGAGCCGAAGTCAGACCCTCAACCGACTGAGCCACCCAGGCACCCCAAACATGTACCCCAATGTTTATAGCAAGGCTTTCAACAGTAGCCAAATTATGTCCATCAACTGATGAATGGATAAAGAAGATGTGGTTTATATACACAATGGAATATAACTTGGCAATGAAAAAGAATGAAATCCTGCCATTTGCAGCAACGTAGATGGAACTGGAAGGTATTATGCTAAGTGAAATAAGTCAGTCAGAGAAAGACAAATATATGTTTTCACTCATATGCGGCTCTTGAGAAACTTAACAGAAGACCATGGGGGAAAGGAAGGGGGAAAAATAGTTACAGAGAGGGAGGGAGGCAAACCATGAGAGACTCTTAAATACAGAGAACAAACTGAAGGTTGATGGGGGAAGGGGGAGAGGAGAAAGTGGGTGATGGGCATTGAGGAGGGCAGTTGGGATGAGAACTGGGTGTTGTATGGAAGCCAATTTGACAGTAAATGATATTTTAAAAAAAGAAATGAAAAATGTATCAAATGGCCTGAAAGCAGCAGTAATTCAATACAAAAAATAAAAAGTAAACAAAACAAAACAAATAAGGTCCCATTGTGAGGTTCCAGGTGGACATGAATTTTAGGGGACACTTCAACCCACTAGGTTGCCTCATAACTGCTGTGAGGTCATGACCTGTAAAGCACACAGCAAGGTTTAGAGAGCTCTGTGAGATAGAGGTGGGAAGCACAGGTATTAGGAGCCAGTCCCACTTACTAGATGCGAAAACTGAGGCTGTAGGGAAACTTTGGGTCCCACTGCTAATCAATGACAGAAAGAAGCAGATTAATTTTCTGTTTTGTGAAAGCCATTCCACAACTGTATTTGGGCATCTTTGTGCCAGTTCATGGTTTGGTGGGAAAATCAGGCCATCATCCTCTTCAACATCATTGCCACCACAGGCTGGGTAATCAATGTAGTGAAACCCATTGAGAAGAGGGTACCTGCCCCAGGAGGGCTTGTGAGAGGAAGCACTGCCTTAGCCAAGACTGAGGGGCATTGAGGACTCAGCAAGGGAAATGGTGTGAAAGACAGGGAGTTAGGATAGTTTTCAAAGGCATGTTCAAAGTCCTGGAGGCCACCCTGGTCTTCCGTGTGGGTCTGAGCTGGTCAAGAACAAAATCAGTAGACCTTCAGTTAAGTATTTATGAAATGAATTATAGGTGGGGAAACAAAGGTGCCAGGTACTTCAAATCCCATAGCAAAAACTGCAGAATTAAGACATGAACTCAACTCCCTTGTCTCCCTACCCAGGTCTCTTCCTGTCTGCCCTGGATACCCTGTCCTGGAGAAGCAGCTTCCTTCCTTCCTGCTAGGCTGTGTCCTGGCCTTGCTCAGACAACAGAGGAGTCAGGTAGAGCTGGGATAGAAGCCCAGAGCTTTGGGTTTCACAGCCAAGGTTCTGCACCAATCCCAGGCTAGGCTTCCATGAGCCTCTGGCTAAACCGGGCCCAAATTTGCACAGGGCAACTCTGGGCTGGAGAAGAGGGGAAAGGTCTCCCCTTTCAGAGCAGAAATGTGTTCTCTTGCTCAGTGATGTTACTTGCCTGGACTTGTTGGTTTTCAGTAAGAACAACAGCCTTAAAAGAATGGCAAATATTAAGGAGGTTATTTACGAAGAACAAGGGTTTAATCTGTTTCATTTTATTTTATCCACCCAAGAACAATTTCAGGACAGGGCCAAATATTGCCCTATTTTACAGCTAATAAAACCTAAGCTCATTGGGATGAAGTGACTTGGCCAAGGCCACAGAACTGGGGAGCAGTAGAGCCAATTCCCAGGCCCTGCAGCCCTTGCTTCCCTGCCACAGTGGTATGGGAGCGGGGAGTTCACAGGATCTCCTCCCTGTCTCCCTCAGAAGGTGCCAACTCTGAATGTGACCAAATGGTCGGGTCCAAAGAGGAGGCCAACTCTCTCAGGAATCTTCCTCTGAGAGCAAAAGGGCCACAGGCAACAGGATCTAGAATCATCCAGTGTGACCAGGAATGGAGTGGTGGTGTCAGAACCACGCAGTGGAGTCAGGCTCCTAGCTCCTTCCTAGAGGCTTTCGAAGGTGGGACCCCTCAGGGCCTGGCTTGCCCTCCCACCCTGAGACCCTACCCATTTTCCTCCAGAGCATCTCACCGGTAATTACTACCTCTCTCCTCCTCTCCATCCTCAGCTTGGTCGGCTATGCGGGGGACACTTGGTTCCCTCACAGAAGGTGTGGACAAAGATACCATGGTATGTAATGATGGCAGTTCTACCTGTTGTTACATGACAAACCACTCTGAAACTTAGTTGTGAAAAGCAACTATTTCATTATGCTCACAGATTCTGTGGTCAGAAATTTGGAAAGGGCCCAGTGGAAACCACTTGTCTCTGTTCCTCAATAACTGGGGCCTCAGCTGCAAAGACCTGAAGGCTGGCGATTACTTCAATGGCTGGAATCATGTGGAGACCTCTTCAGTTCTTTGGTATATGTGGTGGTTGATGCTGGTTATTGGCGGGGACCTCCTCTGGGACTGTCAGCAGGAGCACAGGCCCTCTCCATGTGGCTTGGGCTTCCTCACAGTATGGGAGCCTCAATGTAGTCCAAGCTCAGGGCTCTAAAAGGGATTGCCCCAACCAGCTTCTGGGAAGGTGCATTACTTTTAGGGCCTTGCCTTAGAGGGCATGCAGAGGCACTTCGCTGCATTTTACCGGTTATGAGTTGCAAACCCACCCAGGTTCAAGGGGAGGGGAATAGACTCGACCTCTTGATGAGAGCATGGCAAGTTCTAAAAGACCCTGGAGGACAGGAGGTATCATTGGGCCTATTTTTGGAAGACATAATCTGTCATGATAGCCAACAGAGAGTGTTTACATGGGCCATGTGCCAGAAATTGAATTAACTCATCTGGTCTCCAAACTCCATCCAGAGAATTCTTTTGAGTACATGTTACATCTATCATCTACCTATCTATCAATCTTTCTCTATAGATATACATATATGTACATATATTTTCCTTCTCTCGATATATTATATGTAATATAAATATGTATATTTATATAGTATATATGTGTACCTCTATAATAATATATTGTATACATAATGCATACAGAACCCCTTGAGGTTTGATTTTATTTTTTATTTATTTTGAGAGAGATAGAGAGAAAGGGAGCGAGGGAGGGGCAGAGAGAAAATCCCAAGCAGGAGTTCTGTGCTGTCAGCGCAGAGTCCCATGCAGGGCTCCATCCCACTAACTGTGAGATCATGACCTGAGCAGAGGAGAGCAAGAGTTGGACGCTCAACCATTTGAGCTACCCAGGTGCCCCAACACCTTAAGGTTTTAAAAGGCTAAGATAAGGGGTGCCTGGGTGGCTCAATTGGTTGAGCGTCTGACTTTGGCTCAGGTCACGGTTTGTAAGTTCGAGTCCCACATGGGACAGTTCACTGCTGTTAGTGCAGAGCCCATCTCAGATCCTCTGTCCCCCTCTCTCTCTGCCTCTCCCCTGCTTGTGTGCACGCTCTCTCTCTCAAAAATAAGCATTAAAAAAATAATAATTAGGGGCACCTGGGTGGCTCAGTCGGTTAAATGTCCGACTTCAGCTCAGGTCATGATCTCCTGGTTCGTGGGTTTGGGCCCCGCATCTGGCTCTGTGCTGATAGGTCAGAGCTTAAAGCCTGCTTCAGATTCTGCGTCTCCCTCTCTCTGCTCTTCCCTCGCTCATGCTCTGTCTCTGAAAAATGAATAAATGTTAAAAACATTTTTTAAATAATAATTAAAAAATAAAAGCCTGTGATAAATCAGATAATCAGAAATGTCAGTGTTTTCTTCCTGTATTTCAAGGAAGTTAAAGGATTTACCTTTGAAATCTGTCCCTTCTCCTTCCTGTCCATTACCACCACCTGGTCCAGGACACCTAAATCTCAACTAAGCAACTTCTGCAGTGAACTCCGTGATCTCTCTGCCACTCACCTTGCCTCCCCAGGTCCGGATCCTTCCTGGTAGCTGGAGCCAGAGTAATCTTTCTAAAGAGCTGTCACTCCTGTTATAAAAGCTCCGTGACTTCTACTGCCCTCTGGACAGAATCACAGCTTCCACTCTCAAGCCCTGATCTGGCAGGTCCCTGCCTGATTTTCCAGCCTCCTTGAAGACCTGTTCTTGTCCTGAGGTTGACAGAACGTCTGCATCAGAATTTCCCAAGGATTGATTCAACATGCAGATTCCTGCCTAGATCAGAATTGCTTGCAGGGTGGGGCCCCGGAACTTGCATTTTAAACATGCTTCCACATGATTCTCTTTCTCATTAAAGTCTGCGAATCCCACCTAGCCTTTGAGATAATCTCTTCTAGTGCAACACCTTCAAACCCATTCTGCAGATGAGGAAACTGAAGCCTAGAAAGAATAAGTTTCCCATAAATGTTCATTGAAGGAACTGAAGAGTTAAGTCAGACTGAGGGGGCAAATGTGCATGCAAAATCTCCAGGTGACATTTTCCAAACTTGGGAAACGCTGCCACGGCTCCTTCCAGGTGCGGGGACAATGGGAAGCCGTGTGATGCTGTGCTCCAGTGAGCACGCCCCAGCCTAGGGTGTGAGATCCTCGCCCGTTTGAGGGGCCGACGCAGCAATGCTCTCGGGGGCCTGTAGGTGGCGCCATCTCCCAGGGAGTGAGACCCTAGGCTCTGGAAGCGCCGAGGAGGACGGGCTCTTCCCGGGTGGTCTGCTCCCCTGGAGCGAGCGAGAGGCGAGCGCCGGCGGGAGCCTGGGCGGGGACAAGGGTATGTGTGCTTAGAATCCCTCCCCACCCTACCATTTCCCCCCACCTGCCCAGCGGGGATCCTCCCGCCGAGAGGCTGCTGGGAGAGGGATGTGTGGTGTGTTCCAGCTCTTTCCAGGGCCTGGGGGGCGAGAGGAGAGGTAGGAGAAGGGGGACAGGTCAGCCTTGAGGTGGGGCCATTAGGACAACAACAATGGTAACAATGTCCTTATTTCCTGAGCGCCCACGCCCACGCTGCTCGGGTCTGTTGGAGGGGGAGGTGCTGATGGTGTGGGCTTTTCCCTCGTCCTCTGGGAAGTCTCTCTGTCGGGGGTCCCTGCCCTTCCCCCTCCCCCCTCTCCAGACCTCCACAAGGGAGGGCAACACTGTCCACTTGGGTTTGAGCCCCACAGGGAAGGGTGAGGGTGGGTCCCTCCCAGTCTGGGGACTTTAGTGGTTGGCCTGGAGCTGGGTCCCCAAGGGCACAGGCCCCAGTATGCTGTTCTGCTCCCTTGGTGAGCTGCCACCCCCACACTTCTGCCAATTTCTTCTTCCAATCCCTCATTGTGTAGGGCCTTCCTGCCCTGACTCTCCAGCCTCAGGCAGCCCCCAGAATCACCCAGCCGGTGGGTCCCCAGGACCCAGTAGGCCTGGGGAGGGGGACCCAGAAACTGTATTTTTAACACACTGTCAAGGTGAGCCTCAGACTGGCCCTCGGAAACACTGATGAGGAAATGTCTTCAAGAAAAAAAAGACCCAGACTTGTACTGTTTCCTGATTTCCATGGTGCCAATTCACACCATGGCCGATTTCAAGATACCAACAGGACAACACGATTCCTCAAAATTGAACAATTGGCTCTCAGAGCTGGTACGTGCCAGCTCCAGCACACCAGTAGAAAAAGATCTGTTTATGACTTTGAGTGTTTAAGGAAGATCCTGTCCCTGCTTTGGTCGGGACCTGCTACATAGTTTGTGGGCACCAGGGCTAAATGAAAACACGGGCCCCTTGTTCAAAAATTATTAAGAATTTCAAGACAGTGACAACAGGGTATTAAACCAAGTGGCCCAGAGTGTTTGAGCGGCTCAGTCAGTTAAGCGACTCTTGGTTTCAGCTCAGGTCATGATCTTGTGGTTCGTGAGTTCGAGCCCCCATCAGGCTCTGGGCTAACAGTGTGGAACCTGCTTGGAATTCTCTGGCTCCCTCTCTCTCTGCCCCTCCTCCACTCACTCTCTATCTTTCTCAAAATAATAAATAAATAAACTTAAAAAAAAAAATAAAAAATAAACCAAGTGACCCTTCTGAATGAGGGCCTTATGCAGGTCACACACCCATGAAGCTTGCCCTGTCTCTGGTCCAGGCCACCAGCTACACTCGCTTGTCACAACCTCCTCATTGGTTTCCCTGTTGTCTCCCTGACTCCCTACAAACCATTTTCCACTCAGCAGACAGGGAGACCTTTTAATGTCCAGGCTCAACATTGTCACTTCATGCCTGCCTGTTGTCTTTAAGAGCAAGCACAAGGCCCTTCTGTCTGGCTTGCTTCCCCCACCCTAGGCTCCTCAGTTATGTATTCTCATCGCTGTCCTGCCTAGCCAGCTCTCCTATCACTGGAGAGACTTTACAATTACTTGTACAATGTCTGTTTCTCCCTCCAAAACCCTAGGTTCCAGGAAAGCAGCAGCTGTTGCAGTGCTGTGCTCAGCACCACCCTGTGACCGCATGTAGTGGACTCAATACTCGCTAGTTGAATAAATGAATTAATTGATGAAAAGGATAGTTGGATCAGGACAGGGCTTTTCAAATTTTTTTTGGTAACAGAATCATTTAGTCAAATGAGATCTTATAGGCAAGCTCATTACATAATAAAAGAGTAGTTGTTTGGGGGTGCCCGGCTGGCTCAGTCAGTGGAGCATGTGACTCTTGATCTTGGGGTTGTGAGTTCGAGCCCCACACTGGGTATAGAGATTACTTAAAAAATAAAATCTTAAAAAAAAAAAAAAAAAAAAAAAAAAAAGAGTAGTTGTTTAGTTTGCATAGGGGCCCAGAGCCCTGATCCCAGACCCCACGTCTCTGCAGAATAAGGAGACTTCAATGGACCTAGTTTGGTAACAAACTTGCCACTTTTCCTTTTCTTCCTACTTTGAACCTTAACCATCCCCTCTTGGCTGATGTTAATCTGGTTTCTGTTCGTATCAGCCGGACTGAACCCTTAGTAGTCACACTGGTTATAAATCCAGAGATGTTCCCGTAAAGAGGGCAGAGGATGTCACTGAGGCTGCCTACTGAGCACCTACTGAATACTTCCAGGAAAGGTGGGCTGGGTGTCACCGGGGGAAGCCTGCCCTACTAGCATTCCCTTCTCTGCTTTCTCCCCATCCCTGGCCACACACATCTCTCTCGGGCACCTCTCAGCTCTCAGAACAACAGTTGGGCTGAGTCACAAGCAGAGGACGGGTGTCCTTTGGGGAGGAATGCTAGTGGTGAGCACACAGGCAGGGCCACAGCCTGACACCCTGGCGTCACTTTGGTCATAAAGTGACCTTCCATGGCCAGAGGCTATATGCTGTCTCTCACTGGCCTCTAAGCTCGCTTTAATGCCAGCCAGCATTTATTAAGCACTTACTGGATGCTCAGCAAGTTACCAACGACTTTCTGGGTTTTACTTCCATCAGTTCTCACAATAACCCTTAGGAGTGGCTGTTATTATATCCGTCATTTTACAGATGAGAAAAGGGAGGCTCAGAGTGGGGAGTGAGGTGGCCAAGGTCACACAGTGGGTGATTCACACTGTCTACCCACTCTGACCTGGGCATGCTGGGGCCACTGAGTCACAGACCAGCTCTTTATGGGTGAGAGAGGAAAGAGGAGTCAGGGCCTCACTCTGCTCCTGGTGGCCTGGCTGCTCCCCTGTCCCTAGACGGTGCCCTGCTCTTACCTGTGAGGTAGCATTTGAAGTGGCATTTGAAGCAGACAGATCTGAATTCAAATCCTCGCTCTGCTGGTGACCAGCTGTGTGGCCCAGTGTGTGGCTTTGTCTCTCAGGCCTCACTCTCCCACCTGCGCAGCGGGAGAAGAGATGTTGTCACCCATCTCCCCGGGTGGGGGTGCGCACGTGGGAGGACAGGTTGCCATGACACCTGGTACATCCTGAGTGCCCAGTGGAAAGTGGCTATGAGGGATTTTCATGATTTTCTCATCCTGGGCCCATCTTATTTTATTTTTTTAAGTTTTATTTATTATTTTTAATTTATTTTAAGGGGGGCTGCAAGTGGGTGAGGGGCAGAGAGAGAGGGGGAGAGAAGTGGGGCTTAACCAATGTGGGACTCGAACTCACGAACTGGGAGATCATGACCTGAGCTGAAGTCAGATGCCTAACCGACTGAGGCACCCAGGCGCCCTGGGCCCATCTTAGAGAAGAAAACGGGACCCCCAAGGGGTTCTCTTTCTTGTGCTTCCTCAGTGGGTCTCAGAATGGGATCCTGAGGGGGAGCTGCACCTCAGGCTGTCCTTTGCTGTGCGTCTGCCCATTCTGCTCCTGATGAGGATACTGCTGGGGGTGAAGCGTGAGGAGGGTGAGCGTGCTGGGTACTGGTCCTCGCTTTGCCACCACATGACACCCAGCGCCTTTCTGGGCCTCGGTTTCCCCATGTCTACTGGGCGTCTCCTTTTGGAAACTGTGAAATGTCAGAGTAAAGAGCAAATGAAAATTTGAGTCCCAGCTCTGTGCAGTCATACCTCACACAAAAGAGGGGGTATGTTAATTTCCTGAGGCTGCTGCAACAAATTACCACAAATGAAGTGCCTTGAAACAATAGAAATTCATTCTCTCACATTTCGGGCCAGACGTCCAAACTCAAGATGTCAGCAGGGCCTCCTGGGGAGAGTGCATCTTTGCGGAATTTGCCAGCAAGCCTGGCATTCCTTGGTGTGTAGAATCCAGCCTCTGGTCTGCCTTCATATTGTCTTCGGTGTGTGTGTCTTCTCCTGTCTCTTATAAGGACACTTGCCACTGGATTTAGGGCCCACCTGGGTAATCCAGGATGATATCATCTTAAGGTTTTTGGGGCGCCTGAGTGGCTCCTTCGGTTGAGCCTCCGATTTTGGCTCAGGTCATGATCTTGCAGTTTCTGAGTTCAAGCCCCGCATCAGGCTCTGTGCTGACAACTTAGAGTCTGGAGCCTGCTTCAGATTCTGTATCTCCCTCTCTCTCTCTCTGCCCCTCTCCCACTCGTGCTCTGTCTCTTTCTCTGTCTCAAAAATAAATGAACATTAAAAAAAAATTAGGGGCACCTGGCTGGCTCAGTTGGTTAAACATCTGACTTCAGCTCCAGTCATGATCTCGTGGTCCATGAGTTTGAGCCCCATGTCGGACTCTGTGCTGACAACTCAGACAGAGCCTGGAGCTGCTTTGGATTCTGTGTTTTCCTCTCTCTGCCCCTCCCCCGTGCTTGCTCACGCACTCTCTCTCTCTCTCAAAAATAAACATTACAAAAATTAAAAAAAACATTTTTAGTTTAATTACATCTGCAAAGATCCTTTTTCTAAATAAGGTCACTTTCAAATGTTCCAGGGATTTGGATGGGACAGATCTTCTAGGGGGCCACCATTCAAGTCACTATAGGGGTTATCCTGGTTTATCACACCTCACAGGCATGCTGTCAGAGAGAAGGGAGTGTGAGCAGGATTCTTCCAGGGACCTTAGACAGTGACGCATACACTGTGTACCTGGAGAAAAAAAATTGAGGCACAGGGAGGAAAAAGCCAGCGGGGAGCCTGCCCTGGCAGCACTGAGATCCTTCCCCAGTGGGTCTCATCTCTGTGGATGGGTCAAGCGGGACCTCTCTGGAGCCAGCAGCCCTGAGTCCTGTCTCCAGGCTGAGCCCCGGGTGAGTGGGCATCTTGACGTCCCCATTCTGGCAGAACACTACCCAGAAACATATTTTACCCGTAAACGGGCCAATTAAGAAGGCAAATGTTTTCAAACAGGAGGATTTATCGGCATAGAATGTGCCATCCCTCCGAGCGAGAGGAGTGGGTGTGCGCGCAGAGCCATCTGGAGGGGGACTGTTTATCATATTTATTTAGTTACGAGTTGCTGGTTTGGAACTGGCAGGGCTTCATTAGGTGTGAGCATGGATCCCTGGGAGGGTGCGCGGATTCGGGCAGCTCTGTGAACACACGTGTGCCCGTTTGCCTGTGTTAGTGCAGACACACATGTCTTTGTGCCTGAGAGCATGTATCCGTGTGCCTGCCTGTGTGTATGAACACATGTGTCTATGTGCATGCGTCTGTGTGCATTCTTTGTCTGCAGGTGCGTGTGTGGCCGTACGTATGTCACAAACACTTCGTGCCTCATCTGACCCACCTCCAACTTAAATGCTGCTGATCACTCCGTACTTAAAAGCCTCTCCTCTGGCACATCCTATGTCACTTTCCATGTCTGATCTCTCTCTCTCTTTCTCTCTCTCTCTCTCTCTCTCTCTCTCTCGGTCTCATGTGTCCCTCTAGATCAGGGATTGCCAGTGGATCTCATGAATGAGAGAAAAGGGCTGACCTGGGGTAAGATTTGACACAGACTTGTTTTGCATATTAAAGGCAAGGGAATTGTCTTGGCATCCACAAAGATATACACTTTCCTGTTTTGCTTGAAAAACAGCAACTCTGACTCTAGGCAACTACACTTTATATGACAGGGGCATGGGACATAGTGCAAGTGCAATGATAATTGACAACAGAACTACGTAGCCTTGGTTTTGTGAGACAGTTGGGAGCGGTAGGGACTGTGGGAAATGGATGCATGTGCCTGTCGGAGAGGCAACCACTTCTTAGCTACTTCTTAGCAATAGTTCTTCTCTAATCCATGTTGTCAGATCTTCTGATCTTCCAAGAGAAGCCAGAGATTTGTATTTTTAAGTGAGCATAATTTTTAACATTTTTTAAAGTTTTTACTTATTGGTTTTGAGAAAGAGAGAGGGAGTGAAGGAGGGACAGAGAGATGGAGAGAGAGAGAATCCCAAGCAGGTTTCAAGCGGAGCTCGAACCCATGCACCATGAGATCACGACCCCAGCCAAAACCAAGAGCAAGACGCTTAACCAACTGAGCCACCCAGGCACCCCAAGTGAGCATGATTTTTAAACATTGGCTCAAAGCTTTTTACAACACTGTGTAGGCCAAACTGAACTTGTGTCGTTTGGAACTGGCAGGGCTTCATTATGTGTGACATTAGGACAGATGAAGTCCATGGCTGCTCATTTGCCTCCTGCCCTCACTGTCCTAGGTGAGCCCCTGTGCTCTGTGGCTTTAGGGGTCATCACGAAACTGACAACTGCCACTTCTGAGGCAGACCCTCTCATCCTGGGCTCACGCCCTGTAAGCACCATGAAACCAGGCATCCAAGGTGCAGTGTGGCATCTTTCCGCTGACCTGTGTCTCCCATGGGTACCCGAGGCAGAGGCAGCCCCACCATCAGCCCTGGAGACTGGACTCTACCATTCATCTTTGGGTCCTCTCCTCCCCTCAGCCTCCATGGGCATCCAATCAGTCTCCCCTTCCTGCTGACTTTGTCTTCATGACACATCCCTCCATCCTTCATCTCCTGACTTCCGGCTAGCGCCTCCCAGTCCCTTTCCCACTCAGCAAGGTCTACCAAACTGTGTGACTTGACTCCTGCTCACTCCTCCAGCCTTATCCTTTCTCTCTTCCTGCTGGCACTTCATGCTTCAGCAACACCAAACGGCTTTTATTCTGTTTATTGCTTCCTGCCTTTGCACGTGCTGTTCCCTCTTCATGGAATTCCTTTCCAGGGCTTCCTTCTTCCCCCAGCTAACCCCTCTTCATTCTTTGAGATCCCACAGGAAGCCCCTTCTGCAAAAGGGTGGTAATAAATCTCACTTCATGAAGTTGTTCTCAGGATTCCATGAGACTGGGCCTAGCACGGTGCCACACAGGAAAGGCCCAATTGATGTGCATCCCTCTGTCTGTCTCCCCAGGCTGCCACTCCCTGCCTCAGGAGAACTGGGGAGCCTACATGAACCCTGAGGGATTGGACAGTTTGGCTCCTCCACAGGTGAGCGCACAGCCTTTTCCAGGCTCAGGCCTTATATGATGTCAGCCACGGAACTTCACCAGCACGTGGATTTTTCCAATCAGCCTTCTCCCATTAAATAGGCATTTTTATATTTTCTTTGGACATACATTAGTCACAGAGAATTTTTACAGCTCACGTTTTAGAGCGTGGCGTTCTGGGCTGTAAAGATATAATCGGCTCTCATAAGAGACGGTTTCTCTGGCGCTAAAGGGGGGGCTGGTGTGGCGGCGGCGTGATTGGAACTCTAAGTGTCTAAAATGACTGTTGCGAGTCCCCAGAGCCACAATTCAATCAACTGTTCCAAACGGGAACCTCAACAGTGAGTGTGAAAAAGATGGGGGATGATGAAAATGAAAAAAGAAAAACATTCAAGAGGGAATTGAATTTTGGAGTCATTTGATGGAAGTTTTAAAAATGAACAGAAACAGCCCCCCAAAAGTGCATCTTCTGCACCTGGCTGAAAGAGAGAGGGTTTGCTTTCTGGAATTCTAGAAGACTCTTTCAAAGTTACTTCTTTCTCTCTCTCCATCCTTTCTTTCCTCCTTTTGCCCCTTTCTTTTTTCCCCACAACTGTTTCCTGAACACCTACTATGTCAGGCACCCCATTAGGCACTGGGGGTATAACAGTGAATAAGGCAGATGTCCCTGCTCTTTTGGGGTTTGTAATCCTGACTTGCTGTTGAGCGCTGAGCTTGTTTCCAGTTCTTCACAACTGCAGATAAGGGGGCCGTGAACATTTTACACACATACAAGAAGGTGGAATGGAACAGTTTCTTGTTGCCCCAGTAATGATGACCAAGGCCAAAACTATCGGCAAAAACATCAAGTATCCCACATTTTTTAAAATTTTTTTTTTTTTCAACGTTTATTTATTTTTGGGACAGAGAGAGACAGAGCATGAACGGGGGAGGGGCAGAGAGAGAGGGAGACACAGAATCGGAAACAGGCTCCAGGCTCTGAGCCATCAGCCCAGAGCCCGACGCGGGGCTCGAACTCCCGGACCGGGAGATCGTGACCTGGCTGAAGTCGGACGCTTAACCGACTGCGCCACCCAGGCGCCCCAAGTATCCCACATTTTTTTAAAGTAAGCTCTGTGCACGATGTGGGCTTGAACTCACAACCCCGAGATCAAGAGTCACATGCTCTACTGACTGAGCCAGCCAGGAGCCCCAAGTACCCCATATTCTAAAGAGCTCTGTTAAAACTGGGGCCAGACGCACCCTTTAGGGCTTATAAAAGATAGTCCAGCAATTTCTGTTATTCCCAACTGTAACCCCCAGCCCCTATCCCCTTGCCCTGTCTCCAGAAGCAGAGAACCATGAGACACAGAGAGTGCTGGACTGGAAGTTGTCCACCCTGGGGGTGCGGTTGGGGGAGGGGGGTTATTGTCTCCTCCTTGTGAGGGAGGAGAGGGACCTCCGAAGGGAGCATTTGCAGAGACGGGGCCCACCGAAAGGGCAGATGGGAGTCTCTGCCACGTTGTGGGCTCTGCTTGCACAGTCACCCTGGCCTGTCTGCCCTGGACCAGATATGGGTGGGCAGGTCAGGTGGATTCCAGAGGAGGAGGCTGGCCAGAGCTGTTTGCTGGGACAAAGACTCAAGGGGCAGCAGGAGGTCTGAGGTAGGCTGCCAGGGGTGGGAGCCGAGGGACGGAAGGGGCAGAGCCACAGAGGTTGTCCCGTGCTGGGGCCCCTGAGGACCGCAGACCTGTGCCCACCCAGGGGCACAAGGCATGGCTGGGGAGCATCTTCACACACTTCCCTCTTCCAGGCCCTCTTTCCCCGGAAGCCATCTCTGCCGGCCCTCTTTCACCACGCCCCACACCAAGCAGGCTGGGTCACGGCCTTCCACTGGGCTCTCCTGGCCCCCAGGGTTCCTACTACCTCAGCACCAGCCCCTCTGGCCTCCCTGCCTAGGACGCGTGTTTCTCTGGCTGACAGCAAGGCCTTTATCATCTTTGCGGCTGTATCTCAGCCTCTGGCACAATGCCAGTAAACAGCAGGCACTCACTGTGTGTTTGTGGGAAGCACCTTTGTTGGAGTTGAGGGTCACTGCTGGCTCAGGGACCCTGGGGCCAGAAGGTCCCATTCTCTGCCTGCGTCTTTATTAGTTTTTCTGTCCTCTTTATGCCCTACCCCAGCCTGGCTTTCACTTTACAACTAAATAAATAAATCTTCGGCTTCGTGGAGAGCTTTCCTCCGGGCAGTGCTCCGAAGAACTGGAAACGCTCCCAGCCTAGGAGCCACTGGGAGGAGACTTCAGGAGGCTGGGCTGGGCCGTGGTTGGAAAGGGCGCCCCCCCCCCACTCCCCCCCCCCCCCCCCCCCCGGCCTTTTCCAGTGCTCTGCTTTCTCGCAGTCTGACTCAGTGAGTGCCGCGTCACCAGCATACACCAGGTGCTCATTCCGTGTTTTTGAATAGAATTGCTGATTGGTCAGGCCAGGCTGGAAGCTGTGACAGAGCTGATGTGTGAAGGATCTAGAGATGCGGTAGGTGTGGGTGCTGGGAATGAAGACACAAGGTAGAGAAGTGGAGAGAGGGAAGGGCATACCAGGGAGAGGGTACAGCCTAGGCAAAGGCACGGTGGCAGGAACTAGCTGGGACACACAGGGCTCTTGTGCAGCTCTTGGCTCCCAGGGGTGAGTGATGGGTGATGAGATTGGAAAGACCCAGGTGGCCCAGGTCCTGGGGGGGTGTTAATGCCAGGTGAGGAGTACGAATGTTGTCCTGAAGCTGTTGGAGCTACTGAAGGGTTGGAGCAGCGGGAGGGATGGGTTTGGATGTTGTGTTTAGGAAGCTCACCCCAGCTGGGGCGCCTGGGTGGCTCAGTCGGTTAAGCATCTGACTCTTGGTTTCAGCCCAGGTCATGATCTCACGGTTTCGTGGGTTCGAGCCCCGTGCAGAGCCTGCTTGGGATTCTCTGTCTTCCTCTCTCTCTCCCCCTCCTCCACTCACACTGTCCCTGTCTCTGTCTCTCTCAAAATAAATAAATAAACAAACTTAAAAAAAAAAATTTAAAAAACAAAGGTTCTCTCTCTCCCTCTCCTGCCCCTCCCCCACTCACTCTCTCAAAACAAAACAACAAAAAACTCACTCTGGCAACAGAGCAAGGACCAGAGGGGAGGTGAGTGATGACAGGCCCCTCTACTCGGGTCGGGGCAGCAGACATGGAGAACAGGGGACAGACTTGAATGAGATTCCAGAGGTAGGATCAGTGGTGTCAGACATTGGAGTCGGAGGAGAGGCTAGACTTACGCCCAGGACCCTGGCTGGCACAGCTGGGACTTGGGGATAGGGGGTGGGGAGCAGCTGTGGCCAACGTTGGGCCCCCTGAGTGGGAGGTGGGACATTGGGGGGAAATATTCGGGAGGCAACACATTTGGATTCAGACAAATTTCAAATAAGAAACAAGGACAGACACTATATAGCAGTCAATTATGGGCTGCTTTTCCCAAGTATGTTTAAATTACAAATTAAAAAACTCGCCTCCCTGTATCCCCCCTGCCACCTCCATCCCAATTCCCAACAGTGACTGGTGCTTGCTCCAGTCTGAAAAGGGAATTTTCAGTTGTTTGCTGTAGAATGAGTGATACAGACCCTGTGCTCCCCTGCCTGCCCCCCCCGCCCCCCCAGCAGAAGGTTAGCTCACTGCTGTGATCTAGGAAGAACTCTTGTGGAAACAAGAAGAGCTTGGGCCCGTGTCTCTGGGAGTGCACCTGGGGGGCCCCTAGAGCCAGAGAAGATGGGATAAACTGATGTCTAGATTACACAATCACCCTGGGATGGGTGAGCTTTTCCCCCCATTTTGCAGAGGTGGAGACAGAGGCTGTGAGAAGTGATTTGGCTAAGGCCAAGAAGCTAATAAGTAAGTGCCTGATCCTCGTCTCCCCCCATCTGCCCCTTCAGGCCCCCACATAACCCACTTGGTCTCCTGTGAGCCTACAGCTCCCGCTCAGAGCAGGTGGCCAAAGCAGTGTCTTTGCTGCAGTGAGGGAGTGAGCGAGCGCTTCAGTGAAGAATTGTGTCCTTCATCTTGTCCCCTACATTTTACACCACCATGTAAAATTTTCCATTAATTCCTCAGAATAAAATGTAGTGGCTGTTAATTTTTGACGCCTGGGACGTAGCCAGCTGAATGCTTTTTTATGCCTGAAACTATTTTCCGCCATTAGAAAAGTGTGATAAAAAGTTTCTTTTCTTTCTTTGGTTTTATTTATTTATTTATTTATTTATTTATTTTAATTTTTTTAACGTTTTTATTTATTTTTGAGACAGAGAGAGACAGAGCATGAACGGGGAGGGGCAGAGAGAGAGGGAGACACAGAATCGGAAGCAGGCTCCAGGCTCTGAGCCATCAGCCCAGAGCCCGACGCAGGGCTCGAACTCACGGACCGCGAGATCGTGACCTGAGCTGAAGTCGGACGCTTAACCGACTGAGCCACCCAGGCTCCCCTGGTTTTATTTTTTAATTAGACCAGAGGGTTTCAGTGGCTCAGTCAGAACTGTGGCCAGCAGCTGGGAGCCCAGGAAGCACAGACAAAGGACACATACTTGCTCACTCCTCACATGCCATCTCCACAGCCAGGCCTTGCCTCTCTGAAAACCAGGAGTGTCAAGGTCCAGCTCAAATCAGAGAAAGACCCAGAACTTCATTGCTTTTCCAGAAAGACCATTTGTGAGAGGTCACATGGGACTGTGAGAAGTTTCTCTTTGCTTCTTTTATTTTATTTTTTGAAGTTTTTATTTATTTTGAGAGAGAGAGAGAAAGAGAGCACAGACGGGAGGGGCAGAGAGAGGGACAGAGAATCCCAAGCAGGCTCTGCACTGTCAGCACAGAGCCTGATGTGGGGCTTGAACTCACAAATCATGAGATCATGACCTGAACTGAAATCAAGAGTCAGACGGTTAACTGACTGAGCCACGCAGGTTACGCCTCTTCTTTGCTTCTTAATTTTTTCTTCTTTGGAGCTTCCTTTTGGGTTGATCAAGTTTTCCTTTTCCTTTTCCTTTTCCTCTTTCTTTCTTTCTCTTTCTTTCTTTCTTTCTTTCTTTCTTTCTTTCTTTCTTAGCTTTTGTTTATTTATTTATTTTTCAATAATGTCTACACCCAATGTGGGTTCAAATTCACAACCCCAAGATCAAGAGTCGCATGCTCTTCTGACTGAACCAGCCAGGCACCATTGGATTGATCACATTTTCTTTAACTAATTTCATCTATTTGTTTGGAAGTTACAAATATTATGTTTATTCTGTTTCAGGTATCTTCTGCAACATGACCAACTGTCCCACCTGAATGGCTTAAAACAAACTTTATTTATTATTTGTTCTGCTTCATGTGATTGTGGCATTGAGAGAGCTAAAGGGTCTAAAAAAAGGCTCCCTAACACCACTGGCAATTTGTGCTGGCTGCTAGCTGGGGTAGTTTAGTTGGGGCTGTTTGTGGGGTGCCTTGGTTCTCCTCTTCAGCCTTTCCACATGGCTGCTTGAACTTCCTCACAGTGTGGTGGCTGGATTTCAAGAAGGAACGTTCCAATAGCTGAAGTCATAAGCTGTAGGTATCTTAAGGCCAGACTTGGAAGATACACAGCATCACTCCATTCTTTTGGACAAAACAGATCATGAGGCCAGCCCAGATCAAAGTGGTGTGGGACACCACTTTGGAATGAGTGACAAAAGGATTTGTGGCCATCTTTAATTTCAATCAATTTAAACATCACAGAAGCTATACTTGAATTTCCTACTTATATTTAACTGTATAGATTTCTAACAATATCTAAAGTTGTTAAGAAAAAAATCTCAGGGCGCCTGGACGGCTCAGTTGGTGAAGCATTCAACTTTGGCTCAGGTCACAATCTTATGGTTCGTGAGTTTGAGCCCCGTGCTGGGCTCTGCACTGATAATGCGGAACCTGGTTTGGATTCTGTTTCCCGCTCTTTCTGCCCCTCCCCTGCTCACACTCTCTCTCTCAAAAATAAGTAAACATTAAAAAAAAAAGAGGGGCGCCTGGGTGCCTCAGTTGGTTGAGTGTCCAACTTCAGCTCTAGCCATGATCTTGCAGTTTGTGGGTTTGAGCCCTGCATCGGGCTCTGTATTGATAGCTTGGAGCCTGGAGCCTGCTTCGGATTCTGTGTCTCCCTATCTCTCTGCTCCTCCCCTGTTCACTCTCTGTCTCTCTCTCTCTCTCTCAAAAATAAATAAACATGAAAGAAAGAAAGAAAGAAAGAAAGAAAGAAAGAAAGAAAGAAAGAAAAAGAAAAAATCTCAGAATGCATTGCTTTCCTTCTGAATGCCCTTTTACTGACCCCTTTGTTATTGTTTAGGATTTTAGTTCCATCTTATGTTTAAAACCTGATTGTTTTAGTTTTTTGTTTTGTTTTGTTTTGTTTTGTTTTGAAGTAATCTCTACATTCAGTGTGGGGCTTGAACTCACAATCCCAAGATTAAGAGTCAGATGCTCTTTGGACTGAGCCAGCCAGGTGTCCCTTCAGCATTATTTTTTACCACAAAACTTTTAAAGATTTTTCCATCATGTTTTGCCAAAAGCTTTGATGACTATTATTCCTTGGATTCCATTTCTCCTTATGAGTTCATTTCCTTCTTGTTGAAGTACATTCTTTAATACTTCCTTCATTTGCAGCCTGTGAGTAGTAAATAAACTTTATTAATCTTTTTTTAAAAGTTTATTTATTTTTTTGAGTAGTCTCTACACCCAACATAGGACTCAAATCCCCGACCCTGAGATCAATAGTCTCACCCTCTGCTGACTGAGCCAGCCAGGTGCCCTGAACCCTATTAATCTTGATATCTGGAAGGATCTTTACTTTGACCTCACTCTGTAATGACAGTTTAGTTAAGTAAAGAATTCTAGGCTGACAAGTATTTTTTCACTGTGTTTGGAGATATTATTCCACTCTTTTCTGGCTCCTATTGTTTCTGATTGGAAGTCTACTTGTTTAATGGTCTAATTGTTTCTTTGAAGGGAACTCCTCCTGCCCCCGGGCAGTTTTGTTTTTATTCTTACTGTTGTTTACTGCAAAAGTGTAGATTTGTTTTTATTTATCCCACTTTGAACTCTTTGAGGACTTAGATCTTTCTTTAATTCTGGAAAATTCTTATATATTAGATTTCCATATATTGCCTTTCCTGTGTTTTCTTTATTGTCTTTTATTGGAATTCCTATTAGATGTGTGATAGATCATCTCATTTCATCCTTCATTTTATCTTCTGCTTTATATTTTACATCTTTGTTTCTCTGCATGTTTTACTCTGGGCAATGGCCTCAGAATATCTAGCTTCCTAGGCAACGGCTATGTCTAGACTCTTTTCAAACCCATCTATTGAGTTTATTTTAATTTCAGTTTATTTTGGATGACTTTTTTTTTCCTTCCATGGCCCAGGCTAGGAAACTCACTTCTAGGCTGCCGTCCAGGGTTATTGGACAGTTTTCAGTTTTCCAGTTTTTATCCAGTCTCCATTTAAAGAAGAAATAGCTCATTTCTTTAAAAAAAATTTTTTTTTAATGTTTACTTATGTTTGAGAGAGAGAGAGAGACAGAGTGTGAGCAGGGGAGGAGCAGAGAGAAAGGGAGACAGAATCTGAAGTAGGCTGCAGGCTCCGAGCCATCAGCATGGAGCCCGAAGCAGGGTTTGAGCTCACAAACCGTGAGGTCATGACCTGAGCCAAAGTCGGACACTTAACCTACTGAGCCACCCACCCAGGTGCCCCTCATTTCTTTTTTTTTTTTAATTTTTATTTATAATTAAAAAAAAAAATTAAGTGCATTTATTTATTTTGAGAGAGAGAGTACAAGCTGGGGAGGGAACAGACAGGAGAGACAGAATTCCAAGCAGGTTCTGTGCCATCAGCACAGAGCCTGATACAGGGCTCAAACTCCCAAACTGTGAGATCATGACCTGAGCTGAGATCAAGAGTCAGATGCTTAACTGACTGTGCCACCCAGAAGCCCCAGAAATAGCTCATTTCTAATTTCTCCTTTATGTAGGCAGCCTAGCTCTAGCTCCCGGCCTCTTACAGGGTCTAGAACCTCATCTTCTGGGCTCACAGAGACATTAAACCCCCACCTGTTTCTTTCTTCTTCTTTTTTTTTTTTAACTTTTAATGTATATTTATTTTTGAGAGAGAGAGACAGACGGAGAATGGGCTGGGAAGAGGCAAAAGAGAGGGAGACACAGAATCTGAAACAGGCTCCAGGCTCCGAGCTGTCAGCACAGAGCCCGACGCGGGGCTTGAACTCACAAACCATGAGATCATGACCTGAGCCAAAGTCAGACGCTCAACCGACTGAGCCACCCAGGCACTCCAAACCCCCACCTATTTCTAACCAGAAGTCCAGATTCAGCAGCCCCAAGCTGCTCTGGTGGTTCCAGGAAGCTGCCAGGGACTTGGACACCTTTGATTTTCTTGCAAGCATCTCATCTTTGAAATACCCCCATATGGGGCGCCTGGGTGGCTCAGTGGGTTAAGTGTCTGACTTCAGCGCAGGTCGTGATCTCACGGTTTGTAGGGTTTAAGCCCTGCATCTGGCTCTGTGCTGACAGCTCAGAGCCTAGATCCTGCTTCAGATTCTGTGTCTCCCTCTCTCTCTGCCCCTCCCCTGCTCATACCCTGTCTCTAAAAAAAGGAATCAATGTTAAAAAAAAAATTGTTTTTGAAATACCCCCGTAGCTTCTGTCTTCTGTCCAGAACCTGGTCACATGGTGACTGCAAGCAGCAAAGAGAAGCTGGAAGAGCAGGCTTTTTTGGTGGTACCTTTACCTCCCACCATGAAACAATTGTGGTGCTCTTAGTAAGGTAGTGGAGCTAGTAACTTGTAACGTCCACCACACAGAATGTTATCCTTATTTAGGGGAAGAAATCGTAGCTCAGAGAGGTGTGGTGATTTACAGATTCAACTGCACTGAGCCCATGTTCCTTCTGTGAAGCCCCACTACCCTCTCCCTGCTTTCAGAGATCCTGGCCTGGATCTCTGCTGCTGGACTTTCCCTCGTCTCAATGTTTCAGTATACTGGCCTTTGCATGATGGATGACTGGGCGGCCTCATTAAGCACTGAGTTTTGTTGGTTCCCAGAGCTTACAGGAGCAGCAGGGCCTGGGGAACTGAGTGCAGGGAAGCTGAACAGAACCCCATCTGTCCTGTTCCCTCCCTCCCCCAGCTCTTGTTCACTGACATTTGTCAGCATGGCAAGAGGGCAGTGTCTCTCAGCAATTAGGGGGTGCCCACAGGAAGAATAATGACTGGTCCCCGGAGAGGGAGTAGGGATTAATCAGGGGCCAGCATGGCTAGGCGGAGTTTGACATCTACATCTCTTCTGAAGGGAAAGGAGCTGGCTGACACCTCCCTGTCCCACAGCGGGGGGCTCCTTAGCTCTGCCTTCTGGTTTTCCTACCACCTGTTCCTCCTCAATATATCCCTCCCTGACTGTCCCTCCACCGCACCAACTCTCCCCACCTGCCCTGGATCTCTGCCTTGGATCAGTGGCATTTCGTTTGAATGATCACACCTGCCTCATTGATGCTGGTCTCCTAGCTCTGGCCTTGCCCCGTGTAAACCACCCTCCACGCTGGCTGTTTCCAAGTCTGATCATTTCACACATGTCTCTACTTCCTGCTTCCTGCTTTTATATCCTTCTATGGCTCGCTACTACACGCAAAATAAACAGCCAACTTAACCTTGCCAACCTCAGCTCCCATTCCTCATCCTTTGTACTTTTTTTATATATATATATATATAGAGAGAGAGAGAGAGAGAGAGAGAGAGCATGGAGAGAGGGGCAGAGGGAGAGAGAATCCTAAGCAGGCTCCATGCTTAGCAAGGAGCCCAATGCAGGGCTTGATCTCACGACCCTGGTATCATGACCTGAGCCAAAATCAAGAGGCAGACGTTTAACTGACAGCCACCCAGGTGTCCCTCATCCTCTGTGCTCTTGCTACGTTTGCTATTTAATTTTTTAGAATAGATTATTGTGATATTATGATTTATAATAAGAAATATATATTTGGTCCTCATTCAGTTGCTGGCACAGAGCTCCTAAAACTCTTGGAATTCTTTTTCTTTCTTTCTTTCTTTCCTTTCCTTTCTTTTTTAATTTTTTTTTTTTTTCAACGTTTATTTATTTTTGGGACAGAGAGAGACAGAGGATGAACGGGGGAGGGGCAGAGAGAGAGGGAGACACAGAATCGGAAACAGGCTCCAGGCTCTGAGCCATCAGCCCAGAGCCTGACGCGGGGCTCGAACTCACAGACCGCGAGATCGTGACCTGGCTGAAGTCGGACGCTTAACCGACTGCGCCACCCAGGCGCCCCAATTTCCTTTCCTTTCTTAAAGGAGATAGAAATTTATTGAATATACTGCAAAGGAGCAGTGGACAGAACAGCAAAGGAGAGGCTGTCTGCTAACACTCTTGGAATTTGCGTAATGATAAGAGAGGTAAAGTTGTCTTCTATTATTCATAGCAAGCCCCTTTCAACCACACCTGAGTTTATTATGTTAATGAAGTACTTTTGGGATGTTCCACAGGGTGGGGCTGGTCACCAGGAAGACCAAGTGATTAGAGGGTTGAACTTTCAGCTCCACCCACCGACCTCTGGGAAGGGGTTAGGACTAGAAGCTCAGCTCTATCAAAATTCTTCAACAAGTCAGTTTTTTTTCAGGTCAATATTTAATTTTCAACTTTAATACGCAAGTAAATAGAAAAGGAAAACTACATTCAAAACTGCTGCTAAGGAAGTACAAGCCCCAGAGCAGAAATTCTTCAAAAACAGAAGAGACTCTCCCTAGAAGCATGCAGGGTGGGGCTCGGTGGGGTCTGGCCCACACCCCAGGCCCACAGGGAGGCACGGAAGGGGCCGTGGGTTCCCGAGGAGGATGGCTGCCTGAAGGGTCTGCTTCAGGAATTCCGGTAAGTTCCCGTCTTACAAAACAAGGATGTGGACAAAGTGCCTGGCACACTTGAGCAAACACAGCTTAGGAGACCCTGGGCAGGATACACCGTCCTTGGAATCGCCCACGCCCCGAGTCAAAGGCTTTGCAAACCTTGAGTTCCACAGGTAACTTCTAGAAACACATTTCCACTTCCCAGAACGGTGGATTTGGCACAGCGCAGTTTGGGGAGGGTGAGGGCTGCCGCTGGGCAGAAACGAGGCTGCAAGGAGATGGTTCCCCATTGGTTGATCCCACTCTGATGGTGCCGGGAGCCCTGCCAGGGCTCCTCACGGTGCAAGAATTTTAAAGAGCTGGCCGCCAGCCCCAACAGCCACGAATTCGTGGCCCAGAAAGCCTTGGATGCCTCTGCAGGACGGTTGCCTCAGCCCCTCGTGGCCACACCCAGGAGGTGGCTGTAGGTACGGTGACAGTGTAAAGGGCACAACTGCAGAGTTCCATGAAGAGGGCTCTCATGGCCCAAGAACCCATGGGACGTGGCTGATTGCAGAAGTAACAACCATTAAGAGAGCTTACGAATAAATATGTGTCCATATATATATATATATATATATATATATATATATATACATATTTCTAGAAGGTCCATCTTAGGTACATGACTTTACCCCAGGTATGGGGCCACTTGAGCCCAGTGGGAGCTGTAGGCTGAGCCCCCTCCCCTCAAGAGCCCGCAGTGCGGCTGCTGGGTCAACGCAGGGTCTTGAGTCTCACTTTTTCCAGAGTGGTTGAACATGTCAATTTGATGAGCTTCCGAGCCGGTGAACATATCCACCAGAAGGCAGACACATCCCAGTTTCATGGAGACAGAAGCTCTTGAGCTCAGCACCCTTCCAGACCTCACTCTTTGTATTCCTTCATCTGGCCCTTCATCTCTATCCTTTATAATATCCTTCATAGTAAACTGGTAAATGTGAGCAAATGTTTCTCTGAGCCACTCTAGCAAATTCATTGAACGCAAGGAGGGAGTTGTGGGAACCTCCTATGTACAGCTGAAGAGGGGGAAGTCTTGTGGGACCAAGCCCTCGACCTGTGGGATCTGACCTGCTGCTCTCTCCAGGTAGCTGCTGTCAGAGTTGAGCTAAATTGTCGGACACCCAGTCAGTGTCCACTGAGATTGGAGAATTGCTAGGTGGTGCTGGGAAAAAACACTCCAGAGTCACATGATTACAGGTCTCAAAAATCAAACTAGGCAGTGAAAGAGTTTCATTTCCACATTTCTGTTGACTGTCCACTTTTCATCACCCACCACATTTTCTTAGTTCCTTGTATCTCCTTACAGAATTTCTTTATGTAAATGTAAACAAAACCAATACAAAGTATTCTATGTCCCCCACGCCCTCCCTTTTTGTAAAAATGGTAGATTTGGGCGACACATTTTTTTTTTAATGTTTTTATTTTTTTTTGAGACAGAGAGAGACAGAGCATGAGCAGAGAGAGAGGGAGACACAGAATCTGAAGCAGGCCCCAGGCTCTGAGCTGTCAGCACAGAACCCGACGCAGGGCTTGAACTCATGGACTGTGAGATCATGACCTGACCCGGAAGTTGGACGCTCAACCGACTGAGCCACCCAGGTGCCCCGGGCGACACATCTTCAAGTCACAAATCCAGTGACCCCACCAGACACACCTGACCACTCAGGCAGAGCTAGCACTTTGGGCTCCCAGGGGCACACTCACATAGGATTAGGAGCCCACCGTCCTCCAGTGACCTCATCTTAATTACATCTTCAAGGACCCTCTTTCTAAATAAGGTCACATTTTGATGTGCTTGGGGGTTAGGACTCCAATGATGGAGTTTTGGAGTGGTGGTGGGGCTTTGGAGCCAATGGCCAAGAAAGAATTTTTGAAGATGTCTTTGGTGCAGAAAAGGTGATGTTCTTCAAGTACGGGGACAGGACCCGTGGGCAGAAAGAGCTGCACTGGGGTTGTGAAGAGTGGCTGCTTATATACTGTGGAGTTGGGGGAGGTAAAGTCAAGAGGAAGTTTCTTAAAGGGATTTTCATCTGCTAAAGAAGACTTCTAGATTGCTGGAGGCCTAGCTATTGTCAAGCTAAGGTTGTTTTTCCCTGTAGCAGAGCAAGATCCTTAAGATAGTAGAGAGTTCCTGGAGAGTAGGCTATTGATAAGATTACCCCCCCCCCCAGCCTTTTTTTTTTTTTTGTAATTGTACCAAGATATTTGTTAACTGGTGGAGACTCTTATCAGTTTAACCCTTTGTTTTCTGTCCTTTCCTTTGTTCTTGGGCAGCCAGGAGCTCCTGAGGAATATTACACATATCCCACCTTGGGGGTGTGTGTATGCTAGCTTGTGCTTAGCCCTCAGCTTGCCTTATGGTCCCTCATCACTACTACTCTTAACGTGCTGGATCAACTCTAACCAGACTGGTGCCTGCAAGAGTCTCCGCTGTGGACACATCTTACCTTGGAGGCCAGATCAGCCCCTAATCAAATTGGATTCCTTATGTCTGGCCATCAGGAAACCCAGGGAGATCAATAATAATAACAGAGGCCTTCAGAGAAGTGCACTGACTCTTCAGAAAAATGAAGAGAGTGTCTTCCAGCTCTGCCAGGGCCCAGCCAAGGATAGGTGTGTGAGCAAATGGACATGATGGCTTTGTTTGCTTGACTATCTTGGCACACTGAACAGCCAGCCAAATTCCCCAATGCCAATCTCAGAAACAGAAGAAAATAAAAATACTCAGACTGCTCTGTGGGGGCCCAACTGTCATCATTAGGGATTGCAGCCACCTAATGTGTTAAGTGATCATTAACTAGTTATTGACAGAGGACGTCTGATGGGTACCAGCTATTTTTGTGGGCTGGGACGAAAACTTCAAGGACTTGGTGAAACCCTGGAAACTTTGTCACAAATCATCTGGTCATAGATCTACAAGGTCCTTTTGTATAGTTTTGGTTATTTTAGTGGATTCCCCATAGAGTGGACCTAGAAGATCCCTCTCCTATGTTCTATTGATTTGGGGTCTAAAGTTTAGATTAATGGTTTTATCTCATGTGATAAATGTGATCCAGAGGTAGTAGGAATCTAGAATTATGTGTTGAGAAGGATTCTGAGGTTCCATGCTTGGCGGTATTCCCAATTCTTTCTGGAATCTGCACCCCTATTCTTCCAGGAATTCCCTTTCCTCTCTGGTCTAACCTTGTGGACCTAGCGGGAGCCCATGTTTTTATATAGTCTATTCACTTGGCACAGCCGAGAGGCCCGATTTCTGGTGGCATCTGATCCATATTGGGCCAGAGTCCTTTAATCTATAGTGGAGTGAGTCAGATCCTCTCTCTGGTGTGAGAAGAGAAGGAATATTGGTGACCATGGTGGTATCTGAAGTAAGAGGGAAGGAATCTAATACATTGAGAAGCAGAGACAGAGAGTGGGGTTAAGGGAATCCTGGTGGCCTCCAGTCCCAGGTACCATGAATTGGGGGGAATAGGTATATCCCTTCTCAGACTGAGGTTTGGTTGTTAACTTCATCTTTGCATTGCAGGAGCCAATCAATCCCCTTTTCTCTTAAGCTGCTGTGTTAGGATTCTCCAGAGAAACAGATCCTAATGGTAGATAGAGAAAAATATAAGAAGAAATGTATTATAGGAATTGGTACATGTGGTTATGGGGGCCAAAAAGTCCCATGAACTAGGAAAGCTGGTGGTATAATTCAGTCTGAATCTGAAGGCCTGGGAACTTGGGGGCAGGGGGAGCTGATGTAAGTCCCAGTGTGAGTCTGAAAGCCTGAGGACCAGGAGTGCCAATGTCCGAGGGCAGAAGATGAATGTTTCAGCTCAAACAGGAAGACAGTGATTTCATCCTTCCTCCCTCTTTTTGTTCCCCACTCAACAGATTGGATGATGCCCACCACAGTGGGGAAGGCTCTCTGCTTTACTCAGTTCACCAAATGCTGATTTTTTCTGGAAACACCCTTGCAGACCCACCCAGAAAATAGTGTTTTTCTAGCTATCTGGACGTCCTAGAGTCTAGTCCAGTTGACACATAAAAATTAACCATTGTAACCAGTGTGAACTGGGTTTCTGTTGCTTGTTCTGGATGATATACTCACCAACTATCTCTGGGGGAGAATGAGAGGTCCCAGGAAGGGAGTGATGGGAAAGTGCTGGCTACAGTGTAGTGTGCTGTGCCTCTTGACTGGGACCTTCTCCATTCTTGTGGAGCCCAGAGATGTAGCCATATTCGTCCTGTGTCTGAGGCCCCAGGCTTCAGACGAACAGACCCTCTGCATAGTGGGAAGTTGAGGCAGAGAGAGTAATGCTCAAAATACCTGCTGCTTACACCTGCCCACCCAGGCAGCCTCTAATGTGGAGATTTTGCAATGATAGAGTGAAAGAAGAGATCAAAAATAAATTCAGTCAGCTTCTTTCTCAAACCCTGTGGATATCCAGGATACGCTAAATGTGTAAAGCAGAGCATCAGTTCCAAGGACCATCCTGAAACCTCTCCAGGGACCGAGGGTTCTAAGGTCATGCATTTGGACAAGAATCCATTTCTTACATTTGACAAAACTCACCCCACGGCCTTGGGAAAAATAAAATGAAGAAATACACACCAGGATGGACCATGGCAGGAATATCAACAGCCCAGCTACAAACCCTGGCAATCAGTGAGCTAGTTGGATGTCTGATCATTGCTAGACTTTGGGAAGTTTCCCCCAGAAACAGGAGCAGTGGTGGGCAAGGTCTTGATTTTAGAGCATCGTGAGGCTTGAAGAACTTGCTTTGTCATCTGGCACTAGGTAACTGGCAAAGCAAGAAACCGAGCCCTGGATGAACTGGGAGAGGTTGAGAACATTTTCCAGGTGGCCTCCTATTCAAGACCACCACATCTGTTGGCTCACGTCTCTCTGGGTTTCCCGGTGTACATTCTCTATCACAGTCAGGCTGATTCCTAGCCCCATGCTCCCTGCTTGTACCCACCCTAGTACTTTGGCTTATGGTATACCTCCAGCCCTTCTGGAATGTTCTTCACCATTCTCAACCCACCATCTCAGGTGATCTCAGTGGAACAAGTATAGGACCACCAATTACAGCTGTTCAAGATAAGCACTGCACACTCCCAGTGGCACCATTCACAGTCTGTGTTCAAGTTGTCCAGTAACACTCAGCAGATTATTCTGCAGAAGGTTCAGAGCCAGGCTTTGGGGTTAGATTCAACACAGGTTGAATCTTGGCTCTGCTTACATAGTTATTAGCTATGTGATTTTGGAGAAAACATTAATTCTTGGTGCCGGGTGTTTTCATCTGCAAAATGGGGAAGTGCCATATTTTATGGATTCTAAGATCCACAGTTTTTCACATTTTGCATCTCTGAAATTGGGCTGTATCTCACAATTGATGGCATGCTATATTTTTAAGCAGTAGCATTTCTTTCTTTCTTGGTGGTAACAAAATAATGTATATTTTGATTGATACCATTTGTAGACTTGCTGAAATATGGAAATAGTATCTATCTCACAGGAGGATGGATAAGCTTTCACCTGTGAAGCACAGTGTCTAGCCCGTATTCCCTCAGCCCATCCTGGGGGTCACCTGAAGCTTCGGTGAGCAGTCCTTGTCCTTTTTTTTTTTTTTTAATTTGGAATTTTTATGCATTTTTATGCATACGACTCACCTTGATGTCCAAATCCACATGACAATAAGCAAAAGTAACATACAGTGCAGACAAACAGTTCTTTCATAACTTAGCTTTTGTTTTTTGCATTGTGGTTGTTATGGTTGTTGTTTTCCCAAAGATCAGCTCCTTAAAATGGATGATCCTGGAATATGAATAAAGAAAATATGTCTGAAAAGTGAGGATTTTAAACAGTAGACTTCCAGGGGCACCTGGGTCACTCAGTGGGTTGAGTGTCCGACTTTGGCTCAGGTCATGATCTCACGGTTGGTGGGTTTGAGCCCCACATCCAGCTCTGTGTTGACAGCTCCGAGCCTGGAGCCTGCTTCAGAGTCTGTGTCTCCCTCTCTCTCTGCCCCTCCCCCTGCTTGAGCTCTCTCTCTCTCTCTCTCTCTCAAAAACATAAAACATTAAAAAAAAATTAAACAGTAGACTTCTTTATCCTTCTAACTGCTGACCCCGCAATGGTAGGCATAGCACCTTATGGTGCCTGCTTGCCTTCTTCTTCCATGTACACTTTGAGGTGTAACTTACACTCTTCAGCTCTGAGTGGAATCAGGGTGAGGCTGAGGCTCTACCTGAAATGGTGCTCTTGTCTGCCCTTTTCTGCTTCCTGTCTTCTTCCACACCCATATCCAGCTTCTTGCAAGAGCATTTCCTTAACAAACCATTTGCACAGGAATCTTTGTCTTTAGGTCTGCTTCTAAGACAGTCCCCCCATGAAGGGGATCAGTGGCTTTAGCAAAATGTAACATCCAGAGGCAAAGCTGGGTGTGATTATGTGACATTTTCCCCAAATCGTGCTTGGGAGGTCCTGGACCCCCACTATTTTATATTGTCACTAGCAATGTGTGAGAGTTTCTTTTCCTCAACACCTCACCGACTTAGTATTATCAGGATTTGGTGTTTTCTTTTCCCCATTCGAATAGATGTATGACCTGAATTTTAAAAATCAAGTCAATGGGAGCACCTAGGTGGCTGTCGGTTGATTTCCGCTTGGGTCATGATCCCAGGGTCATGGGATTGAACCCCATGTCAGGCTCCTCGCCACCTGAGTGTGGAGCCTGCTTAAGATTCTCTCTCTCCCTCCCTCTGCCCCTCTCCTCTGCTCATGCTCTATCTCTATAAAATAAAATAAAATAAAATAAAATAAAATAAAATAAAATAAAATAAAATTAAAAAATCAGGTCAACTGAACCATGTCATTCCTCTACTTAAATCTTCTAGTGGCTCATATCACACTGAGAATAAAATTCAAGCCATTACACGGCCTATAGGGCTCTTCTTGCCCAGTTCCTCACAGCCCCTCTGACCCCTTCTTTCTCTGTTCTCCCTCTCCAGCTGCCCTGGTCTTCATGCTCTTCCTGAGACCTGCCAAAATGCCCCACCTCAGGGCCTTTGCCCTTGCTGGTTCTCGGGTCTGGAATGCTCTTTCCTTGGATTTTCACAGGGGCAGCTTCCTTCCTGACATTCCAGTATCAGATGTAAGCCACCTCTACAGAAGGGCCTTTTCTGGCCTTTCCAGCTAATGTTGCCCGTCTTCCACCCCTACCTTCACATAACTCTCCATGTTACCTGGTTTTATTTTCTTCATGTCTCTCATCGTGGTGTGAAATTATTTCAACTATTTATTATTTAAAAATTTTCTCTCTTTTAAAAGTTTCATCGAGGTACAATATACATATATTATAAGACATCTTATGTGTATAGCTCAATGAATTTTTACATATGTACATGCATAGCTACTTCCTGTATCAGGACACAGAATGTTTCCAATGCTCCAGAGAGCTCCCTCTGCCGTTTCCTCCAAAGATAATCACTGTCCTGATTTCTATCTGATTTATTGTATTCATTTTGTCAGTTTTAGAATTTCATTTAAATGGAATCATAAGTTTTGCACTCTTTTTGTCCAAATTCTTGCTCTGTCTCTCTCTCTCAAAAAATGAATAAACATTAAAAAATTTTAAATGAATGAATAAATAAATAAATAAACCACAATTTATTTATCCATTTTTCTGATGATGGACCTGATGGTTGTTCCTGATTTGGAGCTTTTGGATAATGTTTCTATGAACATTTTTTCTCTAATGTTTATTCACTTTTCTTTTCTTTCTTTCTTTCTTTTTTTTTTTGAGAGACAGAGTGCGAGCAGGGGAGGGGCACAGAGAGAGGGAGACACAGAATCCGAAAGAGATTCTGGGCTCTGAGCTGTCAGCACAGAGCCCAACACGGGGCTCGAACCCACAAACCATGAGACCGACCTGAGCTGAAGTTGGTCGCTCAACCGACTGAGCCACCCAGCCACCCCTGCTATGAACATTTTTATGCATATCTTTTTTTTTTTTAACGTTTATTTATTTATTCTTTGAGACAGGGAGAGACAGCATGAACGGGGGAGGGGCAGAGAGCGAGGGAGACACAGAATCCGAAACAGGCCCCAGGCTCTGAGCTGTCAGCACAGAGCCTGACGCAGGGCTGGAACTCACGGGCCGCGAGATCATGACCTGAGCCGAAGTCGGATGCTTAACTGACTGAGCCACACAGGCGCCCCTATGCATATCTTTTGACAGATACACACTCACTTCTCTTGGGGGTATGACTGAGAATGGATTGCTAGATCATAAGGTAGGATTATGCTTATCAGCTATTTATTCTTTTATGTGTGTGTTATTTTTCCCATTAGACTCCAAGTTCTGTTGAAGGTAGGAAACAAGCCTGTCTTGTTCACCACTGTATTTTCAGCATGTAACACAGTGTCTATCACATTGTAGGTGATCATTAAATATATGTTGAATAAATAAAACATCAGCTCAAAGTAAGTTATGGTGGAGCCAGAACTAGATCCAACTCCTCCTGACTTCCACCCTCTGCAAGCTGGCATTTAGGAGCCCAGCTGACTCAGAAGGAGACAAAGCTGCAGGTGCTAGGTTGGTTTCAGCATCCTGTTATTCTTTGAAGAAAAAGCACTCCCTCTCCCTCTCTTGGCCTGCATTGTCACAGCTTGAAATATTCTTTTGATTATGAGAACATTTCCCATTAAGTGTACATCTCCAGCTCTCCCCCAGGATTTATGAGCTCATAACTCCAGGATCTGTCACAATCAGTGTTACAAAAGTGTATCTGAATGTAATGAAATAATTCGATGAGAAACGTGGCAAGGAGACAGTCGGAATTTTCTCTTGCCTTACAAACCATCCCCAGGGGATGGGTGTATATAAATCAGCACCTCCCTTAATTAAGTAAAACATTTTAAGGAAAAAACAAATTAATTACCACTTCATGGCACCACCCCAACCGATTACCCAAACGGTTCACGTTCCATAAACCTTGCTTGAATGTAGAACTAATTATCGCTCTTTTGGTTTGTTTATACTTCCCAATACTGCAAAGATCTGTATTAAATGTGGGTGGTGTGGGATTTTTTTTTTTTTTTTTTTTTGCACTTTCAAGATGATGTAAGTTGTCATAGAATTGAGAAGTAAGTTTTTGTTTTGTTTTGTTTTTTAAGCTGAAAACACAGGGTATATAGAATGTGGAGCATCCAGAGGGGGAAATAGAAATAATCTTGGGAGGGGCATGTGGATGGCTCAGTCAGTTGAGCTCTGACTTGATTTAGGCTCAGGTCATGATCTCCCAGTTCTTGAGTTCGAGTCCCACATCAGGACTCTCTCTCTCCCTCTCTCTCTGCCCCTCCCCCACTTGCTCTCTTTTGCTCTCTCTCTCAAAATAAATAAATAAACAGAAAAATTAAAAGAAAAAAGAAATGATCTTGGGGTGTTGCTAGAGAGGTGGGAAGAAGCCCGTGGGGGTATAGAACATGTGGAGTTTTGACCTGGATCAGTTAATGACTTGCTGTGCAATCTTGAGCAGGAACTGGATATTCTGGTTTCCATCTGGGTGGCTGAACATCTTTCATCCAGCCTCCTATCCCCACTATGAGCCCATGCCTCCTGGCGTGTAGTCCCACTAAGAGGTGAGAATCCTGTTATCTGTGAGCTATTGTCCAGCCTGACCTGATGTCCTTTCTAATGCTCCTTTCTGCTGACTCTGTCCTCACCCTTGCCCCATGGGCCAGACCCATTGTCTTTGACCAGACAGATTCCTGTGGCCAGGGCATCTGTTAACTATGCTTCATCTATTCTCATCCCAAAGTCCCTGCCCATCCTGGCCTCTTGCATCTGGTTCTCTTCTGACAGATCCAGTTGCCTGATGAAGCAGGCTGCCCAGGGCTAGTCTTGGCTCCTCTGGGGTGTGTGTGTGTGTGGGAAGAGGGGTCGCTATGGCATCAAACATGGCTGGCCCTGAGAAACCCCCTCCAGCTGTGTTCCTTGTTCTAAGTCCAGAGCCATGTGCCTGCTCCTTTTGGGGAGAAAGCCAAACCCTTACCTACCCTTGCCTCTCTGCCACTTGCTTTAGATGTCCATACACGCTGTAGGCACTCAATCACTGTTGAGTCACCATCTGAATTTCAGTGAAAGGCATGCATACCACAAAGATATAATCATCTAGCTCTTCAAAGCATTTTTATTAAGGTATGGTTGTACACAGTAAAGTACATACATTATAAACGTATGACCCAATGAATTTTTACTTTGGGTAGACCCACATAATCCCCACCTAGGTCAAGACACAGAATATTTCCAGCACCGCTCCCCACCCCCCCCCCCCAACGCAGAAGTTTCCTTCACAGTCAATACCTCAAAGTGAACCATTATTCTGACTTATGTCACCAAAGATTGGTTTTGTCTATTCTTGAATTTCTTATAAATGCAATCACCTGGTATCTAGTTTTGTGTGTGTGTTTCTGGCTTCTTTTGCTCATTTGCTGTGTGTGTGAGATTCATCCTCAACACAGAGAGCAGTATTTTTGAACCCTTTTTTAAGATTAAAAATTCAAAAAGTGATTACTCTAGTGATTACTGGTTGTTGGTATCTAGTTTGACAGTATGTCAAATGCCTTTTTAAAAAAATTTTTTTTAATGTTTATTTATTTTTGAGAGAGAGAGAGAGAGAGACAGACAGAGCATGAACGGGGAGGGTCAGAGAGAGAGGGAGACACAGAATCTGCAGCAGGCTCCAGGCTCTGAGCTGTCAGCACAGAGCCCGACATGGGGCTCGAACCCACAAACCGTGAGATCATGACCTGAGCAGAAGTCGGGCACTTAACTGACTGAGCCACCCAGGCGCCCCTCAAATGCCTTTTTAAAAATAACCAAATGCCAAGATATTTGCGGACCTAATGTTGTCCTGATGGTATGTACCCCCCCCCCCCCACCGCCACCAAAAGGAGTAATTTAGATCTTGAGAGTACTCAAGTGCATCCAAGTTCCAAATGGAGCAGGGGTGAGTTTGATTAAGAAAGCATCTGACTGCATTTGTTCCCTCTTGAGAACCTTCCAGGGCATCTTTTTGTTGCTTTCATTTTTATTTCCTAGGTTACTGGAGAGGTCGAGTGTCTTTTCTTGGGATCATTTGTCATCTATGTTCCCTCATATCCTGCAGGGACCTTCTCTGGAGGACTGGAGGAGTTGGGAGGTTGGAGGTTGCCTCCTCTGGGGGACTGGGAGAAAGCGTGAGAATGACCTGGACGCCCCTTTTGAGGTTGTCTCCAAAAGGGCCACTCACCCCTGGATCCAAGGAAAATCAGTGCTGAGGGAAGATGGGGGAGAGTCATGCTCCACTCTCTCTCAGGTCAGACTCAGACATTGCCTGTTGCCACAGAACCCTCAGTATCAAGCCTCACCTTTAGCCCTGAGAGTGTCTTAGCAATTGACGTCTGGAGTCACACTAGAGGCTCCAATCTAGCAGGTCTAGGGTGGATCCAGGAATCTGATATTTTATTCTTTATTTTATTTTCTAAAAAGATTTTATTTTTAAGCAATCTCTACACGCAACGTGGGTCTCAAACTTACAACCCCGAGATCAAGAGTCCCATACTCTACCGACTGAGCCAGCCAGGTGCCCCAATCTGATATTGTAAAGCTCTCCAAGTGATTCCCTGGAATGGTCTGGAGCCAAACTGCTTGAATTTTGATTCCAGCTCTGCCTGTTATCACTGTGACCTCAGGCAAGTGATGCGCCATAATTTCCTCATCTGTGCAATGGGGATGATAGTATTGATAGAATTAATTGCGTTAATGCACTAATGCTTATACAGCACTTAGGCGAGTGCCTGGCAGAAAGTAAACCCTCAAGAAGAGTTGGCCACCACCTCCACCACCTGTACCATCACCATCATCATCACCATCATCATCATCATCATCTACAGTAGTACCACTGCTTTACTCTTTCCCTTTACACATGGGGAAACTGAGGACCAGAGAGGGGCACTGGCTTCTCCAAGATCACACGGTGAACCACAGGCAGCTCTACCCTTGGGGCTGCGTTCCCTCAGCTGCCCACATAGCCAGCTAGGATGAAGGAGACCAGCCGGGTCCCCTCTTTTTCTCCTCTTTCTGGGTCTGGGTGGGGCTGGGAAGACCTGGGGCACCTCTGGATTTCCAAAGTTAGGACCAATATCTTTTACCTGTGTCAAATCCTGCCAATTCCACCTTGACAATGTCTTTGGAATCCAAGCTCCCTGCCACACCTGAGGCCAGGTCACCATCATCTTGCCTGGACAACTGCACTAGTCCCTCTCCGGTCTTCCTGTTGCCACTTTATGCCCTCCGCTTCATTCTAGAAACACACCGGTCCCCCAGAGCAATTGCTCTAAATCACAGACCAAATTGGGCCACATCCTTGCTCAAAACTCTCCAAGCTAGGGGCAGCTGGGTGGCTCAGTTGGTTAAGCGTCTGACTCTTGGTTTTGGCTCAGGTCATAATGTCATGGTTCGTGGGTTTGAGCCCCACATAGGGCTCCATGTTGCCAGTGTGGAGCCTGCCAGCATGGAGAGAGGAGAGGATTCTTTCTCCTCTCTCTGTCTGTCTCTGTCTCAAAATAAATAAATAAAATAAACTTAAAAATAAATAACTAAAGTAGTCAGACTCGTAGAAACAGAGTAGAATGGTAGTTCCTCAGGGCTTGAGGAAGGGCAAAATGGGGAGTTGTTTGATGGATAGAGAGTTTCAATTTTGCAAAATGAAAAAGTTTTAGAAATCTTTTGCACAACAATATGAATATAGTTAATACCACTGAATTGTACACTTAAAAATGGTTAAGATAGGGATGGCTGGCTGACTCAGTTGGTAGAGCACGTGACTCATGATCTCTGGGTCATGAATTCGAGCCCCACGTTGGATGTAAAGATTGTTTTAAAAAAAAATCTTAGGGGCGCCTGGGTGGCTCAGTCGGTTAAGCATCCGCCTTCGGCTCAGGTCATGATCTTACGGTCTGTGAGTTAGAGCCCCGTGTCGGGCTCTGTGCTGACAGCTCAGAGCCTGGTGCCCATTTCAGATTCTGTGTCTCCCTCTCTCTCTGCCCCTCGCCTGTTCATGCTCTGTCTCTCTCTGTCTCAAAAATAAATAAACGTTAAAAAAATTTTTAAAAAAATCTTAAAAAAAGTGGTTAAGATGGTACTTTTTAAAAAAGATTTTATTTTTAACTAATCTCTACATCCAATATGGGGCTCCAGGAAAAATCAACGCCCAGGGTGTGGGCCCCTGACACTTTTAATATCACTACCACCACTGCCTTAGCTACCATTTAACAAGGACTCGCTATGTGCTGAACACCATGCCAACCAAGCTATTTGCATCATTATTGTAGTTAATCTTCATGATAAACCTGTATCATCCCCAATTTACAGATGAGGAAACTGAGGCTCACAGAGGAAAGGTATCATGACCAAGATCACACAACGTAAATTGTGGCCCTGAGACTTAAACCTTCTTAATGCCAGAGAAAAGCTTTTAACCACTCAACTGTATTTCCCATACACACCTAAATTACTGCATTGGGTCCATATATTGATTATTTTTCTGCCTCCCCAATTAGGGAAGGGTTGTGTCTTTGCCATCCTGCTTCCTACACACCGTGTCTTGCCCAGGGCCCAGCACAGAGGGGGTGCTCATTTTGTGGGAGTTTTGTTGCACGTCCTTGAGTAAGTAGGTGTCAGTGCTATAGCTCCCCTAATTCCACAGCTTCTATTTCCCTCCAGGAATTGGCAGATTGGCGATTGCAAAAGAAACATTCTTAGCTGATCAATAAATAATAATGTTGGAGAATTTAAAATAAGAATCTGGATTATTAAAGTTACAAATCTTTGGTCTTTATACCTTTAATAAAACATGCATCTATTAATAATGGATACTAGTTCTGGCCTGCTTATGCTGAAAAGGGGAAAAAAATGACCAGTCGAAAGATGCTAATATTTTTTCTCCTTAGCGGACTTGGGTGCCAACTGCTTTGCTGACAAATTGCTCATCATTTAAAAAGGTTTAAAAATTTTAACAGCATGAAAGGGAAATTAAGGATGAGATGTTCAGCCTTGGGGTCCCTTAGTAAGAGATTGTTCCTTCTGGAGACATCTCTCTCCTAGGCTTTGGTGGACCCGCCTCTGCTGGCTCCTCTCCTTGTCCTCTCGCTACCCCTTGTCCATCTCGCTACCCCAACCTCTTCCCTGTTCCCTCTCCTCTCCCCTCCCCTCATCACTCCTCTCTCCCTCCTCCCTTCTCCTCCCCTCTCCTCTCCTCTCCTCTCCTCTCCTCTCCTCTCCTTACTTAACTTCCCTTGCCCTGAGTGACCTCACCCACTCCTGTGACTAGTCATCATCTTTGATCACTAGTCATCATCTTTGCATGAAGGCAAGTCACTCAGTAGTAGAGAAAGTCAAAGAGGTAACAAAAGGACAGACCATGTGGGGCCTTGTAGGCCATGTAGTACTTTGGCTTTTACTCCAAGCATGATGGTGCCACTGCAGGAGCAGAGGAAGGCACAATATGACTTATGGCTTATAAGAAATGTCTTTGGAGACTACGAGTAAAATAGACTGGAGGGTGAGAAGGGCAGGAGCAGGAAAAGCATTTAGGAGAACATTGTCATGATCCAGGAAAGAGATGAAGGTAGTTTGGAATAAAGTGGGAGCAGTGAGGAGGTGTCAGGATGTATTTTATACTTTAAAGTAGAGGCCATAGGGTTTGCTGATGGATTAGAGGAGGGGTTATGAAAAAAAGAGAAAGGAGTCAAGGATTCCCCCCGAGGGTTTTGGTCTGAGTAACCAAAAGGGGGAAGTTTTTATTTTCTGAGATGGGGAAGGATGTGGGCGGAATAGGTTTGAGGATAAAGACCTTAGTCTTGGATGTGCTTCATTTGAGATGCCTATTGGATATAATTATATAGACTGAATTTTGCCCCCTTAAAATCCATGTTTTTTTAAGTTTATTTCTTTCTTTTGAGAGAGAGAGAACATGCAAGTGGTAGGAGGGGAGAGAGAATCCCAGGCAGGCTCTGCACTGGGGCTTGATCCCACAAAGTGTGAGATCATGACCTCAGCTGAAACCAAGAGTCCGATGCTTAACTGGCTGAGCCATCCAGGTGCCCCCAAATCCATGTTTTGTTTTTGTTTTTAGGTGAGCTCTACACCCAACATGGGGCTTGAACTCACAACTTTGAGATCAAGAGTCACGTGCTGTAACAATTGAGCCAGCCAGGTGCCCCTAAAATCCACGCTCATTGTGACTGTATTGGAGATAGGGACTTTAAGGAAGTAACTAAGGTTAAATGAGGTCAAAAGGATAGGGCCTTAATCCAGTAGACTGGTGTCCTTATAAGAAGAGGAAGAGACACCCAGAGATCTCGCTCCTCACACACACACAGGAAATACAATTTGAGGACGTAGCAAGAAGGTGACTACGTATAAGTCAGGAAGAGAGGTCTCATCAGAAACCAACCCTTCTGGCACCTTGATCTTGGACTTCAGCCTCCAGAACTGGAAGAAAATAAATATATGTTGTTTAAGCTGGCAGTCTGTGGCATCTAGTTATGGCAGCCCAAGTTGACTAATACAGGAGTCTAAGAAGAGATGTAAAATTGGCAGTTGAACATACAGGTTCAAAATTTAGGGGAAAGACCCCAGCTATAGATATAGATTTGGGCATGATCATCAAGGGGATGGTCTTTAAAGTGAGATTAGATTGCCAATGAAGGTGATGTCACAGAGATGAGAACATGACAAAGGGCCAAACCCTATGACCTTCCCATGTTTAGAGGCTGGGGAGATGAGGCAAAATCAACAAAGACTGAGAAGTTGCCAGTGATATGGGAGGGAAACCAAGAGCTTAAATGGTCCCGGGAGCCAGATAAAGAAAGAGAGAATGGTCATCTATGTCCAGTGATACTGATGGGATAAGTAAGGTGAAAAATGAGGATTGACCATTGGATTTAGCAACATGAAGGTTACTGGTGACTTCAAAAAGAGAATTGGATTTAGTTTTGGGTCCCCTGATGGTAAAATCAAAAAAGGAAACCCAATAGATTCCATGACTGTCATTATCTTCCAGAAATGAACCTACCAATTATTCAAGCCAACTTTTTCTGGGAATTTATCATGCAAATTGGGTACTATAATGAATCTTGTCAACAACAGTTGAAGGTTTTTTTCCTCTGTTCCTTCTCACAATTTGAGTCAGGTACAAGTAGCAGTCTTATGTATCCATTCCAGTCCGGTTATGGAGGGTCCCCGAGTTAAAGGTATATGGAGAAACTTCACGTAGCAACCCAATGCAAGGGCACAGAGGAAGGAGTGACTGCCTGCCTCGGAAGCTGAGAAAGAGGCAATGCCATCGAGATGGGCTTTGAGAAGATAAATAGGAATTCTCAAAGAGAAAAAGAGGACAAATGACATTTTACACACAGGAAACAACATGTGCAAATTCTAGCATGTGCTTTCACTTTAAAATTTTTTCCTTTTTCCCCTATTTTTCTAACTTTGTTTAGAAACACACACACACCCCTATTTTCACAAACACACCATATAACTGTTAGAACTCTTAGGCAACTGATAGAAAACTCACCTTAAAATGGCTTAAATAAAAGGAACTTTTTGGTTCATGCAATCAAAAAGTCCAATGGTAAATTTAAGACATGGCTAAACTTGGGGGTCCAAACAGTGATACTATAATTTGGTGTCTTTCCATCATATGGCTCAGCCTTCCTCCATGCTGGATTGGCAGTTCACATGTGCCATGATAGCCGTCAACAATCCTAAGCCTAAGTCATTCCAGGGGAATTGAACAGAGAGCGTCTCTGTTGTACCTCGTTGGCTCCGATTGGGTCAGCTGGCTCTCCCTGAATAAAACACTGTGGTCAGGAGATTGAGATGCTCTGATTTCTATAGCTGAGGCAAAAGCCCACCCTAGCACCAAGGTGGAATCAACTTTGTCTAAACCACGGGGACTGAGATCCAGGAGGGACAGAGCTACCAAAGGAAAAACTTGTTGCCAAAGAAGGTTGAGTGGACCTTTGGCCACAAAAGGTTTGTACGTCCACTTCTATGGAGTGCGATGCTGAGGATCTCCCTGAGATACTAGAATCCTACCTATTGTGTGGACACTTAGGCCTTGATGATTGAATAGCCCTCAGAGCAGTGGAGCCTGCAGGACTGTGCTGGGAGGTACAAGAAAGGGAAAGGCCAAGAAATGTAGCTGGTGTGGGGCTTAGCAGTCATCACACTTTCTCACTGGAGAAGTATATGACACCAGAGAGGGTCAGGAACTTGTTTGAGGCCATAGCAAGCTGAAGGAGAGTTGGAATTCGAACTCCACTGTAGGAAGACCAGAACAAGGCTCTCTGTCTGTGTGTCTGGCAGCTGTCACATTCATTAGCTCCCTGACATTTATCTCCTTGTTTCTTTGTATATTTTTACAAGATTGTTAATTACCAGCCATAAAGCTCAGCAAACATTTTGATAGGCTTTAAAAGCTCATGAAAACAACATTACATTTTAAGGCATGGTTTCCTAATTAATCTAATTAACTGTCAGCTTCACATCCTGCTGGTTTCCAGACAAGGCGAGCTGTGCTTCTCAACTTCTGTTTCAGCCCCATGATCACAGTCCTTGAGCTAGGAAACTAGCCAACATGTGGCCTGAGGTGTGGGTTGTCTGAAGCAGTGTTTAGATGGTCAGCCTCGTTTTGGCTTATTTCCTTGGATGATCTATTTCTAGGATGAATAGATCTCCAGTGGCTGGAGATGCCCCAGATTAGAGCAAACACATGGATGACTGGTCACCTCAGCTTGGAACCATCTCAGAAGGCCAAGGTACAGATAACTTTGGGGTGCCTTCCCCAATGATGCCCCCTCACGCAGAGATCTGTCCTCACGCACAGTGCAGGCCATGTGGCCCTGCTTCCCCCCACAGCTGATTGGACTGAGATGGACACCTCACCCAAAGATGGCTCAGTCACTTCTGGCCTGTGGCCTGGCTTGGAAAGATGAACTGGGCCAACCAGAGGCAAGTCTGCAGGTGGAGAAACAGAAACAGAAAAGGGTGAATTAGTTTGCTTGCGCTACCATAACAAAGTTCCACAGACCGGGTGGCTTAAACAACAGAAATTTATTTCTCACGTTCTGGAGGCTATAAGTTAAAGTTCGAGGCACTGGCAGGGTTCGTTTCTCCTGAGGCCTCTCTCTCTGGCTTGTAGGTGGCCACCTTCTCTCTGTGTCCTCACATGGTCTTTTCTCTGTGTGTGTACATCCCTGGGTGTGCCCAAATTTCCTCTTACAAGGACACCAGTCAGATTGGATTAGAGCTCATGCAAACAGCTTCATTTTAACTTAATCACCTCTTTAAAGACCCTTTCTCCAAATACAATCACTTTCTAAGGAACTGGGGTCTAGGGCTTCAACATACAAAGTTTAGGAGGACATAATTCAGCCATGACAAAGGGCAAGTCCTAGTGATGAAAATTTCCATAGTATTTGGCTGGGGCAAGGGGGCAGCCATGACTGGTGCACCATCCATAACTGTGAGATCCCCTGCTCAACACCCTGAACACTGTTTAGTACAAACTCCTGGGACCTGCCACCTCCTGCCTTTTATCTGGCTGCTTTCTGCTGAAGGCATGGTCACAGGCGTACAGGAAAAGCCAGAGTACCAGAGGGTGAATGCCCAGGGTGCAGTCCTCCACCAATGACCGATTGCAATTGAGGGATGAATTCTGCAGTGCTCTTACTCCTTGGGTGGGTTAACTCTGACTCATGTTCTACGCCATATCCAGAGTTTTCTGGTAGGATTGAGATCCTGTTGCACAATAGTAACTGGCTGATCATGCTTCCTTCCCTTCCTTTCTCTCACTTTCGACTCCCTGACCAGCATTTGTTGGTGTGCCTCTCAAGTAAACTGCTTGCACTTGGATCCTTGTTTCAAGGTCTGCTGTTGAGCGAATGCAAACAAACTTAGGTGGCATGTGGACATTATATGAAAATAGGAGCAGGGGAAGCTGGCCAAAGAAAAGAGGAAAGAGAAAGATTGGGCCCGAAGAGGGGGAAAATGTGCCTGTGTTACCAAGGTTCAAGTTCTGGTCCCTATGAGCACTGTCCTGCATTTATCCCTCTTGGCTTTCCAAGTAGTCATAAAGTGGGATGTTAGGTGTTCTGGGACATAAAATAATTTAGTCACTTCCCTATCCAAATGTAGCAGAGTCTCTTGGACTCTTCCAGAAGCTTCCCTCTGAAATGTGCAGTTATAACGAAGTTGGTACCTCTTACTCTGGGGAATTGTGCTACGAAGGACATTATGCCTTAAATATGCATAAATATGCATATGCATAAATATGCCCCTCAAAGTTAACCCTTGGTTTGCAAAGCTGAAGCTGGGGATAAGTTGGGAAATTTTGCATATGGGCCAGGAGTTACCTGGGAGGTCAGAAACCGAGGCCCTATGCCCTTTTCTTTTGAGATAAAACATGATCATAACCTTTCTGGTTGATTGGGATGGGCCCAATCTAGGCTCCTGAAAGAAAGAACATAAAGACACACAGGGAAAATGACCATAAATGCAAAGGGAATCTGTACTGGTGACTCATGTTCTACCAGCTCTTAGGTTGTGGGGATTTAATTTCAGTAGCTTTTGGAACTGATCTGGGGAAGGATGGCTAACTGAGGAAGCATGGGTCCTTTTTGTAAAGAAATCCAATCCTGTTACTTTGAAGTTTCCCTACTGTCTTCCTTTTTTTACCTGTGACCTTGGGCATGTTATTTTGCCTTCTTCAGCAGAGCTGAGTATCAAGCTGAAGGGTTAAGATCAGACCCTACCTAGAAAGTGAGATCTGAGAGTCTGAAGTCTTGCAGGAGAATAAGAATATGATCATAAACTGCATTTCTAAAACCCACTCGACTTTTTAATTCTTCCTACTTCTTATGCAAATTCTTTAGGTTTTTCAGCCCTATAATGGGTATGTGGGGTATGTACTATATTCCTTGTAGGAATGAAAGGGGGGAATCAAGCCATCAGGGGCAGGGTCTGGAGTCAGAGAGGAGTGGGGGGGGGCAGTTGACTTCTGGGCTAGAGGTGTTCTCAATACAGGGTGCCACAGTCACCAATGAGGTGCACCCCAAGTGCACCTTTGTCTTTTCAGACAAAGGAGTCTGAAAAGAGGAATGTAGCCCTTGGGTCAGTGATAGCATGATATTTACAATGATAACGATGAACAGTGTGAACACGATAACCATTGTAAAATCCTCTGTTTACAGATGAGAAAACCTTGCCACCCTCAGTAGGGCTGAATGTCAGTTCTAAGAAGCAAAATGAGACCCTAAAAAATATGATTTAATTGTCAGAAAGTAGGAAGATGAGGAACAGATTGGGAAATGGGAGTCCTATTTGGGTCATGGCCAAGCCTTGAACACTTTAGGGGTATCAGAAGCCAACCTGGGGGTGGGGTTGGCTCTGGGAAAGGGCTAGTTTTGGTGGCCTGAGGCCCAACAGGATTGTCCTTCTTGTAGTTTCTATTCTTCATTATCTAGCACTTCATGGCCCCTACCCTGCTTCGCACTCCCCTAGTGAATTTAAATAGATACCCTCAAAACTGTAAAATTAGGGCTGGTTCTCCCTCCCTTTTGTCTACTCACCTTCAAGAATTTAATGAGCTTGTCTAGGGTAAAATGTATTATTCAAGCCCAATGCTGGTGGTATCACTGAGGAAGTAAATCCTAAACTAATAGAAGTTGAGTGTAATGTAAAATAGCAATTGATCTGTCGCAGTAAGAAAAATTAACAAACTGCTGTTCAAATATTTATTAGCAGGAGAAACTGGACAGATATCCTTATTCTTTAACTGGAGGCAATTGAAACTCAGGGAATTGTCTTGTCCTAAATGGGAGAGTTAGCTCAGAAATAATTACAGGGTCTGAGAGGACCAGATCCATCCCTAGGGATTGGGGACGGGTGAGACCTGTGGTCCCCTAGGCAGGTCAGAATAGGGGACAATGTCTCCAGATGCTTCTTCTCCCCTCCCCCCTCAATAAAATCAGATTATGGATGTTCATCCTGAAGTGACTGTCATCAGCTCACCTCTGTGACACATGTAGGGGGAGTTCTGGCTCCTCCCCCATCTAGGAGCTCAGTCCTAAACCTCAGCCTTGACCTCCCTACCATTCTCCTGCCTCTATGTTCCTTTCATTCACCCACTTTCTGACAGCCTTGGCAGTTAGTGACTATTTTGGATTTTTCCCTACAAATGCTCAGCCTCTCCCATAGGCATCACCAACCACCTGTCCTCTTCCATCATTGACCTACATAAAGATGACTGTAAAGTCTGGCATCTGGAAGAAAAGACTAGTTTTCTTTCCAACTAAGGGAAATTGCCTCCAAAGACAGCCATTGTGAAAATTAATAAAGGGAAATCTTGTTTAAAATGGAATCAGGAGGGGCACCTGGCCGGCTCAGTCAGTGGAACATGTGACTCTGATCTTAGGGTTGTGAGTTTAAGCCCCACCTTGGGCCTGGAGCCTACATAAAAACAAAACAAAACAAAGCAAAACTAACTAACTAAACAAACAAACAAACAAACAAACACAAACAAACACATAAATAAATAAATAAAATGAAATCAGGAGACCTGGACAGGGAGCTCTTGTGCCCTCTCACCTGTGGTCAATTGCAGACTCAACAGGAAGAGATAGGCTTTGCACCTGGATACTACTTCCCTATCCACTCTCTGGCTTTCCTCCTCCCTCCGCAACAGCCCAGCCAATGAGAGACAGTCACAGCTCAGCCAATGAAAAGCCACTATACTTGGAACTCCAGTTTACCCCAATGGACTTTTTGTTTATAACAGCCCCTTTTCTCTATAAAAGAACATTCTTCTTCTTTAGTCTGTGGTTTTGCCCATGGTTTCGTCATAGTTTGCTTTTCTCAGGTTGTAATTCTCTGCTATTCCAGAAACAACAACCAAACCGCATTTGTTGTTGTTGTTGTTGTTGGTAAAATAATTGGAAGCTTTATTTTAAAAAATTTTTTAACATTTATTCATTTTTGAGAGATAGATAAATACTACATCTTTTTTCAAAAAAATGTTTATTTATTTTGGAGAGAGAGAGGGTCAGGGAGACAGAGTGTGAGCAGGGGAGGGACAGAGGAGAGGGAGACACAGAATCTTGAGCAGGCTCCAGGCTCAGAGCGGTCAGCACAGAGCCGGATGCCGGGCTCACAGCTCTCGCCCAAGTCGGATGCTTTAACCTACCGAGCCACCCAGGCGCCCCATTGGCAGCTTTATTTTTAAGGTTAACACCACCAACAATGCTTCCCATTTCTGGATGCCCAAGCTGCTGTTCCTTTCTGAGGTGGTGTCGTTATTGAGCAAGAAGTCCAACTTACTCTCAGGAGAGTAAGGCCCAGCCAGCCCCCAGTGGTTCCAGCCCCAGATGAGCTCCCAGTTGAAGTTACCAGTGACCCAGCAAACATCCTGTGGAAGAACTGCCTAGCTGCATCTGGCCATCCCTTGGAATGGTAAGAGATAACAAATCATTGTTTTAAGCCATTAAGATTTGCAGTGGCAGGACATCTGGCTGGCTTAATGGGTTGAGTATGCAACTCTTGATCTCAGGGTCATGAATTCAAGCCCCACATTGGGCATAGAGCTTATGTTGAAGGAAAAAAAAAAAAAAGATTTTCCGTGGCCTGTGAAATGGCAACAGATAATTGAAATAACAAACCTTCTAGGACTGGAGTCTGACTTCCCCCTGCCATTATATTATACTTTGCCAACTTCAGAACTCCTGATTGACACACATGTTGGACTTCCTGAACTACCTGCCAGGACTGTTCTGCCTATCAAACTCCAAGCCCAAGTGCATCGTTTTTTCAACAAACACTGATTCGTATCTATTACTTGAACGACCAAAATGGGCATGGTTTCTGAGTATTCAGAGACACACTCCTAGCCTCCAAGAAGTTTCACAGGCCTAGGAGGACACAGGCAGGAAGATAATGTGCTAAAATTCAGTGTGCAAAGCGCTGAAATAGCAGCACATAGAACCGTGGGGTGGGAGGGAGAAGTCACATTCAGGTAGACTTCATGGAGAGTCTGTGCGTGGTCAGGGGGGTTTCCCAGGCAGGTCACTCCCAGGTTGCCATGATTCTGTGCTGCCCCTGTGGCACTTCTCAGTGCTCCTGCCTGTCCTACCACCCCTGGACCTCCTGCATCTCACTCCTGTAGGCTTTGCCCTCACCAGGGCTGGGCTCTACAGCTGGTAGAGAATTTTAAGCAGGAGAATGGCATGGTGGCTGGTATTAAGGGTAGAGTGGGAGAAACCAGAGACCCAGCAGGAGACAGGAGCTCAGTGATAAGGCAGGTGAAGTGGTTAAGGTGAGAGTCACAGCAGGCAAGGGACAGAGACTGTGCCTAGGATGGAGAGCCTAAGATTCAGAGGTGCCAGGCAATAAGCCCACTGACTCCCAATTCAGTGTTCATTCCACTACTGAGCGAATGAGTTTCTATAAAATGTGTAAAATTTTAAAAATTTTTAAAAAATTTTTCAATGTTTATTTACTTTTGAGAGAGAGAGAGACAGACAGAGCATGAGTGCGGGGAGGGGCAGAGAGAGAGAGAGGGAGACATAGAATCTGAAGCAGGCTCCAGGCTGCTGTCAGCACAGAGCCGGATGTGGGGCTTAAACCCATGAACTGCAAGATCATGACCTGAGCTGAAGTTGGACACTTAACCGACTGAGACAGGCACCCGAGGCACCCCCTGAGTATAAGTGTACTCTTAAAAGTTCTGGAAGGCACTTGCCAAATTCAATATTGGGAAAGGGGCAGGGACCAGGATTATGTGAGTTGGGCAAAGAAGATTTGTGCTTTATTTATAATGTTCTAATAAAAAAAGGAGAGGGGCTGCCTAGGTGGCTCAGTTGGTTAAGCATCTGACTCTTGATTTCAGCTCAGGTCATGATCTCATTGAGCCCCATGTTGGGCTCTGTGCTGACAGCACGGAGCCTGCTTGGGATTCTCTCTCCCTCTCTCTGCCCCTCCCCTGCTCCTGCTCTCTCTCTCTCTCTCAAAATAAATAAGTGAATTAAAAACAAAAAAGAGAAAGACAAATACCATATGATTTCACTCAAATATGAAAATCAAGAAATGAACGAAGGAAAAAAGAGACAAACCAAGAAACAGGCTCTTAACTATAGAGAACAAACTGATGTTATCAGAGCACAGGTGGGTGGGGGATGGGTGAAAGGGGTGATGGGGATTAAGAGGACATTTACAATGAGCACTGAAGAATGTATAGAATAGTTGAAATACTCTTATACAACTTAAAGTAATATAATACTGTATGTTAACTTTAGTGGAATTTTTTTTAAAGGCAGTGACTTAATTAGAGGTGATATAATTAAATATTTTTTAAAGTGTTTTTTTTTTTTTTTTTAGTAATCTCTATGCCCAAGGTGGGGCTCAAACTCACATCCCCAAGGTCAAGAGTTGCACGCATGCTCTACCGACTGAGCCCCAGAAATGATATAATTAAATATTAATTTAAAAATAGAAGATAATGAATTAAAGAGTCCCTGGATGGCTCAGTTGGTAGAGCATGTGATTCTTGATCTTGGAGTTGTGAGTTTGAGCCAATTTTGGGTGTAGAGATTATTTAAAAATAAAATATTTATTTATTTTTATTTTTTAACTTACATCCAAGTTAGTTAGCATATAGTGCAATAACGATTTCAAGAGTAGAATCTAGTGGTTCATCCCCTACGTATAACACCCAATGCTCATCCCAACAAGTGTCTTCCTTATTGCCCCTTGCCCATTTAGCCCATCCCCCCCACAACCCCTCCAGCAACCCTCAGTTTGTTCTCTGTATTTAAGAGTCTCTTATGTTTTGTGCCCTTCTCTGTGTTTATTATCGTTTTTGCTTCCCTTCCCTTATGTCCATCTGTTTTGTATCTTAAATTCCACATGAGTGAAGTCATGTGACATTTGTCTTTCTCTAATTTCGTTTAACATAATACCCTCTAGTTCCATCCACATTGTTGCAAATGGCAAGATTTCCTTCTTTTTGTTTACCGAGTAATATTCCATTGCATGTATATGTGTGTGTGTGTGTGTGTGTGTGTGTGTGTGTGTGTGTGTATACAGGCCAAATTCACACACACACACACCCCACATCTTCTTTATCCGTTCATCCATCGATGGACATTTGGGCTCTTTCCATACTTTGGCTATTGTTGATAGCACTGCTATAAACATTGGGGTGCATGTGGAAAATAAAATCTTTTAAAAAAAGAATGAATTAAGGATTTGATTCATAGGCATTGTTACTCCCTCCAAATAATCAGCTCAAACCATTGCTGTCTGAGAGCTGAGAGTGGGAGCTGAGGTCTTGCTCCTGAGTGCCCCTTTATTCTGTGTGAAGCTCCGGGTGGTAGGAGTGTCACTGAGGAAAGGAGGGGACGAGGAGGTCCTGAGCCTCCCTTGTCTGGCATGCTCTGTGTGGACACAAGGCCAATCCTGTGTGAGTGCTTCATCATAGCCACCCTAGAGGTGGGTACAATTGCACCTATGTACAGATGGGTCCAGAAGGATCAAACAGTAGCTTAGGATCACACAGCATGCAAGCAGAAGGATTTGAACCCAGGTCTGTCTTATTCAAGACAGTACTTTCTCCTCTATACCAAGGAGCAAGAGGATAGGCAGGCACGAAATCACCTGAGAGTTTTCAAAGCACACAGGTGCCCACACCCCACCCTCAGAGATTCTGATGCAACTGTTCTCAGGTGGGGCCTGGGCTTTCTAAATTAAAAAAAAAATTTTTTTAAAGAGGTGATTTTATGCTCTGCCAGACTTGAAGACAGTGTCTTAACCAGAGATGGGTTCATTCCTGCCTGAATAGGCCATCACAGGATGACCCTTTACCTGTGCCTGTGCTACTGACGTTCTGTCTTTGTGGACAATGACTTTGTGAGAAGTAAATATTGAACAAACTCTGGGATGCATTTTTGAGAGGTGGCTTGCAAAGCCTGTGTCAAGCTTGGGTTCCCATTTTCTTAGTGTCTTTTATTAGGGATGTGAGACTGTTCTTCAAGAAAAAAAATTACCCTAGGAAATAACCACCAGTAATAATTTAATGAAAAAAAATTAATGTTTATTTTATTTTTGAGAGCGGGGGGTGGGGGGGAGAGAGAACGCAAGCAGGGGAGGTGCAGAGAGACAGGGGGACACAGAATCCAAAGCAGGCTCCAGGTTTTGAGCCATCAGCACAGAGCTGGATGCGGGGCTCAAACCCACGAACACGAGATCATGACCTGAGCAGAAGTCAGACATTTAACCAACTGAGCCACCCAGGTGCCCTAATAATTTAATGAATTTTAAAGTCAGTGTTTCCCAGCCTCAAGCATTTGGGAATCACCTTCATATTTGCTATATGTAGAGGTTGCTTGTAGGCAACAAGCTTGAGCAATGGAAGCTTAACCAAGGCAAAAAGGCCCACAGTGAACAGCAAGCTGAATGCAAACAGGCTCATTAAGGGACCCACCTCGAAATAACCATAGGCCCTAACTGACCAGTTACAACGAACTTCCTAAAATAACCAAAAAATTCCATAGTCTCTGCACTCCCTCACTCTGCCCTACAACTATGCCCCTCCACCCTAGCCGTCCAGCCCACCGCTCCCCTGTGGTGTATTCAGTAAAATTCTGTGCCTCTCTTCTTTCTCAGGTGAATCCTTTCACTGCCACCCCTTCCAACCCTGCACTGCGCTGTTGGCCCCCATCCAATTGGGATGCCTCACACTGTGCATATTGCTTCTGCTAATTTACTTAGTACTGTACTTAAATCAATTCCCACTTTGTACGCTTAAAAACTTTTATTTTAAAAGATAACTATAGATCATCACCAAAAATGAAAACCAAAAATACTTGCAATAAACACATAACTATTAAAAATAATAGGCCGTATTTACTACTATGAGATCCCTCAAGTCTCATATCTCACGTCCCTCAAGTTGGCTCTGGTGCTGCCTTTCAACGGAGTCTTCCCTTCCCTATCACCCTTTTGTGTTGTTTTCACATTTTTTTTTTTTTTTTTTTTTTGAGAGAGAGAAAGAGAGCACATGTGCACTAGCAGGAGAGAGGGGCAGAGAGAGAGAGAGAGAGAGAGAGAGAGAGAGAGAATCCTAAGCAGGCTTCACACTCAGTGCAGAGCCCGATGAGGAGCTAAATCCCACGACCGACTATGAGATTATGACCTGAGCCAAAATCACTGACCAACTGAGCCACCCAGGTGCTCCTCCCTGATCCCCTTTTAAACACTGCACACACCCTCACTTTGATTCTTCTCCAGAGCACTCATCACTTTCTCATCTACTGTCCATTTACTTTAAAAAGGAAATTATCTCATGTCCTCCTACTCTAGTGGACACTCTATTGAGGATAGAAATTGCTAAAAAAACAAAATTCAGCTGAGTGAAGTTAAATACCAAATTGGCTTTATCCAACAATTCATGGGTCAGGCAGCATCCCATCTAGCAAACAGAAAAGAGTTCTAAAGAACTGAACAAAGTGATTTTCATAGTGTCAGGGAGCAAGAATTTCTGTCTTCTCAAAGGTCCTTAAAGTTGGACTAAGAATCAAATTGACAGATTAACAGGAGAGAAAATCAAATTTAATAAGTGTATGTACGGGGAATCCATATAGACATGGAAATTCTGAAGACAGGTAAAATGAGATATATATATGTTCTGAGCTAAGGAGAAAGAGGTGGGGTCTGTGATTTCAGACAGAAGGAATGCACTTCATGGGGCTATAAGAGCAGATGTTTGGTAATTAGATGTTTGCCCTACCATACAGATGGGTCACTCATAAAATTCATCTCTGCTAATAACTTTTATTCTGGGAAAGACCCCCAGTTTAGATTCTTCTGTATAGTTAAGGGAGGGACAAAAGTTGCTTTTGAGCGCAAAGGGTCTCAAGTGCCTTCAGCTCAAAACAATACAGATGTTAAAGTGGCATATTTGGTAGGGGGAGAGGGAGGACTGTCCTGAACCCCTTCGATAGGCAGAAGGAGGCATGGACAAAGAAAAAGCAGACTACCTCATCTTTCTTTGGGAGTCGAAAGGCGTCTTGTCAGATGGATTACCTCACTAGTGCTGACCAGGAAAATTCCAGATTTACTGGTTTAAGATTATATTCCTGGGAGAGGTTGAAACTGCAGTTAGGTTAGGTATTAAGTCTTGGTTTGCCGATGTGGGGCTTAACACAAGTGACTCCATTTTGAGCCTGTTGACTCTTTTTCTTTAATAAGATGTTTGCCCGTTTGTTCACTGCTGTGGCCCTGGTGCCTATAACAGTGCTTCACACAGAGTGGGTGCTCAGCAAATATTTATTAAGTGACTTGAGCAAAGGGTAGACCTGGAGGTAGCCCTTAGAAGTCATCAAAGTCACTAGTCTTCAAACTTATTTCAAGTGAAATCTGACATGGAAGACCTATATTAGAAGAGATAAAAAGGAACAACATCTGAGTTGTGTCTGCAGATGTCCTGGGGGGTCCCCTCTCCTTGTGTTAGTCTTGTGTGTTTTTTCAACACTACTAAGCAATTCTCAGTGGACACTGATTGGTGTCCTACAGATTTAACTCAATTCTGACAGGATCTGGAGATAGTGTCAGATCCCAGAGGCGAAGTGCTCAAGTTCCAAGAGTCTGTCCCTGCCCTCCCCATTCAGATGCCAATCTAAAGTCCAGGTTATCACCTGTGTTTTTGACCAGCCAACCAGTTATAAATAGGAGGTTCTCATGACCCCTTTCTTGGATTCAATTAATTTGCTAGAGTAGCTCATAGAACTCAGAAAACCAGCTCAGTTACTAGATTCCCACTTTATTACAAAGGATATTAAAGGATACAAATGAAAGGCCAGGTGAAAGATTCATAGGTAAAGGTCGGTGGGGAGAGAGTGAGAAGCTAACACACTCTCCCCATACCTTCACATGGTCACCAGCCCAGAATCTCATTAAACCCCATCCTGGGTTTTTATGGAGGCTTCATCACTTGGACAGGGTTGAAGTGTCCAAGTGATTTGGGCCATTGGTGATGGGCCATTGGTGATGGGACTGGATGTCCAGCCCCTCTCCTCTCCATGGAGCTTTGGGCTGAAAGTTCCAAACTTCTAATTGTTGGTTCCCTGGAAACCAGCCCCCATCCGCAGGGGCTTTTCAAAAGTCATCATTAGCATAAACTCAGGTGTGATTGAAAGGAGCTTGTTATGGATAACAAAAGATGCCGCTTTTACCTTTCTGGCACTTACCATTTGGGAAATTCCAAGGGTTTTAGAAGGTCTGTGCTGGAGGACCAAATACCTATTTCTTTTTTTTTTTTTAATTTCCTTTTTTAAATGTTTATTTATTTTTGAGAGACAGAGCGTGAGTGAGTGACGAGCAGGAGAGAGGGGGACACAGAATTCGAAGCAGGCTCCAGGCTCTGAGCTGTCAGCACAGAGCCCAATGCGGGGCTCAAACTCACAGCAAGACCATGACCTGAGCCGAGGTCGGACACTTAACTGACTGAGTCACCCAGGCGTCCCCCAAATATCTATTTCTTAATGTAAACCACGATACCAGACTTTAATGACAGAAAAAGCCCAGAGAGGGGATATCCTTTCCCCCACATAACTCTACATTCAAAAATAACAGACATAAATAAGCTAGAGTTGCTTTTCTGTTTGGGACTATTGCTTGAAGGCCTAAAGAGAAAAATGAGCACAGCCTAATGGAATGTTCCCTGTACTGAGAATTCTGGTCTCTGCAAAATCCCTTGCTGAACAAGGAGCCAGGGAAGTCGAAATTCTCTGCAAGATCAGATTGACAGTTTCCTGGATTACAGGTGCTGGGAGAAATCTCATTATTTTAGAAGCACTTTGTGCTTATTGCACTCTATAGGCAGATGTTAGAATTCTTCCTTGAGAAAGAATTGATCTTTTGTTTGGGAAAATATTTCAAGAAAACTATTGATTTTGCAACGGGATACCTGCTGAGGGGCCAACCTTGCTGTTCTGCTGTTCCTGATTAAGCAACACGGATTTTCAGTTTTACCTAAGTACTCTTTTGTATTTGCCTCATAGATCTTTGCCTTCCAACCTCTATTTAGCACTTTGTTTCAATGGACTTTTTGTACACAGCATATAGAGGGGAGATTGGAAGAGAGAACTTGGCAACAGCCAGGGTGAAAAAGAGCCAGGTGTCCAGTAAGATATTCCCAGGTGGGGAACACTGGCCACAGTATTGTCTAATGCTCAGTTTAAAGATCTTGTTCATTCTGTGATGTCACTGCCTTTCCTTTTCCCCCACATCTTTAGGATCATTGGTACCCCAAGAATGGGTTGAATGGTGGCTCCCCTAAAAAGATATATTCACATCCTAATCCACAGAACCTGTGAATGTGACCTAATTTGGAAAAAGGGGCTTTGCAGATGTAACTAAGGATTTTGAGCTGAGATTGTTATAGGATTTTTTTTTTTACCTTAACAGCTGGGATTTGTTGTCTCGCCTCTTGGAAGAATGAAGAGGCGGACACAGGATAAAATGAATAGCAGACAGGGGCACCTGGGTGGCTCAGTCGGTTGAGCGTCCAACTTCAGCTCAGGTCATGATCTCATGGTCTGTGGGTTCGAATCCCACACTGGGCTCTGTGCTGACAGCTCAGAGCCTGGAGCCTGCTTCAGATTCTGTCTCCCTCTCTCACTGCCCCTCCTCCGCTCATGCTCTATCTCTGTCTCCTTCAAAAAATAAACAAACATTAAAAAATTTTTTTCTTTAATGAGCAGCAAACAAAAGTTTATTATAGTATAAGATTAGTGGTTAAGAATAGCATGAAAGCTCTCTGCAGAGCTTCAAATGTGAATGCCCATGACAATAGGCATGGGACTTTGTTTTATAGGGTTTGGGTGGGCCCCTTTTGTTCCACCTCATTTCTTCTCAGGTTCTACCCTTAGTGGCTAGGTAACTCTAAATGCCAGTCACTCCTTTTTGATTGTGTGAGGGGTGATGTATGGCCATACTGTTCCTTGTGCGTCATATGTTTTGTGGTCTACTACTTATTTTTAGTTAGGTCTTTTGTCAAATTCCTGAGGGAAACCTGAGGTGAAGTAGATGTTGTCTGTCACATTCTTTTTTTTTTTTTTTTTTTTTTTTTTTTTAATTTAACGTTTATTTATTTTTGGGACAGAGAGAGACAGAGCATGAACGGGGGAGGGGCAGAGAGAGAGGGAGACACAGAATCGGAAACAGGCTCCAGGCTCTGAGCCATCAGCCCAGAGCCTGACGTGGGGCTCAAACTCACGGACCACGAGATCGTGACCTGGCTGAAGTCGGACGCTTAACCGACTGTGCCACCCAGGCGCCCCTGTCTGTCACATTCTTAAGAGGAACTTTATGCTTGAGGGAGTTTGACCGAGGTTAGCTTTTCCCAGAAGAAATGTTTTTTTTATTTTTTTATTTTTTTTATTTAAAAAAAAATTTTTTTTTCAACGTTTATTCATTTTTGGGACAGAGAGAGACAGAGCATGAACGGGGGAGGGGCAGAGAGAGAGGGAGACACAGAATCGGAAACAGGCTCCAGGCTCTGAGCCATCAGCCCAGAGCCTGATGCGGGGCTCGAACTCACAGACCGCGAGATCGTGACCTGGCTGAGGTCGGACGCCTAACCGACTGCGCCACCCAGGCGCCCCAGAAGAAATGTTTTAAAATCTGTGTTTTTCCCCACCCGGGGACCTTTCTGCTGACTGAATCCTATCTTTCCCTATCATAAGATCATCCTGGATCTTCTGGATGAGCCCCAAATCCAAAGAATGAGAAGTGTCCTGATAAGAAACAGATGAGGGGCATCTGGCTGGCTCAGTTGGTAGAGCATGCGACTCTTGAACTTGTAAATTGGAGCCCATGTTGGGTGTAGAGTTTACTTAAAAATGAAATCTTGAAAAGAGAAGAAACAGAAGAAGAGAAAACAGAGAGAAGAAAGCAAAGAGACAGAGGTGGAGCCAGAGGATGGAATGATGTGGCCACAGGCCAAGGGATGCCCCGGGGCCACAGGATCTGAAAGAAGCAGGGAAGGATCCTCTCCTAGAGCTTTCCGAGGGAGCCAGGCCCTGAGGTCACCTTGATCTCAGACTTCCGGCCTCCAGAAAGGTAAGAAAATAAGTTTCTGTTGTTTTAAGGCAGGAAGTTTGTGGTTATTGGCTATGGCAGCCCAAGGAAACTAATACACCCCCCAAGTCCTTGTGTCGGTGGAGCTTTGAGAATGAAGGATCAGGCACAGTGAAGGCTGCCACGGGACTTTAATGGGAACAAAAAAATCTTTTACTGCAGATCCCCCAGGAGACAGGAGCAGGGGCTGTGCCTCTCACATCACACATCAGGTACCAATTGAGCTTCTCCATCTGTGCCTTCCCTCACTGCTCACGTCTCTCTCCTCTTGTGCCCCAGGAGCTCTCCTCTGTTTTCCATGCTGTTCAGCCCTGTCCTCAGCTGAACAAGAGTGCCATAGTTACCCGACTAGTGGTTTTCTCTGCCTCCTCCCTTGAGCCCTTGAGAGTCTCATTTTTTGAGTTTTCTCCCTGTAACCATCAGGGTCTTTACTAAGGCGTAAGGTCTGAAAGGAACCCGAGTGGATGGAAAGAGGATTCTTTTCACTGACAAGCCCCAGTTCTGGGCTGGGCTCCTCAGGAGACACCTCTCTAGGCTTCTCTGTGGAGACACTGTCTCCACACTCCCCACCCTCCACCCAATAGCTTTCTCTAAAAACTAATGAGGTGTAGGGGCGCCTGGGTGGTTCAGTCGGTTAAGTGTCTAACTTCAGCTCAGGTCATGATCTTCCAATTCACGAGTTCTTCCAATTCACGAGTTCGAGCCCCATGTTGGGTTCTGTGCTGACAGCTCAGAGCCTGGATCCTGCTTCAGATTCTGTCTCCCTCTTTCTGCCCCTCCCCCACTCATGCTGTCTCTCTCTCTCTCTCTCTCTCTCTCTCTCTCTCTCTTTCTCTCACAAATAAATAAACATTAAAAAAATAATAAAAAAATAAAAACTAATGAGGTATAAACAAACGACTGGAATACATGAGATAAACCTCAGTACTTCCTGTTATTTCATATTTATCAGAATGGAATGAAATAGTGGATGCAGTGAGGTATAAACAGGTCCCTGGACGCACGGGGCTGCTCCCCATTTCAGGCAATTTGGAATGTACTGGACAGGAGTGGAGCAGTGCCATGCAACCAGTGGGTGATTGCTCTGGCAACACTGCAATGTGCAATGCGCTGTGGCTTCACAGATTTCCAGTTTGTCCCCACCTGGTGCCTGGCACTTAGCAAGTGCTCGGTACATGTCTCAAGCTGAACTCTGAATCTGGCTTGCACAGGTGATTGGTTCCCACTCAGTACTGCCCTGAGGCGCAAGCAAGGGGGATCCCCTGCTCCAGGCTTATGCCTTAGGGGCCTCATGCTTTGGAGGGCGTTCCTCAAAGGATGTCCCCTCCTGGTGTCAAACTAGGTGGGGCTAGCAGTGGTATTCAGGCCTGGTACCCTAGACCCAGACCTTATCCTGTGTTAAATCTTGGTCGCCAGAAACACCTCCCTCAGAATTTTCTAAGAACCACTCTGGGGTCTAGGACTGGCTAGGGCTGGCAGTGTCATCTAGGTGGGGCTTCCTGCACCTGAACTGGGGGTCCACGTGGGTTCTTGTTCCTCTTTTTCCCCCTCTTTCGAAGTGGTCTCTAACCCTCTACGACACTTATGGATTTGACCAGATGATCTGAGAAGATCCAGGATCATGACTATGGGGTGTTCCGAGGGCCTCATGGCTAGGACCTGCTTCAGAAGGATGGTGTAGGAGCAGATCACTCCTTGTGGCTGGTGTGTTATTTCTTTTGTGGCATCGTGTAAGATTGCGTCTGCTGAATGACGCTGACACAGATTTTACGGGACTCTCATATCAGACACAGGAAGAGGTTCAGAGCTCTGGTCTATTAATGGTCTACCACTGACCTTTGGGTTTGACACACAGCTATGGGCCTGTGCATTGGCTCTTGCCCATTTATGTTCCAACTACAGTGTCACCACTCGTCTGCAGCACCCATGGGTAGTAGGGTGGCAGCAGGTGTCCTTATCCTATGTGCTTTCTTCTGTTGGACCCAGCCCCTTCTGCAAGCTTTGGGTCATGTGTCAGTCTTCTGAGTATAGTTGTGTGCCTGCTTCTTGTTCTGCAATGCCAATGGGCCCTTTCTATCAATGTCCCTTCTTGCCTCTGATTGATTGATAAGGCAAATCCTACTCTTCTGGGTTAGCCTTAAGCTGAGGACAAACGTTCTTTACACTAATGGTCCTGTTCTTGTTCCACCCATGGTCCCCTCATCTATGCTCCCTGCCGGGAATGGTGTGTAGCAGGCAGGGGTGAGGTCAACATTGACATAGATCGCATTTTGGGAATGCAGTGATTCCAGCTCAAAGAGTTCAAGAGAAGACATGGTTGGACACTATAAAATTCCAAATGGTAAATTCAGTGTGACCAGAAACGAATTATCATTCACAGATTCCCCATACCCTGGGTAAGACTTCTATCAGTAGCTATCATCAATGAAGCACTACCTTTTTTTTTTTTTTTTTTTTTGGTAACAAGACAACTCATCATTTTTTTAAATGTTTGTTTATTTTGGGGCACCTGGGTGGCTCAGTCGGTTAAGCATCCGACTTCAGCCCGGGTCACGATCTCGCGGTCCGTGAGTTCGAGCCCCGTGTCGGGCTCTGGGCTGATGGCTCAGAGCCTGGAGCCTGCTTCCGATTCTGTGTCTCCCTCTCTCTCTCTGCCCCTCCCCCGTTCATGCTCTGTCTCTCTCTGTCTCAAAAATAAATAAACGTTAAAAAAAAAATTTAAATGTTTATTTATTTTGAGAGAGAGAGAAAGAGGCAAGCAGGAGAGGAGCAGAGAGAGAGGGAGAGAGAGAGAATCCCAAACTGTGCAGAGCAGCCAGCACAGAGCCTGATGTGGGGCTCGATCTCATGAACTGTGAAATCATGACCCGAGCCAAAATCAAGAGTCGGACATGAGGCACTACCTTTCAGGGAGTCCGTGGAATCCAATATTGACTGGCTGCACAGTGGATGACACAGCCCCATGAGTAATGGTGTAACAAGCATTAAATAAATGGTATTAGGGAAATGCAGAAGCAAGATCTATATTGTTTCATTAGAAATAGGGTCTGAAGAGTATGGCATTTTAAGCCATAACAGTTGATGCCTGTTTTCTCATAGTGGGAGATATAACAGCCTGGAGCAGCACATTTGACAGTAAAGAACAGGAAGAGATGGGTACCACAAAGAATCTCCATGTGTGCTGATTGAACAATAAACATAAGTGCCACTTCCATACCCATTATTCAGAGACTTCTCAATAATTCACTATATGTCATGTGGGCCCAGGAATTTTATATTTATAGTCAAATTGTTTAGATAGGCAGGGCTCCCCGAAGCATTTGTCAAGGACCCCATGTGCCCTAGGGACAGTCCTGTTCTCACTTTCAGACACACTGTCTTTCTGGAGCTCACATGTGTACCCTATACCCATCATCCTCCTTCTAGTATTAACACCCTGATTTTCCTCTGAGAATACACTCCACATCATCATCACTCCACATGGGATCTTATGAAACTGAATTTACCCTCCACTCTGGGGATGAAACCTCCTGACTTAGCACATCTCACTCCTCTGGCCCCAACAGTTGGTTCATGGATGGGCACATGGCCCAGCCAAAACAAATGAGATATAGTGAGACTTGGGATTCTGGAAAGGAGATTCTGTTTCCTGCAGTATGTACAACCTAAAAGTATATAAGAGAGCTGGGTCCTCTACTGCCTTCTTGCTACCATATGAGGCCTGGAACTGAAGCCAGCAACTGAAGAGTCACAGAGAAGAGGTAGAGGGAACTGGGATCTGGTGAGCTCATCTGATCTCCTGATCAAGCTACACCTGAAGCCAGACACACTTGGACCGGGAGCCAATAACATCTCCTTTTACATGAGCAATTTTAGTTAGATTTCCTATCACTTGCAGCCAGATTAAACCCAAATGATTATCACATCTTCGAGTAGTTGCCTTTATTGCCCATATGCCAATGACTTTTTATTTATTTTTATTTTTTTAATGTTTGTATTTACTTTTTTTTGGTTTTTTTTTTGAGAGAAAGAGACAGAGATAGAGCTCGAGCAGGGGAGGGGCAGAGAGAGAGAGGGAGACACAGAATCCAAAGCAGGCTCCAAGCTCTGACCTGTCAGCACAGAACCCAACACAGGGTTTGAACCCATGAACAGTGAGATCATGACCTGAGCTGAAGTTGGACACTTAACCGACAGAGCCACGCAGGCACCCCATCCCACTGCCTTTTCTATTCCAATTTTTTTGGCTTCCTAACAAAATGGTATCATGAAATATCCATTATCCTCTGCCTGTTTTCTATTTCTGCCTCTTTCCTGCCCTACAACTGAGACTTCTTGACATCTACTGCAGGCTTAGTCCTCTTCCAGTTACCAAAGGGAAATTCTGCCCTAAATTGGAGAAGTCAATAACTCCAGCCCCAGGACAGACTCAACTGAATCATTTTTTTTCCCATCCCATAGCCTGTCCAGTCTTTCCAGTTTATAACTAGATTCCTCACTCACCAGTCGCTAGGGTCTCAGTACGTCATGTGCCTGAGATTTTTAAACCGGAATAACGAAATAATCCAATTAACAAATGGGCAGGAAACTTGAACAGACATTTCTCCAAAGACATACAGATGGCCAACAGACACATGAAAAGATGTTCAACATCACTCATGCCTGAGGAAATGCAAATCAAAACCACCATGAGATATCACCTCATACCTGTCAGAATGGCTAAAAACAAAATGAAACAAAACATACACAATAAGCAAGTGTTGGCAAGGATGTGGAGAAAAAGGAACCCTCTTGCACTACTGATGGGAATGCAAACTGGTATAGCCATTGTAAAAAACATTATGGAGGTTCCTCAAAAAATTAAAAATAGAATTACCATAGCATCCAGTAATTGTACTACTGGGTATTTACCCAGAGAATGTGAAAACACCAAGTCAAAAAGATATGCACTCCTATGTTTATTGCAGCATTATTTACAATACCCAAATTATAGAAGCAACCTAAGCATCCATTGAAGAGAATGGATAAAGAAGATGTGGCATATATATACAATGGAATATTATTCCTATAAAAAGAATGAAATCTTGTCATTTGCAACAACATGGATGGATCTAGAGAGTATAATGCTAAGTGAATTAAGTTGGTCAGAGAAAGACAAATACCATGTGATTTCACTGATATATGGAAATTAAGAAACAAATTTAAAAAAAAGAAACCAAAAAATAGACTCTTAACTATAGAGAACAGAGGGGATGGAGATGGAGGTATGGGTGAAATAGGTGATGGGGAATAAGAGTACACTTATTGTGGGGCCCCTGGGTGGTTCAGTTAAGCGTCCAACTCTCGATTTCAGCTCAGGTCATGATCTGGCGGTTCCTGAGTTCAAGCCTCATGTTGAGCCCCGTGCTGACTTGGGATTCTCTCTCCCCCTCTCTCTCTGCCCCTCCCCAACCTCAAAATAGATAAATAAACTTAAAAAAATTTTTTTAAAGAGTACACCTTCTGTGATGACCACTGAGGAATGTATAGAATGGTTGAATCACTATATTATATACCTGAAACTAATATAACCCTGTATGTTAGCTATAACGGAATTAAAATTTTAAAGTGTTGAGAGAAAACCCTACCAACCTTGAAATCTGTACCTGTCAAATCATCCTTCACAACAGAGAAATAAGCCAAAATTGAAGAAATGTGCTGCCAGTCAGTATGTCTTGCAGGAAGTATTAAGAGAGGTTCTTGGGGGTGCCTGGGTGGCTCAGTCGGTTAAGCACCAGACTTCAGCTCAGGTCACAATCTAGCATTTCGTGGGTTCAAGCCCCACATCGGGCTCTGTGCTGACAGCTCAGAGCCTGCAGCCTGCTTCAGATTCTGTGTCTCCCTCTCTTTCTCTGCCCCTCTCCCGCTTGCACTCTGTCTCTCTCTCTCAAAAATAAATAAACCTTAAAAAAATTAAAAAAAAAAAAGAGGTTCTTTAGAGAATGACAATGGTATAGGTCAGAAACTTGAATCTACATAAAGAAAGGAAAAGCCTTTAGGAAGGAAAAAGTGAAAGTAAAAGAAAAATGTCTTATTCTTAAAAAAGTAAAAAATAAACTGGAAAACCAGAGTGACCTAGTTGCCAGATTAAGGGCACAAATAAAGCCACTGTTTTTAATTTTCCACTCATTCAAATCCTTTCATGCCCTTATTTGTACAAGGGCCAAAATCTCCCTCTTTAGTCTTCCCCTGATCCCTGGATTTTCAAAGCCTAGGGAATAGTTTGGGTTTAGAGCATTGGTCCAGTTCCAGTGCCACCCACAGAGAGAACTAGAAATTCTGATCAGTTCACTACATTGTTTCTCACTGCATCACCATGTCAAAGACTGGTCTCTGTTAAAGACTGGTCTCTGGGGGCTCCTGGGTGGCATCCGACTTCGACTCAGGTCGTGATCTCATGGTTCATGAGTTCCAGCCCTGCATCCGGCTCTCTGCTGTCAGTGCAGAACCCACTTCAGATCTTCTGTCTCCCTCTCTCTCTGCCCCTCCCTCCTTCTTTCTCTCAAAAATAAATAAATATTAAAAAAAAAAAAAAAAAGACTGGTCTCTGTAGTCCCGTGGATGCTTGTCCATTACTGATGGTTATCCTGGCTAGGCTTCTGCATAGCCCTCAGTAGTGCCCCCTTTGGGCTCCTTCAAAGCACTTATCACAATTTAAATTACATATTTGTTTGTTTACCTGCTTATTGTCTGACTCCGCCACTGTGTGTAGGTTCCACCGGTGCAGTTTCCATATCTGTTTTATTTACCACCACTGTATTTGAGCAGAATTGGTGCTGAACAAGTATCACCTAAATCAATGTAAGAATGAAGAAATGCATACATGCATGAATGAATAAATGAAATGAAGTTTCTGAAGCAATGGAGAGACAAGACGGAAGGTGGTTTCCAGAGATGGAATCTGGACCCACCCCTTTGGAGATGTTCTGAATCCTCACTGCAATATCCAGCTATTTCCCATAACGAATTAGAAAAGGCAGATAAAATGAGACTTTTTTGCCATGCTTTCCCTGTGTATTAGGATACAAGGGGAAGTTCTCACTGTGGCAGTTTTAAAATATAGCCCCCGAATTCTTTGATACTCCTTTTAACTAGTGGTGGGATCTATATCCCCTCCCGTTGAGTCTGGGCTCTGTAAATGCTTGACCAATGGTAGAAATGATGTACCAGTTTCTAGGCACAGGCCTTAAACTCAGTTTCTACTTCCTGTCTTTTGGAACTCTCATTCATGAAACCCAGCCACCACACTGTGAGGCAACCCAACCCAAGGAGCTTTGAGTAGACGTCCACATGGAGAGGAACTGGCAGCTGGCACCAACTTGCCAGCCATGTGGGTGAGCCCTTGTGGAAATTGGTCCACAAGACTCAGTGGAGCTGTCCCAGCCAACACTGCATAAGCAAAAGTGAGCTGTGCCTCCTGAGCCCTGTTCAGATTGTAGGCTCATGAGAAAAAATACATGATTTCTGTCTCAAGCCACTATATTTTGAGTGTTTGGTTATGCAGCAGTTATAACTGGGACACTCATGAAACTTCAGCTTGTACTCTTCCATAATGTAGTTTGACTCAGTTTCCCTGTTCCATATACCAGGTCCCCTTCTGGGCCTGTATCCTTGAGAGGCAGCTTGCATCTGATCCCATCTATGGTGTAGGGAGGGGGGCTCTTCTGTTCCCTATGTCTCCAGTCCTGAAGGAGGATTGCTTAGCCTGTGAAACTACCACCTGCCTGACCTCTCTGGCAGCCCATGCTGAGACCTTGAGTGTTTCATGGTAGACTGGCTTTGGAGCTTAGGAATGAAATGTGGGTGTCATTTTAAGCCAGTTCCCAGCCCTTTTATTCCCATGGCTGTATTCGTCAACGCTTTGGCAAAGAACTAAAGCAGAGAATTTAGCAGAACTTAGCAGAGGTGGTCTGTCGGTTGGGGAAGCTATGTGCTAAGTTCAATCACCGCATTTTTTGTCGTGCCCTGTCGCTCTGTGCGGATGCAGACTCTAGACTCGGGGGAACCATCTTTGAAGCCTCTAAATGATTCTGAAACATGTTTAGATGCCGTTTAGCCGCTTGGATGAACCAGTGACTGCCTCGTTAATCTGACAAACTGTTGCAAACAACTTGCTTGCTTCCCTCCTCCTGGCATTGGGCACCGGCAGCCTCCTTACCTTGAGGACACTTTAAATTGTAAGAGGCTAAGGAAGCTTGGTTGTGGAAGCAGACAGATGTGAATTCAAATAGCAGCTTCATGAGGTGAACCTCTCACATTTCTGTGATCTTGAGCAGGGAATGTCACCTCCCTGATGCTAGGTTTTCACATCTGTTCATGGGGATAATGCCAATTTCAGAAAGCAGCTAGAAGGAGTCAACGAGATAAGGTACACAACCTACATTTTAGCTGGGTCTGCCAGCCCTTTGAGAATGGCCCAAGATAGGTTCCAATCTCCCATTTGCCCTTTTTTGCAAGTTCATACTTAATAAGTACTCAGAACAATGTCTGTTAGAAAGTGCTAGAGAAAGTCCTGTGGATTGTATGGATCACTTTTGTGCCCCTTCGACTCCAGGCTTCTGGTACGTCTGTTTGGAAAAATGGTGAGGTTCGGTGGTTAAGAGTGTGGACTCTGGGCACAAACTTTCTGCGTTTGAATCTTGGTTCCAATACTTACTCTAGGTATGATCTTGGATGAGCTAACCTCTCTGGACTTCAGTTTCCTCATCTGTAAAATGGAGATGATAATAATAACACCTGTCTGTTAAGGTTGGTATAAAGATGAGGTGAGTTCATTGTATGTAAAGCACCCAGAACATAGACCTATATAATGTTAGCTGTTACAATTCTGCACTATGTTAACCACATGTGACATCTCACCCCTTCGTTAATTCCCACACATCAACTCCCACACAAAAATCTTTTTCTGTGGGGGTGCCTGGGTGGCTCAGTTGGTTGAGTGTCCGACTCATGATTTTGGCTCAGGTCATGATCTCAAGGTTTCTGAGGTGGAGCCCTGAGGTGGGTTCTGTGCTGGCCACATGGAGCCTCCTTGGGATTCTCTCTGTCCCTCTCTCCCCTGCCCACTGCCCCTGCTCATGCTTTCTCTCTCTTTCTCTGAAAATAAATAAACTTCAAAAAAAAAAAAAAAATGTGTGTGTCTATAGTTTCAGGGCTCTACCAAAGCATTTGGATGCAATGGGTAGAGTTAATTTTCTAAATGACTGGAAAAAAAAATTTGCCAAGATATGCATCCATATCTAGCCTGATCATAGACACTGGAAAATTAGCAAAGCGAGAAGAGTTTTTTTCTGGGTGTGTTGTTTATGTTTTTGTTTTGCTAGAAGACTTTTTTCCCACCATTCATGTAATTGATAAGACCAGCTTACCATTGGTGTCAATGCCTGTTAACAATTATACATGTAACCCAGATGTACCCTTAGAGTCTCTCACCATGGGTGATCTCAGTAAGATTGACTTGATTCCATGTTCACAGTCTGTGGGTCCACAGAGCACTCTCCAAGAGTTTGAAATCTCCAGAGAGCTCACATGCTCAGTAACATGTGCCTCTAGGGGCCTGGTTCCGGCATGAATCTCTGTGACCCAGATGTGAACCACACCTGGTCCACACCTGGACACTGTGCGTCTGCCACACACCTGGGCAAATAACCACCCAAATCACAGAAAGCATTCATGGGTATAATTAGATTTTTTTTCTCAGTTGGTAAAAAATTTTAAATACACAAAAGAGCAGAACATAATCTAACAGACACCCATGCCCTCTAACTCTCAGAATTTAATGTTCTCATTTTATCATCTGCTTCATTTTATAGTATTTGCTGTTTTTAAACTAATTGGGTTAAAAGTGAAATCTCTGTACCTGTCCCTCCCCAGAGGAATTCACCATCAGGAATTTGGTGTCTGTCCTTCCAAATCGTGTTTTTATAATTTTACTGCATGTAATGTATCCATAAATGTTTATCACACTGTTTTGCGTGGACTTAAAATGCACAAAAGGGGTGCCTGGCTGGCTCAAGTAGGTAGAGTATGCAACTCTTGATCTTGGGGTTGTAAACTTGAGCCCCAAGTTGGGTGTAGAGATTACTTAAAAATGAAATCTTTAGGGGCATTTGGATGGCTCAGTCAGTTAAGTATCTGCCTTCAGCTCAGGTCATGATCTCCTGGTTTGTGGTTTCGAGGCCTGCATCAGGGTCTGTGCTGACAGCTCAGAACCTGGAGCTTCCTTTGGATTCTATGTCTCCTTCTCTCTCTGCACCACACCCCCCCCCCACCGGCTTGTGCTCTCTCTCTCTCTCTCTCTCCCTTTCAAAAAATAAACACTAAAAAAATAAAATCTTTAAAAAATTAAATATAAATAAAATGCACAAAATGGTATTGTGTTTTATTCTCTGCAACTTGCCTTTTTATGCAATGTGTTTTGAGATCTTTGATGATACATATATATATATTAGTATAGATATTATTATTTTTTTTAATGTTTATTTTTGAGACAGAGAGAGACAGAGCACGAATGGGGGGGAGGGTCAGAGAGAGAGGGAGACACAGAATCTGAAGCAGGCTCCAGGCTCTGAGCTGTCAGCACAGAGCCTGACACGGGGCTCGAACTCACAGACCGCGAGACCATGACCTGAGGCGAAGTCGGACACTCAACCGACTGAGCCACCCAGGCGCCCCTAGTATAGATATTAGATATTAGTTAATTTATATTAACTGGTACCTAGCATTTTATTTTAAATTCATCTATCTAAAGTACTACTTGTAAACAGCTGAGGTTTTTCGAAATTTCCTGTATTTGTTGCAAAGACCAAACATTCTTGTACATGTTTCCTGGTGCACATGTGCAAGAGTTTCTCTGTAAAAACCTAGGAGCAGAATTACCAGGTAAAAGGGCATGTGCGTTTTGTGCTTCACTAGATAAATACTACCAAACTGCTCTGCAATTACACCGCTGCTAGCAGAGTGGGAGGGTTCCTGTACTGTAAGGAGATTTTTCTGAAGATTGGATGGGATGCAAATAAACAGAAAGTGGTTACATCAAAGAAATGCAGAGAAGTTCAAAATAACTATTAGGTTCATCTGTGCTTAATTGTCTTTCTGCCATTCCCATCTCCAAGCACACAGAGCCACACCCATTGAGAAATTCCACCTGCTGCTTCAACTCAGATTGTTTCTAGTCACACACCATCTTACTGACAACTTTCTCCTCCTTATTTCACTTCCAGTCCCATCTTTCTACCTCCTTCACAGGGGCAAAAAATAAGTTTTTGCTGGGGCGCCTGGCTGGCTCAGTCAGTGGAACATACGACTCTTGATCTTGGGGTTGTGAGTTTGAGTCCTACGTTGGGTGTGGAGATTACATTTAAAAAAAAAAAAAAGTCCTTCTCATTTTCTCTTGGAAAGCTATTTAATCATCCCTTGTGTTGCTTGGGGCCAGATGCTCCTGTCTCCACAATTTTACTTTCTATCTTATTAAGGTCGTTAAAAGGTTCTGATAGCAATTCCAATGTTGGGAGGCAGTTCTGACATTATCTACCTGGAAATCAGATTCTACAGGTTAAGGAATCAGTCCTACAAGGCTGCTCTTTCCCTCCATTTCAGCCACCAGTCACAAACCTGGGTTGTTACTGTACCTTTTTTTTTTTTTTTTTTTTTTTACTGTTTATTTTTGAGAGAGAGAGAGAGAGGGACAGAGTGTGAGCCAGGGAGGGGCAGATAGAGAGGGAGACACAGAATCTGAAGCAGGCTCCGAACTGTCAGCACAGAGGTCGACACTCGAACTCATGAACCGCGAGAGTCACGACCTGAGCCCAAGTCGGATGCTTAACCAACTGAGCGACCCAGGTGCCCTGTTATTATTTGTACTTCTGACAGACTGGCTATAAATCAGAAGTTCCCACAACCTCCTCCTCAGGTTTGATTAATTTGCTAGAGCAGCTCACAGAACCAAAAGAACTGTTTTATTTACTAGATTACTGGTTTATTATAACAGGACAGCCAGGTGGAAGAGATGCACAGGGCAAGGTACAGGGAAGGGGCGCGTAGCTTCCAGGTGACCTTCTCTCCCAGTTTCCCTGTGTTCACTAACCCGGAAGCTCTCCGAACTCCATCCTGTTGGGATTTTTTGGGGGCTTCATTACAAAGGCACGTTGGATTAAATCATTGGCCACTGATGATTGAACTCAATTTCCAGGTTTTCTTCCCTGTCAGGAGGTCAGGGGGTGGGACTGAAAGTTCTAACCCTCTAATCACGTGGTTGGCTGTGCGGGCAACCAGCCCCCATCCTTAGTTGCTTTCCTAAAGTCACTTCGTTAACATAACAAAGGACACTTTATCACTCTGAATACTTAGGAAATTCCAAAGCTGTTGGGGAGCTGTGAGTCAGAAAAGGGGATAAAGATTAAATATATATTGCTTCTATAACAAATCACAATATCACAGGTGGTTTCTCAAACACAGTTCTCTCTCCAAACTTAACTGACTTAAAACAACACTATTTCTTAGGTCATGATTCTCTGCTTAGCAATTTGGGGTGGGCTCAGCTAGGTAGTATTTTGGATTTGGCTATGTTCATTCATACATTGTGGTCAGGTGGTGGCTCTGCTTCTGGGGGTGGTTGACTGTCAGCTGGGGAACAGCACTGACTTGGCCACTTGTTTTTCATACTCCAGCAGTCTAGCTTGGGCTTGTTTTCATGGTGGTGGTAGGGCTCCAAGAGTGAGAATAAAAACATGCAAGACCTGTAGAGGCTCAGGCTCAGAACTGCTACAATATTACCTCTGCCTCATTCTGTTGACTAAAGCAAGTCACAAGGCCAGTCTTGTGGAGATCCAAGGAGTGGAGAAACAGAAAGTCTTGTTTGGAGAAGCTGTAAAGTCACATTCCAATGGGCCTGGATGGGGGTGGGGGCAGGTTGGGTTCTCTGGAAAACAGACTCAGATCAAGATTAGCATGCAGGAAGTTATTTAGGGATTGCTCTTGGGATGGACACTTGTGGAAGAGAGAGGAAGGAACAGGATAGAGCAGAGGGAGAAGTCTGAGCTACCAATGTCAGAACAAAGGCTTCAACTGACCTCATGGGAAACTCTTCAAAGTTGTTCTGAGTTGGGGCAAGAGGACCAGGTTGATCAATCGTTGTATGTAGGCTGCCTCAAAAAGACAGCAGGTAAGGAAATTCCCAAAGAAGGCTTACAACTAGAGGTCATCTGCTGACAGCACTTCGAGCCGAGCAGCTAGTGGATTAAATCCTTCATTCCTAAGAGCAGGGGTGTCCCTGTGTGGAATATCAGAGTTCACAACACTACCACATCTTCCTAAGAATTCTCTTTTTTCCCCGTTATTATTAAGTAAGCTCTATGCCCAATGTGGAGCTTGAATTCACACCCTGCCCCCCAAGATCAGGAGTCAATGCTCTAGGGACTGAGCCAGCCGGGTACTCTTGTAATGCTAATTTTTGTGATAAAATGAAGCTGGTGTCTATCTTGTCAGTTCAGATGGAAGAATGAACACTGGAGGTCACATCACCCCCAGACACGGCAGGACTGGCCAGGGAATTAATAGGTCTACGCTCAATGGATGGGAATGCTTGCTCATCTTTCACAGGAAGCTGTAGGACAAGTAGTTAATCAGCACTAATGAAATCTCTAACATACAGAACAAAGATTTTCTCAGATTCCAAGTCTTTTGAGATGGAATAGACTTCTGGGGCACGAGGCAAAGCAGCACCAGAAATTATTGAGTAATACCAGCTTATATGGCCTTATGGGCCTCCAATCAACAGCGTCTACCTTTTCAGGAGACCCCTGCCCCAAAGTTTGTCCTTGAAAACCCTCACTTGCAAGCCATCAGAGGGTTCAGAACTTTTGAGCATTAGCTCCCTGTTCTCCTGGGTGGTGCCACATCAGCTGATTGCCTATCTGTGTTCATGGCAAAAGCTCAGTGTCAGTTTTTATTGGCTTACTGCGCATCAGGTGGACAAATTCTCATTTGGTTTAGTTACAACAGTTGTCACTTGTTATATATGTATCCGTTAAACATTTGTAATCGCTTATTGAATGTGTTTCATAAGCTATGCATAGATTTTATATGAAGGTCCTTTGAGCGCAGTCTTCATGGTTTCATTGCTCCTTCATCTAGGTCACCCACTGAAAACTTAAGGAATGAAGAGAAACTTTGTTTTGTTCCATCAGAAATCTAGGCGAGAATAATTTCAAACCATGCTGACAATGGAGTCATCAAATTGCTGTTAAGGTAGAGATGTGACGTCGTTCTTTGCAGTAGGAGGAGAGGGAGAGGCTAAGGTCTGGGTCATGGAGCAATGATCACTCAGAGGGGAATGAGGAAGCCAGGATGGGAATTTGGCTGGAGGATCAAGCTGTGAGAGGAAAAAGAGAATGAATGAGGCACCAAAGAATAAAGAACTAGCCCCAACAGGGCAGCCCTTGAGATCTGGGCAGATGTTTTATACCTTGAAAAGGCAAGTTGCTGTTATGGTAGAATTCCGGGGGCATCACCAAATCAGAATTTGGAGAGCTGGATGGAGAACTCTTTCCACCTGCAGCAAAGGAGAATCCTTGTGAGCACATAGAGACAACTGCTTTTTGGAAACAAAGGCATTGACCTTTATATGGAGGTTGACATGGGGACACACAGGGCAGCCAGAAAGGAGGAGATTACAGGAGAAGTGGTTAGCAGTAAGGCCTGAATGAACCATAAAATGTGAGGGCCCTCAATTTACAGTGGAGAAACCAGTTAAATGATGGGACTGAGATCACACCACAGTTGTTGTCCATTTTTAGCTTTCCAGATCTACCCTTCACCTTCCTCTTCCTGGGGGCTGTGCCACAGAGGCTCACCTCTATGGATTATGTCAACAGGAGCCTTTACTCTTTGGCTTCCTGTTGGGTTTGCCCAATGTCAGGTGCCTGCAGGAGACTAGAGGATAGGAAGGAAAGAGAAATGAGGGTATTTCTTCCCCCAAGGTCCCTTTGCACTGGGGCCATGGACTGGAGCCATTCTAGGAGACCCCTTCTACAACTTCAGCTCTTTTCACATTCCTGTAAGTATCCCCACTCCTTGCCCCTTCAGGCCTGGAGTCTTAATGCCCCCCAACTGTTGCAATCTCTGGGGTGCTTCCCCATCCCTCACTTGTTTTCCTTGACCCTTCTTGAGCCTTTATAAATTCTTTATTCTCCTTATTTCAGTTGAGTGTGCCATCTCTTTCCTAATGCAACCTTGACTTGAGCTATCTAGTTTAAAAGTTTTCATTTATAGTTGCCCCTCTTGACTGTCCAGACTCAGAAACCCATACTTGTGCCTGGAGAATTCGCCATCATATGAGTCTTAGTAGGAAGTAGAACTCACTTCCCAATGTAGAATGTGGAGGAAGTGCTAACTATTTGCTTTCCCAACCTCCCTTGCAACTAGGGTTTGGGCAACTAGGCTCAGGCAATCAGAGGTACGCATTAGACTTTGAATGAGAAGCAAGTGATACAAAGACCCAGGGAGAGTGGAGAATGGAGAGGCCTAATCTAGTGATGGTGGCTAGAGAAGCAACTGTCTCTGGGGCAGCCCAGGTGGTAGGGCCCATGGCAGTCACTAGTGTCAGGTGTGCAGCTTTAGCAGGGTCAGATGGGCAAGCTGAAGGGTCTGGTACTCTGTGGTGGGGGCAGCAGTGTTCTCACCAGACTAGCCTGTGTTTCTGCCTCTGTGGTGGCCAGGTCTGGTTCTCTAGCCTTCCCAGTGGTGCAGAGGCTTTTCGGTATCTTTTCCACAGATTTCCTTTTCTGCATAAATCTACCAGAATCAGTTTCCAGTGCTTGCATTTGTGAATCTCAACTGGTGGAGGTTTCCTTGGAACCCAAGTGTGGAGCACATCCAGTCCTCACCAGGAACCAGAAAAACAGCCCTCGCCATGCTACTTGGCTCAGAGTGACCATCAATAATTGTTGCTATTGGGGCACGTGGGTGGCTCAGTCGGTTAAGTGTCCTACTTCGACTCAGATCGTGATCTCGTGGTCTGTGAGTTTGAGCCCGGCATCAGGCTCTGTGCTGACAGCTCAGAGCCTAGAGCCTGCTTCGGATTATGGGTCTCCTTCTCCCCTCCCCCACTCCCCCACTCATGCTCTGTCTCTCTCTATCAAAAATAAATAAACATTACAAAAATAAATAAACATTACAAATTAAAAAAAATAATTGTTGCTATTGTTATCTTCAGCAGCAGCATTTTATCATCATCATGATTCAGGGCCTTGCGGAGAGTAATCAGAGCAGATGTCTAAACTCAAACACCTGGAGGAGCCAGGCAGGCAACAGGAATAGGTGAGGTGGAGCCATGCATAAGAATACCATGGGGCCAGGTGAGGACTATGGAACCCCGGGAGGGTGCGTGCCTGTCTAGAGGGAACAGCTACTTCTCAGCAGCAGCCTTTTTTGCCGCATGGAATGGGAGCCCAGTGATACCAGACTTTCCACAGTTTCAAGAGAAGCCAGAAATCTGGATTTTTATGGGACGCATGATGTTTTCAGTTATCAGTAATCTAAAAAAATGCTGAATAGGCCAAACAAACCCTCCCAGGGCCATGATGGGCTGCAGATGCCAGTCTGTGTGTTCTGAATGTAAATCTCTGGGTCCAGTTGAAATTCTCAGGGAGAGAATCCAGTTGGGTCAGATTTCTTCCACTGACTCAGTTAGCTATGGCCATGATCCACTGCCCACTCAGCAGGGAACGTGGTGAAAACACTGAGAAGCGAGTGTGGGCAGGAATGTGCTGAGAGAAGAGTGGGCCGGAATGTCTCTCAGAGAAGAGAGGCAGGCACTGAGGAGCTTCCCTTCCCCAAGAGTTGCTTCTCTGTGGATAACAGGGACACTGAAGGCGGATACATCAGGCATATGATAAGCTCCAGTAACTGCAAACTTAAGATACGGCTTGTTTACCTTACATAAAAATGTGTCTGAAAAAAAAAATGTCTGGAGGAGGCAGAACAGGGCTGGTACAAAGGCCCAGATATACCTACATGATTCCAGACTCTGTCTTCTCACACCTCCACGGTAGCACGTAGGCTTTTGTTTTCATGCTTATAGCCTCATAGTTGCAAGCTGGCTGCAGCTGTAACCATCATGACTATGTCCCAGGCAGGGAGAAAAGGAATCGAGAAGTAAGGGATGGCCCTTCTGTAAGGATTTCCCAAAAATCCCCAGCATATTTCTGCTTCCATCTCATTGGCTGGAATTGACTCACATACCCATACCTATTCACAAGGAAATTGGGAAGATGAGTACGTTGCAGCTCCAAACAATAGCAGGGTTCTATTCACTGGAAACGAGGATAGTATAGACCTTTGGTAGGCAATCAGCAGCCTCTGCCACCTCCTCTGAATATGTACTAGGTACCAGACTCTGGCTAAGCACTCGGGACTGAAAACCACAGCTTTTACAGCTGAAAGATACAGAAGTGGTTGAGAAACCCAGTGTGGCTGGGCCTGGTTCCAAAGTGAGAAAATCAGCTTCTGGTTCCTTATAGTTCCGCCAGGCCTCCCATCCTTCCTGACCCCTGCCTAGCCCTCCTGCTGTCAGTGTGGCCCCACCACGGCCCAAGCATGGTGGGGAGGATGTGTGATTAACACCACTAGCAGTTTCAGGAGACACCCAAGAGACGTTCCAGAGAGAAATATGTAACTGGCACATCTGGTTTATAATGTATATTAATCCCTGACACGTAATTTGAGTAATATATGTAAAGCAAAAAGTCCAAGTGCTGATTTAGGAGCCTTATTATTACCCTGTCAGCAGAATTCATGTTCTATTTGCACAGCACTCCGGGTCCAGCATCTCATCTAGGGCAGCAGGAAGGAGAAGGCTTTCTGACAGATGCCAGCTGATGGCGGAGACCCCTGCTGATGGCAGTGGGGCGTTAGTCAAGTGCTTGGAGCTCCCGGTAGGGTTGGCAGGAGCTCATCTTGGCAAAGAGGACTGTGGAGCTAAAACAAGTTCCAGCTGGGACTAGGGACACGTCCATCCCCATCCCTCAAAGGAAGAGGGCTGGAAAACCATGGGTTTTGGGGTTCAAATCCAGTTCTGCCGTTTTCTTACCATGTGACTTTGGACAAGTTCCTTCAGCTTTCTGAACCTCAATTTCCCCATCTGTAAATGGGACTCATGACAGCACCCACCAGGAAGACTGTTATGAGATTTAAAGAAAACATTTTCAAGGGGTGCCTGGGTGGCTCAGTCAGTTAAGCATCTGACTCTTGATTTCAGCTCAGGTCATGATCTCACAGTTCATGGGATTGAGCCCTGCGTGAGGCTCTGTGCTGACAGCACGGAGCCTGCTTGGGATTCTCTCTCTGCCTCTCTCTTTGCCCCTTCCTCATGCTCTCTCTCTCTCTCGAAAATAAATAAACATTAATATATATATATATATATATATATATATATATATATATATATGTATGTATAAAAGAAAAAAATTTCAAAACCAAACAAACCAGGTACCGAGCATTTACTATGGGCCAGGGCAGTGTTCCCAAGTTTTATATGTATTATCTCATGGAGTCCTCACAACAACCTCATGAGATAGATACTACTATGACTTACTCCAGATTTACAGTTGAAGAAAATGAGGCACAGAGAAATGAAGAAACTTGCTCAAGGTCATGCAGCTAGTGACTGTAGAGCTGGGGTTCAAACCCAGACAGTCTGACCCCAGAGCATACTCTCTGATGTACTTTGGTAGGCTGCTACTTTATGGGAGGCACTCAGTAAAGAGTAATTCTATACATCTCAGGGATGTTCAATAGAACTGCCGGTAATGATGCAAATGTTTTATAATTCCATGCTGTGTCACATAGTGGCCGCTAGCCACAGATAGCTATTGAACATTTGAAATGTGGCTAGATTGGGGCGCCTGGATGGCTCAGTCAGTTGAGCGTCTGACTTCGGCTCAGGTCATGATCTCAGGGTCGGTCGTGAGTTTGAGTCCCACAATTGAGCTCACTTGTTGCTGTCGGTGGGGAGCCCACTTCAGATCCTCTGTCCCCTCTCTCTGCCCTTACCCCACCCACTCTCTCTCTCAAAAATAAACATAAAAAAAAAAGAAATATGGCTAACTTGACTAAGAATCTTAATTTTTTAAATTTAATTTAAACTAATTTAAATTTAAACAGTCACTTGTGGTTGGTGACCTCTGTGTTGCTCTAGGCTCCCTGCCCCCAAGCCCTGCTGGCAGAGTTTAACCCCTTACATCTGGTGGGCTGGAACCTCAGAGAGGCTCATTGGAGCCTGCCAGGTAGGGCTCCAATAATAAGGTTGCATGAACTGAACAAGGAGAGTAAGAGTTCAGTCCTTTCAGTGCCAGTTAGAACATGCTCCAGCACCACCTTTCAGGATGTTGCTCCTTTAAGATGAATGGGGGCTCAAGATCCCAAACCCTTCAGAGAACCCCTTAGCAGTAAGCCCCGGGATCCCAGACAGAGCCCCAGTAAATGAGATTGTATGACAGACATGGTTCCTACCTTCCTGAAATTGGCAGTCTAGTGGGGGAAAAGATATTAAACAAATGACCACTCAATTAATTATTTAGTAACAATTAATTAAAGTCACATCTGAGTGTATGCCAATGTCACAAGTGATAAAATGGCAGTAAGAGAAAGTGCCTTGGGAACGCTCAACAGAGAGCAGTTAATTGGATATAGGGTTTTAGGAGATGGATTGGTCAGAAAAGCATCCAGAAAAAAGGAGAACCTGGAGTTTGATCTTAAAGAGTTGGAGATGCTAAGTGTGAAATGTGCAGGAAGGGCATTCCAGGCAGAAGGAAGAGCATGGGCAAAGGCACAAAGGTGTGACAGTACTTCAAGAGTTCAGATGAAAGAACATCGTGATTCAAGGGGCAGTGAGACAGGATGCGCCAGGAGATATCAGCGGTAGACCACATTGTGAAATGTCTTGAATGTTGTGCTCTGTGGCTGCCCTTTTTCCTAGGGGTGAGGAAGTTTTCCCAGCAGAGGGGAGCAGTTAATTTGTTTTATTTTTATTTTTAAATGTATATTTATTTTTGAGAGAGAGAGAGAGTGCGTGCATGCACGGGAGCAGGACAGGGACAGAGAGAGAGGAGACAGAGAATCCCAAGCAGGCTTTGCACTGTCAGTGGAGAGCCCGACTCGGGGCTGGAAACTATGACCCTGAGATCATGATCTGAGCAGGAATCAAGAGCTGGACGCTCAACCAACTGAGCCACCCAGATGCCCCAGTGGTCAATCTGTTTTAAAAGGTAGATTAGGCTGCATTGGAGAATGTGGAGCTCTGTTGTTCTCCAGCTGGGTAAAGTGTCCTTTCTGGTCTCTCCAATTCCACCTTTGGTCCCTCCAATCCACTCTCCTTACAGAGGAAGCTAGAAGAATCTTTTTTCTTCTCTTTTTTTAAGTTTTTCCCATGGTTAAAAAGCCGACATTATAAAAACACATGTGCCTTTCCCACACACCCCCTTCCCCATCCACCTCTTGCCACCCTTAGGGATTCCTCAGTGAATAACCTAAGTAGTTTCACATGTATCCTTCCAGATTTACCTATGCATGCAAATTTTCACACTTCTCTGATCCTTTTTTTTTTCCCACTTAATAGTGAGATCTCCCCACATCATTATAGAGAGGATTCTCATTTTCTCTCTTTTTTAACATAAAACTTTTGTAGGTTCACATGCAGTTATAAGAAATAATTCTGAGAGGTCTTGTGTACCATTTATCCAGTTTCCCTCAGTGGTGACCTTTTGCCAAAACCAACGTATTACGTTAACATCACCAGCGTATTAACACTGATACAGTCAACATACAGAATAGTTCCATCACCACAAAGATCTCATGTGTTGCCCTGGTATTGGCACATCTGCTTCCTCCCCACCACTTCCTCCTCATCTTTTCTTACCCTTGGTCACCATCAATCTGTCCTGCTTGTCTATAGTTCTGACATCTGAAGACTGATATACAAATGAATCATATAGCTTGAACCTTCTGGGATTGATTTTTTAACTTAACATAATTTCCTGGAGATTCATGCAGGTTGTTGTGTGTATCGTAGGCCTGTTTGTTCCTTTTCACTGCTGATCAGCATATTGTGGTTATGGACATGTCATAGCTTGCTTGACCATTCACTCATTGAAAGACATCTGGGCCGTTATCAGTTTTGGGCTATTACAAATTAAACCGCTCTGAACATTTGTATACAGATTTTAGCGTGAAGATTCATTTTCATTTCTCCAGGATAATTGCCCCAGAGTGCAGTTGCTGGGTTGTTTCCAGTTTCTCTGTGTCTGCACCAGCATTTGGCATTGTCACTATTTTTCATTTTAGCCATTCAGATAGGCATGTAGTGATATCTCATTATAATTTTGATTTACAGTCTCCTGATGGCTAATGATGTTGAGCATATTTTCATATGCTCATTTGCCTTCTATCTATCTTGTTTGGTGAAATGTCTATTCATGTCTCTCGTCTGTTTTCTAATTGGATTGTTTTTGAATTTGTTATTGTTGAGTATTGAGTTATTTGTGTATTCTAGATACTAGTCCCTTGTCAGATATGTGGATTGCAACAATTTTCTCTTAGTCTGTAGCTTGTCCTTTTATCTTCTTAACAGAGTCTTTCCATAGAGAAAAAAGTTTTAATTTTAATGAGGTCTGCTTTATCAGTTTTACCTTTTATGGATCATGCTTTTAGTGTCAAGTCTAAGAACTCATTGCCTAGCTCTACACTCCTTTACTACTTTGCTAGTACTGCCATAACACAGTACCATGGACTGGTGGTATAAACAACAGGAATTTATTTATTTATTTACTTACTCACAATTCTAGAGCTAGAAGTTCAAGATTAAGGTGTCAGCAAGATTGGCTTCTCACAGGATTTCTCCTATGTGTGTCTATGTCCTAATTTCCTCTTCTTATTAGGACACCAGTCATATTGGATTAAGACCCATCCTAATGACCCCATTTAACCTTAATTATCTCTTTAAAGACCTTATCTCCAAAACAGTCACACTGAGATGCTGAAGGTTAGGACTTCAACATGAATTTTGAGGGGGACACAAAGCCCATAACCACCCCAAAGATTTTTTTTCTAATTTTTTTCTGAAAGTTTCATAGTTTTGCATCTTACATATGAGTCTGTAATATTTTAAGTTCATTTTTGTGTAAACTGTGAGGTTTAAGTCAAGGTTTTTTGTTTTTCTATTTTGTTTTGTTTTGTTTTGCTTATGGATGTCCAATTTTCCATCCTCATTTGTGAAGAAGCCTATCCTCCCCCCTTGAATTGTTTTTTTGTTTAAAAAATTTTTAAGTTTTAATTAGTCAGTCAGAGAAAGACAAAAATCATATGACTTCACTCATATGAGGACAAAACAGATGAACATAAGGGAAGGGAAACAAAAATAATATAAAAACAGGGAGGGGGACAAAACAGAAGAGTCTTACAAACATGGAGAACAAACTGAGGGTTACGGGAGGGGTTGTGGGAGGGGGGATGGGCTAAATGGGTAAGGGGCATTAAGGAATCTACTCCTGAAATCACTGCTTCATGATATGCTAATTAATTTGGATGTAAATTTTTAAAAAATTAAAAATAAAGTTAAAAAAATTTTTTTAAGTTTATCTATTTATTTTGAGAGAGAGAGCACAAGCAGGGTAGGGGCAGAGAGAGAGGAAGATGAGAATCCCAAGCAGGATCCACACTGTCAGTGCAGAGCCTGATGAAAGTCTCGATGTCATGAACCATGAGATATGACCTGAGCTGAAATCAAGAGTCAGATGCTCAACCAACTATGCCACCTAGGTGCCCCAAATTGTTTTTGCGTTAGGCATATATGTATGAGTCTATTTATGTATTCTCTATTCTGTTCTCTTGATCTATGTATTTTTCCTTCTTCCAATATTGAATTGCTTTGATTATTGTACTTATATAATAGACTTTATTATCAGGTAGGGTAATTCTTCCCACTTTATTTTTCTTTTTCAGTATTGGTTTAACCAATCTAAACTTGTTCATATCTATAAAAAATAAAATAAAACCTTGCTGGGATTTTGATAGGAATTAGATAAAACCTATAGATCAATTTAAAGAGAATTGACATCTTTACTACATTGAGTCTTCTGACCCATGAATATGGAATGTCCCTGCAATTATTTAAATACTGGCTATCTTTCATCAGCATTTTATAATTTTTAAAAAATTTGATGCTTATTTATTTTTGAGAGAGACAGAGAGAGAGAGAGAGAGAGAGAGAGAGACAGAGCATGAGTAGGGGAGGGGCAGAGAGAGAGGAAGACACAGAACCCAAAGTAGGCTCCAGGCTCTGAACTGTCAGCACAGAGCCTGATGTGGGGCTCAAACTCATGGACCATGAGATCATGACCTGAGCCAAAGTCAGACGCTTAACCAACTGAGCCACCCAGGCACCCCATAATTTTGTAATTTTATAATACAGATCCTGCATATCTTTTGTTAAGTTTTAACCTAATTCTTTAATTATATTTGGAGTTATACTAAATGGTATTGTGTTTTTAATTTCAGTTTCTACATGTTTGTTATTAGTTTATACAAACATATTGATATCTGTGTGTTGATCTTATATCCTATGACCTTGTTGAACTTGTTTATTAGTTCTAGGAGGTTTTGTATTTTTTGTTTGTTTGTTTGTTTTTTATATTTTTAGATTCCTTGGTGTTTTCTATATAAGGGACCATGTCATATGCAAATAGATGTGATTTTTTCTTCCTATCTTTTTTTTATTTTTTCTTGCCTTATTGCACTGGCTATAACTTCTAGCAGTGAGAACAGACATCCTTGGCTTGTTCCTAATCATAGAGAGAAATATTCAGTCTTTCATTGTTAAGTATGATATTAGCTATAGGTTTTTTGATAGATGTTCTTTATCAAGTTGAAGTAGTTTCCCCCTATTCCCAGTTTGCTGAGAGGTTTTTTTTTTTTTTTTATCATGAATAGGTGTATTTTGTCAATGCTTTGTCCACATCAATTGATATGATCATATCACTTCTCGTTAACCTGTTATGTTGAACTGACTTGTTATTCCAATGTGTGTGTGTGTGTGTGTGTGTGTGTGTGTGTGTGGTGGGAGGGAGTTTTCCCCATACCAAAAAGCAATTCTCCCACACCAGCTGAGTGTCATACAGTTCATCTCAATTCTTTAAAAAAAATTTTTTTAACATTTATTTTGAGAGACAGAACAAGACAGAGCATAAGTGGGGGAGAGTCAGAGAGAGAAGGGGGACACAGAATCCGAAGCAGGCCCCAGGCTCTAAGCTGTCAGCCCAGAGCCGGATGCAGGGCTCGGACTCACGGACCGCGAGATCGTGACCTGAGACGAAGTTGGCTGCTCAACCAATTGAGCCACCCAGGCGCCCCTCAATTCTTTTTTTTTAAATGTTTATTTATTTATTTTTGAGAGAGAGAGAGAGAGTGCACATGTGCATGCCAGTGGGGGAGAGGCAGAGAGAGAGGGAGATAGAGAATCCCAAGCAGGTTCTGCACTATCAGTGCAGAGCCTGACAGGGGGCTTGAACTCACAAACTGTGAGATCATCACCTGAGCCTAAATGAAGAGTTGGATGCTTAACAAACTGAGCCACCCAGGTGCCCCTCAACTCAATTCTAACACTATCTGGAGATCGTATCAGATTCCACTGGTTAAGTGTTCAGTCCCACAAGATTGCCTTCCACTTCAGATCCAGTCACAAACCCAGGTTGTTAATCTGTGTTTCTGTTTCTGACGAACTGTCTGTAAATCAGTGGTTCCTATGACCCCTCCGTAGGGTTGATTAATTTGTTACAGTGGTTTACAGAACTCAGGAAACCCATTTATGCAATGGATTACTGACTTATTGCAAATTATATTAAAAGATACAAACCAACAGCCAGAAGAGACTTGTTGAGTTTGGAGTCTGGAATGGTGGCATGTGGAAGCCTTTTGTTCACCAACCTGGAAGCTCTCCAAACCTCATCCTTTTGGGTTTTTATGGAGGCTTCATTACAAAGGCATTATAGGTTAAATCATTGGCTATTGGTGATTGAATTCTCCAACACTTCTACCTTAGAAGGTAGATCTCTTCTACCCCAGAGATCAGGGAGGTAGAACTGAGTGTTCCAATCGTCTAAGCACATGGTTAGTTTTCCTGACAGCTAGCTCCCACCTTAGGTGCTTTCCAAAAGTTACCTCATTAAGATAACAAAAGTTACCTTTATGACTCTCCTCACAGGAAATTCCAAGGGTTTTAGGAGCTCTGTGCCAGAAACTGGGAGGAAGATCCAATATATATTTCTTATTATAAATTAGGATACCACAATTGCATACCTGTGAGGAGGACCAAATACTGACCCAAAATATGACACTTTGTCATGCGGATTATTTTGAGCTTAAGGCAATCCAGACCCAGCAAACTCAAGACAAACTCTTACCTCTCTCTTAACTACCTGAAAGTATTTAGACAGGGGGCCTGGTCAAGAAAGAGAGCTATTACTGGAGAGAATTTTTATCTGAAAGACCTGTCTGTATGGCAGGGCAAACATCTACCAAACATCTGTTCTTATTGTCCTGTAAATTATCCTCCTTCCCTTTGAAGCCCCAGATCCCTATCCCATTCCTTAGCTCAGGATGGCATATAAGCCTCAACTGACCAACTTGTCCCTGGGTCTCATATTTCTTCCTGTATGTATGTAATTAAATTTGTTTTTCTCCTGTGAATACACCTTGCGTTGATTTGATTAGTAGACTAACCAAAAGAAACTAGAAGGATAGAATAAAATTTTTTCTTCCCCTATACCTCAAATAAATCCCAGTTGGGCATGGTATATAATTATTTTTAAACACTGTTGGATTTGATTTGCTAATATTTTGTTGAAGATTTTTGCATCTAAATTCATGACAGCTATTGGTTTGTAATGTATCTTCTCCTTTCCATCCTTCAGAGTCTTCTTATGCTTGTTGTTGTGTCATGTCCAGGGTTTTTTAGTTAAGCAAGAAGACTAGGAGAAATGAGGCTATTTCATTTTGGTGGAGTCAGAAGTCCCACTCATTCCTTTTTATAATTGTGTACCATTGTTTATATACTGTAAATTATTTAACCAGTTTGTTAATGAACATTTAGATTCTTTCTAATCATATGCTGTTATGAACAATACTGCAGCAAATAACCTTGTGCATTCAGCATTTCACGCTTACTGGTAAATGTTGCTGTTATAAATTCTCAGAAATGGAGTTTTGGGGTCAAAGGGTATATGTATTTTAAATTTTGGCATTTCCAATTGCGCTCGATAGGGGTTGTACCAATTTATGTTGTTCATTAACTTTACCACAGATGAATGAGACTGCTGTGGGCTCACTAAGAGTGTCATGTTAAGGTTTTTGCCAATCTGTTGGTAAAAAATAGCAGATCAGTGTGTTTTGCACTTTTCTTACTCTGGGTTAATTTGAACATCTCTTCATGCACTTCCTTTGTTGATGAATTATCCATTTTTATCCTTGCCCATTTTAATATTGGGTTGTTTTTCTTTTTGCTTCCCAGAGCTCTTTGCATATCAAGGGATTAGCCCTTTGTCTGTGATATGAGTTACAGAAAAAGTTTCCCCAGTATATTGTTTGCTTTTTAAATTTGATTCCGCGGGTGCCTGGGTGGCTCAGTCGGTTAGGCGTCCAACTTCAGCTCAGGTCATGATCTCGCTGTTCAGATTTCGAACCCCACATCGGGCTCCGTGCTGACAGCTCAGTGGCTGCAACCTATTTCAGATTCTGTCTGTCTGTCTGTCTCTCTCTCTCTCTTTCTGCCCCTCCCCCATCTGTGCTCGCTCTCTCTCTCTCTCCGTCCCTCTCAAAAATAGATAAACATTCAAAAAAATTAAAAAAAATTGATTCTGGTATTTTTGCCATGTAGAAGTCTTTTTCCCTTTCTTTCTCCCCCCTGATCTTTCTTTCTTTCTTTCTTCTTTTCTTTTTCTTTCTTTCTTTCTTTCTTTCTTTCTTTCTTTCTTTTTATGTCTGGTGTCTGTCAAATTTCTTTGGAATTTTAGTCATGATTAGAGAAGACTTTTTCATGCCAATGAAATAAAGGAATTTATGTTTTCTCCTAGTATCTTTATTTTTTAACTTAAATTTTGATTCATGTTGAAATTATCTTGAAGAAGAGAGTGAAGAATGGATCTTTTTTTTTTCCCCCACGTGGGCTACCTTGCTGTCCCATCAACTCTCTTGAAACAGTCTCTTTTTTCTCCTCTTGTGTGAGATGCCACCATTATCATATACTTAATTCTTTATATTTTGGGTGTATTCTGGACTTTCTCTTCTGTCCAAGTAGTTACTCCCTATCTATTCATGTGACATAGCTGCACTGTCTTGTTGTGGTTATGTAATAAGTTTGAATGTCTGATGCACCTGGTTTTTCTCATTCTATTTTTCAGAGTTTTACCAGATATTCCTATTTGCTTATTTTTATTTTCTTCTTTTCTTTTTAGAGAGAGAGACCACGAGTGGGAGAGGGGCAGAGGGAGAGAGAGAGAGAGAGAGAGTAAGAGAGAGAAAGAGAGAGAGAGAATCTTAAGCAGGTTCCATGCTCAGCACAGAGCCTGACATGGGGCTCGATACCACGACCCTGGAATCGTGACCTAAGCCAAAATAGGAGTTGGAAGCTCCTATTTGTTTATTTTTCCTATGGAATTTAGAATCACCTTGTTTAGTTTTAAAAAATAACTTTGTTGGTATTTCTAGTGGCATTAGGATAAATGTAAATATAGTAAAAATGACATCTTCATGTTATTGAGTCATTTTATACAAGAACATGTTTTTCTATTCAAATCTTTGATGTTCTTTGCTTAAATAGATAGATGATATAGATATATATTTTAAGTTTATTTATTTGTTATTTTGAGAGAAAGAGAGAGAGAGAGAGAGAGAGAGAATGCAAATGGGGAGGGGGCAGAGAGGGAGAGAGAGAGAATCCCAAGCAGTCTCTGCACTGTCAGCATGGAGCCTGATGCAGGGCTCGAACTCATGAACCGTGAGAGTATGACCTGAGCTGATGTTGGGTGCTTAACCAACAGAGCCATGCAGGTGCCCCTGCTAATATATCTTTTTAATGTTTATTTATTTTGAGTGAGTGAGAGAGAGAGTGTGTGCACATGAGCAGGGGAAGGGCAGAAAGAGAGAGAGAGAGAGAGAGAGAATCCCAAGTAGGCTCCATGCTGTAAGCGTGGAGCCTGATGTGGGGCTTGATTTTATGAACTGTGAGATCATGACCTGAGCCGAAATCAAGATTTGGACACCTAACTGACTGAGCCACCCTGGTGCTCCTCTTTGGTAATATTTTAACATTTTCTGCATATAGGTCTTTTGTAAAGAAGTGATTGAATAATTCCAAGGTATTTTATAAAGAAATTATTAAATCTCTTTACAAAATGAATTCTTTTCCATCTTTTTTGTTTCTATTATAAATAGGATATTTTTTTCCATTAGGTCTTCTACCTGGTTGATGTTTGCATATATGAAAGCAGTGGCTATTTATTAATTCTTTACCATATTATTCTGCAGAATTCTTTTATTGTTTGCAACAGTTTCTCAGTTCATGCTCTTGGTGTTTCCAACTACATACTCCTTTTCTTCAAATAGTGATAGGTTTATTTCCCTCTTTCCCAATTTATACCTAATAAGATGGCCTAATAAAAAGATACTTCGGTTTTCTACCTTTGTAATTCACCTAGGAAAGAGATATCTCAAAAATTTAATGGTAATGAAACATACAAAATGCAGAGTCAAGCAAGATAAGGAACTCAGGTGTCTGGAATCCCAGTCCGGGTTCATTTACAGTTTACTGTTCAGCCTCCCAAGTGAAGGCCCTGTCTGCCTTATCATAAGTGTTACTTCTCAAATAGCCAGCTCAGAACTGCCTCTCAAAACCCAGCCATGATTTGTCCAGATCGGGCTGAACCAATTTAAGTAAAACTCTAACTTAGTAGGGAGGGGATGAGAGGAAGGGTTAAAATGCTGGCTTTCTTGCTTTTGCATGGTGGCTTCTGTCTGAATTTTTTTTTTTTTAAGTTTCTTTATCTTTGGTAGAGAGGGTGAGACAGAGCATGAGCAGGGGAGGGGCAGAGAGAGAGAGGGAGACAGAGAATCCGAAGCAGGCTCCAGGCTCTGAGCTGTCAGCACAGAGCCCGATACGGGGCTCAAATTTAACAAATCGTGAGATCGTGACCTGAGCCAAAGTCAGATGCTTAACTGACTGAGCCACCTAGGTGCCCACTGCCTGAATCTTTACACTAGAACTTGCCCCACCTTTCCAGGGCATCAACAGCTAGGAAAATCCAACAGAAAGGTCCAGAACCTTTGCTGCAATATATGGCCAAGGTATATTGTTACATAAAATGTTTTTGTTACAAAACAATATACTGGGGCACCTGGGTGGCTCAGTCTGTTAGGTGTACAACTCTTGATTTTCACTCAGGTCATGATCCCAGGGTCATGGGATCGAGCCCTGCATCAGGCTCTGTGCTGAGCATGGAGCCTGCTCAAGATTCTCTCTTCCTCTGTCCCTCTCCCCTGCTTGCTCATGTGCTCTAAGATAAAAACAAAACAAAACAATGTACCAAATGTGCCTGTTTTGATTTTTTTTTAAGTATGTGCATAGAGAAAGAGATCTAGGGGAATAGTCACTATGAGTATGTTAACAGCAGTTATTTCTAGAAGTTGAGGCTATGAAGAATATTTATTTTCCAAGTTATTTGTGTGTAATGTCAGGCTTCTTTATGACAACCAGGTATTGATTTTGTCATTTAATAAAAGGGGTAGGGGTGCCTGGATGACTCAGTCAGTTAAGCATCCGACTTCAGCTCAGGTCATGATCTCATGGTTCATGAGTTCATGCCCTGCATCAGGCTCTCTGTTGTCAGTACAGAGGCTGCTTCAGATCCGCTGTCCCCCCTCTCTCTGCCCCTCTCCTGCTGATGTTCTCTCTCAAAAATAAATAAACATTTAAAAAATTTTAAATAAAAAAATGGATAACTCTAATACATACTAAAATGTTTGCTAATGAAATGATATGATGTCTGGGTTTTGCTTCAAAATAATTTGGGAGCAGGGTGCCTGGATAGCTCAGTCAGTAGAACATGCAACTCTCAATCTCAGGGTTGTGTCCCTGAGTTCAAGAACTCATGAGTTCAAGCTCCATGTTGGGCATGGGGCCTACTGTATAAATAGATGATAGATAGATAGATAGATAGATAGACAGATAGATAGATAGATAGAAGGTGGATGTTGGCAGAGATGAAACTAGACTGTCCGTAAGTTGGTAATCTTTGGAGTTGGGTGATGGGCACATAGGACTTTGTTAAATGATTCCTTCTACTTTTGTATATGTCTCAAATTCTCCACAATAAAAAGTTTTTAAAAAGAGATCATTTTATAGACACAGATGTAAAGAGATATCCATCTGCGTTGTAGTTTTTTAAAATTTACAGAAATGTGTGTATAATGTTTTATCTGTGTGCCATGATACTTATATATTTATGTGAGTTGGTATATGTGGGGAAAAATCTGGAAGACTCAAGTAATAATAACAAGCAAATATACTGAACACTTGAGTATGTCAGCAGCATCTTAAGTATAGACACCTCTAGTTTCTTTTTTAAAATGATATATTTAAAGCCATCAGCTGTAGGTCTTTTGGAATTTAAGTATTTACTAGCTCTATAAATTCTTTGACATACCATCCATTAAGAGGTCATTTCTACATCCTTTCTTTTTGAGCCTGGGTGGACTTGAGTACAGCAGAAGTGATTCAAGGTCATTTCAGAGGCTGGGTCACCAAAGAACCTATAGCTGCTGTCTTATTGCCTGAAACACTTGCTCTTGGCATCGTGAGCCACTATGTAAGAAGGTGATTACACTAAGTCTGCCATGTTATAAGGAAGCCCAAGCCACATAGAGGAGCCACGTGTAGGTGCTGTGGTCAACAGCCCCTAGTGAGTTCAGCCTTTGAGTCATGCCAGACTAGGTGCCAGACATGTGAGGAGAGAAGCCTTCAGATGATTTCAGCCTCTGCCGGTTGAGTCACCTCCAACATTTAGAGTCTCCTTGATAAGTAAGGCCCTAAACATTGTGGCACAGAGAGAAATCATCCCCACTGTGCCCTGTATGAATTCCTGATCCTTAAAATCTGTGAGCATATGTCATTAAGTGGGAAGCTTTGTTATACAGCAATAGAAAACTGGAACATCCAGACTTTCCATTATGTGAGATCATTACATTTGGTTCTTAGGGTTTAAGTTACTATAAAGATTTTTTTTTTTCTTAGTTCCAGTTAATCACATCTAACTTACACATACTTGTAATCTTGTTTAAGTATATTTTTAAGTTAGCCTATTCTTTTTCTTTAGATATGTCTTTAAAGAGGAAAACCTTTTTTCTAACACACATTAGAAATAATTGCCACTAAAATTTAAAATCATGCTCTTTCACATATCATCTGAAATCACCTTGTGACCCACCAGTGATACGGCCTACTTTCTAGGAATGCCTGCACTAAGCTTTTCTTCTGATCACAAGGCTTCCTTCTAGCCTTTACATTTGAGAATTTATGAAGTTCCCTTTCCCAGGTTGGTGCCTCATGTTTCCCCAGGGGGCCCCTGCTCTCTGGAGGAGTTCACACACTTCATTCCTGTGCAGTGCAGGGGACAGGTAACATTCATGGGAGGTGACCCATGTCAGGAGCTGGGAAGGGACTGAGATTTGACCCTACTTACAAGCTGAGAAGTTAGGTGCTGGCTGAAGACAGGCTCCTGGGGCAGAGACAGGAACAGAGAGAGAGGGTGTAGCCAGAATGTCAGGCTTCCACTGATTCCCCATGTCTCCTAAGTCCCAAGGAGGTGATACAGATAGGCCTGTGCACACAGTGACTTGTGTTTATAGGAGAAGAACATTGAGCTTGGAGAATGTACTGCTTTTACAGTGAGCAGTAACAGGCCTGCGCTTTGTTGGAGAGAAAGACATCACTTCATCCTTCAAGGTTGCTTGCCTTCAACTCAACCCTGAAAATGGCCTGGATAAAGGGCAATCAGGGCCTGCATTCTTGGCATATCCAGTAAGAACATGCATGAGTGCTCAGGGCTCATGGTAGATTCCCTCTTCCAGCAAATCACACCTATGGATATCCCAATAACAAGCCCCATGACTCTGATCAGATAGGTTAGGAGGTGCTATGAGGTCTCAGAGCTGAAACTCCACCATTCTTTCTCCAATTCCTGAAACCATAGCATAAGGTCAGTGAGTTGTGGGGGCAGGGGAGGGTAATTATATTATAGTGTTCAGCCTGATTCTTAATCAGTAATAATAAAATCAGTTATAATAAAAGGTTAAAGATTCACTCTATTTAGGTATTTGACTTTTATTAGTAAAATAACCCAAATGTTACCTGGGTTTGCCAGTTTGTATGTTTCAGGGAATTCACACTAACGCCTTGAATCAATTAGCTATTGCTATAGTAATGTCACACAACATCAACCTCAAACACCTGGTGGCATATGATATTTGGCTTTTAGTTTTTAGTTTCCTGGTCAGCTGGACATCTTTCTTTCACTCAAAAAGTTGGCTTGGGTGGCTCTACTCCCATGTGTCACTCATTCTAGAACCAGAGGGCTAACCGGAACATATTTCTCCCTTGGTGAGGACTAAATTGCAAGAGAGCATGCCCAACTACACAAATATATTTTAAGCCCATTAGCCAAAGGGAGTGTAATGGCCAAGCCCAAAGTCAAAGTGGTGAGGAAGTAAAGTCCACCCATGGAGGTGGAGGGAAAGGGAGGAGATATTCCTGACAGCAATCTAATCTATCATCTATCCAAAGCCTATGGTTCCTTTTGTCATTTTTTATTCACATGGGACCTCAAGCCCTCTTTGCAAAGCCTTCCCCATATTCTCCCTTCAACCCCAAAGTATCAAAATACAATTAAGCCTCAAATGATAAACATTCACACAGTAGGTTCCTCCCCCACCTTCCAGAACAGGGCTTTAAGGAAACTTACATTCACTTTTCTCAATTAACCAACATTTCTTCCCAGTAATAAAAAAGAAATAAAACATTGGTGCCAAGTTTATGTTTCTAAGCTCCCTTCTCTGCCCACCAGGCTGGGGCCTGTTCTTGGAGGAATGGACAAATAACACCAGTGCTTTATGTTGAAGCTTTTACACACACACACACAAGGCCTTCTGTTTGAGAGGAGATATACATTGTGCAATTCCTCATAAAGAATGGATCTGTTCTAGTTTTTATGGCTATTTAAAGTTATAAAAGGTAATACATTAATTTAGAAATAATTCAGAAAAGAGAGAGAGAATAAGAGTCAGAACAGTGCTAATGTGTCCAGTTTCTTTGCTGCCTCATGTAGTTAGAACATACCTAGGGTCTGGGCTTTATGAAGAAGTTAAATAATAAGTTCCTGACTCAGAGTGTTCTGTTATGGCAACACTTTTTCCTTAAAGCTCTTTTCCCCCTTTATCCCTGGTGTGTGTGTGTGTGTGTGTGTGTGTGTGTGTTCCCCAGAAGGTATTTCCTATATGCTTAAGTCCTAGCTATTGGTAGTCATCTCTATGTGGCCACTCCTCTGTTGTCCCAGCCCCTGACTGTGAGCATTTGTTGCCTGGGAGGCTACTTGAAAGCTCCTCACTCTTTTCCATTGCTAGGGATATCTGTATTAGTTAAAGATTCTTTGTTGGAAATTATAGAAACCCAGTTCTAACTAGTTTGAGCACAAAAGGGGATTTATTGGCTCACATAACCAAACTATGGACAGCACAGGGTAGAACTGATCCTAGTGGATTCAGATATCCAAATGCTGTCAGGCTCTTCTCTGTTTTACTTTTCTCTGCTGCTCTTTGCCTGTTGGGGCCATTCTTGGTTATCACAGATGGTCTTTTTCCCCAGGGAGGGGAATGTGGCCTCTAGCAACTCTAGAAGCCTTTCAGCTTCAGCAACTCCTGAAGAGAGCAACTCCTGAAGGGAGAAAAACTCTCCCTTAGCTCTGGTGGGTGAAATTCCAGGAGATGTCTCTAACTGGCCTAATTTGAGTCACATGCTCATGGCAACCATCAGGACTTCATTTCCAGAATAAAGGTGGGAAGCACTGGCATGGCCATTGGGGAAACCATTGGGAACCATGAAACCTCTTTAGTTTACTTGAACTATAGTGCTCCTTATGAGAACTAAGAAGTTGGTACTAGGCCCTTTTTCCAGTCTGTACCTTAGGAGGCCCATCTATACACTGGCAGGGGGTGGGGTGATCTGGGAGACTTCCCATATGGATGTCCTGTGATCCCATTATAAAATAACACAATATTCTGGGAGGGAGTTCCCTCTCACACTCTCTTTGGGGGCCCTCTGTATTTGGTCTCTGTGGGTTACTGGGTGGGGCAGGTTCAATGCCACCGGGGTAGCTGTCCTGCTACATGAAACAGGATTGGACAGCAGTTGCCCACCTATTTGGGGCAGTAGGGCTGGGAAATATGGTTGCCCACTGTCCCTGTGCCCCTGGGAGGGCTGGTTCCTGGCTAGCTTCACCGCAATTGTGACTGCTTGAAGCTTGGGGCATTTTGACCTTAATATGAGGGTTGGAACTCACAGCCTTGCGTTCTAGAGCTGCCTCTGCCATGCCATCAATTAATTCCCTTCTATTATCCCCTTGCCTCTTCAAGTTCTCTTCAGGTATATCTCTACTCACCTAGAAGCTTTAGTGAGTAATGTCGAATTTTCTGAAGATCGGTCCTCTGTCAAAAGATTGGCATCTAACTGTACATTTATTTTAAAGTAAATGAAAATGTTTGAGATACATATGTATCATATATTATTAATTAATTAATCCATATTTGGACTAATATATAAAAAATTTTTAATGTTTATTTTTAAGAGAGACAGACAGAGCATGAGTGGGAGAGGGGCAGAGAGAAGGAGACACAGAATCTGAAGCAGGCTCCAGGCTCTGAGCTGTCAGTGCAAAGCCTGAGGTGGGCTCAAACCCATGAACCGTGAGATCATGACCTGAGCTGAAGTCAGACACTCAACTAACTGAGCTGCCCAAGCATCCATGGACTAATATATTTTTTTAAATGTTTATTTATTTTTGAGAGAGAGAGAAAGAGAGCATGAGCAGGGGAGGGGCAGAGAGAGAGGGGGACAGAGGATCAGAAGCAGGCTCTGTGCTGACAGCAGATAGCCCAATGTGGGGCCCAAACTCATGAACTGCGAGATCATGACCTGAGGTGAAGTCGGATGCTTAACCGACTGAGCCACACAGGTACCCCTGGACTAATATTTTTGATGCACTGATCAAATATCTGTCTGGATAGCATGAGATTAAGGGGCTTCTACCATATTTGCTTATTGTCTATCATCACCCAATATGACATTTAAAAACTATTAAATGGATGATGTCTTAGGGTTTGCTCAGTTGCAGACCTTAGGGCAAGAATTTGAGACCAAATAGTTAATTTGGAGGATGATCCCAAGAAACATTGTTAGTAAGGTGAGCAAGGCAGCAAAGGAGAGGATGCCAATAAATTATGTGTGACTATGTAATTTAATTTACCACTGTGGGTAACTGGAGCTGATCCCACTGGGGAACTCTGGGAGACAAGAACACCCTTCTGAGTTATACAATGGGTGAGGACACTGGGGTAGCCATCAATTTCCCATCTGTAATTGGTTGAAAGATATTTCTGTGGGCATCATTGCTAGTAATTCTGCATTGTCTAATGCATGGGCCAAGTATGATCCTGTGGCTGAATCTTTTGGGTCATAGCTGTAGTAATCATCTTGGAGCATGGAAGTGAGTGCTGAGGAGATATGGGAGGGCTCTGGCTTTTGGATACAGATGGGTCTTCCTTTCCCTAAGCCATGATTTCCATTGAATCAGTGGGGAGGGGAGGGTGGTCCACATATGGGTCCACATGCTGTTCCCTGACTTCTTAAGTAGCTGTCCTAGAGGGCAGCACAAAGATCCATGTGTGGAGTAGCTGACACCTAGATATAACCTTGAGTTGAGGAAGGGATGGGGGCCAAATAAAGATGAGTTTTTAACTCAAAAGATACTAAATACCTACATGAGATTGTTTTCAACTGGCAGAGACTAAGTCACTGCTACTAATCAGGTTTATATTTTTCTCTCTCAATAATAGATAATAATAATAGATATTAAGTCACTTATAAAAAGTAACCTATACATTTTTTTGTGTGTGCCTATGAGTTATAGAGGGTAGACTTCAATCCTCCCATAAATACAGTCCCCATGAAGGCAGGGCCTTTACCTGCTTTGGTCTTCACCATATTCATAGTCCATGGCATTGTGCTCAGCACATAAAAATGCTGACGAAATATTGTTGCATGAATATATACTCTATACTTCCCTACCAGTGTCCCCTTCCCTTCTGAGATCCAAGCCATTTCATTTCAATTAGCTTATCACAGCTTTACCCAGAACTGGGCAGGAGTGCTGGTATTTTCTCTCGGACAATTAAGCTCTTTAGTAGAGAGCCAGGGTGTGAGGGGATGCTCTCTGCACCCCATGCAAGCATAGTGGGACTTCTAGAGAATAGTGAGGCTGCTAGAGCACTGGTTGGTAACTGAAGGACTATTTTGTGTCCCTTCAATTTAATGCCCTCTTAATTAATATAAATAATGGCTCAGTTGTCACTTGCTGCCACTACATTTCTGTCTCTAAAGCTCATTATGATCAGGGATGAACAGCCCTCCTCCATCCTCTATGTCCCCATAGTCATAGAGTAGAGCTCCATGGATCCCAGGCCCAGCACTGCCCCTTTCTAGTTGGATGAACTTGGACAAGTTGTGTTCCCTCTCTGAGCCTTGGATTCTTTATCTGGATGGGGCAGCTGCCTTGAGGATGGTCCTAGGCTCTTCCGTTTACATAGCCTCTCATCATGATGCAAATATATGTGACTCTTCAACATTCAGGTCACACACCTCTTCACCAGCCGATCCCCTTAATGATGTGGGTCTGAAGTCAGCCAGATCCTAATCCTGGATTCATATTTACCACCTCTTCCTAGCTGTGTGGCTTTAGACAAGTCACAACTTCTATGAGCTGCATTCTTTTTTTCCAATTAAAACACACACACACACACACACACACACACACACACACGCACACGCACACACACACACATCCTCAGATGCCAGGCACTATCCTAAGACTGCTGAGGTCAAATCCTGGATCTGCTACTTGGTAACTATATGACCTTGGGCAAGTCTCTTAACCTCTTTGCTCTCAGTTTCCTCATCTATTAGGTGGGAGTAATAATAATAACATTTTCCTCCAGGGATCCTGTAAGGAGTAAGTGAGTTAATACATATGAAGCACTTAGAACTGCGCCAGGAACACAGCAAATGCTGATAAATGTTTGCTGTTATTATGGCTACCCATCTCACTGAAACTTTATAACCGACTCTAGGAAGAGGTCTGACTTTCCCCACTCTAAATTGAGGGTAATAATACTCACAGCATAGGTGGTTATGATTATGAAAAGTAACATAGGCAAAATAACACTAGGTCATATTTATCAAGTACTATGATGAACCAGATATTACGCTGTATGAGTCAGAAATGTGCTTGGCAGCAAGAAGCAGAAATTGAAAGTAACAGTGGCACAAATATATAGAGCTTCATTTATGTCACATAAGAAGTCTGGAGGAATCCAGGCTCTTTCTGTCTTTCTGCTTTACCATTCTTATCAAGTTAATCTTTGTTCTCAGGATTTCAAGATGGCTGCTATGCCTCTGTGCATCACATCTGTGTTACAGACAGAACACGGGGGGAAAGTACAAAAGGCTGAAGGAGGCGAGTTGTCTGTCTCTAAAAACAAAACAAAACAAAACAAAACACCCCAAAAAGACCTTTTCTGGAGGTACATTTATTATGATGAGCACTAAGTAATGTATAAACTGTTGAATCTTATATTGTATACTTGAAACTAATATAATATTCCATGTTAATGACATTTAAATAAAAAAAACACTTATCTGGTAAGTAACACCCAGCAAATAACTTAAAAAAATTTTTTTTAATCTTTATTTATTTTTGAGAGAGAGAGAGACAGAGAGTGAGCAGGGGAGGAACAGAGAGAGAAGGAGACAAAGAATCCAAAGTCAGCTCCAGGCTCTGAGCTGTCAGCACAGAGCCTGACATGGGGCTCGAACCCACGAACTGTGAGATCATGACCTGAGCCGAAGTCAGAAGCTTAACCGACTGAGCCACCCAGGTGCCACCCAGCAAATAACTTTTAAAAAAAATGTTTATTTATTGGGACACCTGGGTGGCTCAGTCATTTGGGCGTCCAGCTCTTGATTTCAGCTCAGGTCATGATCTTACAGTTCATGAGTTCGAGTCCCACATCAGGCTCTGTGCTGACAGTGCAGAGCCTGCTTGGAATTCTCTCTCTCTCTCTCTCTCTCTGCCCCTCTCCTGTGTGCTCTCTCTCTCCTTCTCTTTCTCAAAATAAATAAACTTTAAAAAATGTTCATTTTCAATGTGAGAGCCAGTGAGCAAGTGGGGGAGGGGTAGAGAGAGAGGGAGAGAGAGAACCCAAAGTAGGCTCTGTGTTGTCAGCGCAGAGCCCAACTCAGGGCTCAATCTCACAAATGGTGAAATCATGACCTGAGCCGAAATCAGGAGTCAGACACTTAAACAACTGAACAACCCAGGCATCCCTATACCCAGCAACTTTCACTTCATGTGAACTACCTTCATGGTGAGGTAGGCTGTAAACAATTGGGGGTAGCCAATTCACAATATCTGTCACATATACATTTTTCTGTTTGATTCCCAACAAAGAGACTGGAAACATTAAGATTTGTTTTAAAAAGATGAGTAAAGTAAACTGAGGCCAGGAGAGGCAAGGGACAAACCCAAGGATACGTAATTCACAAGTGGAAGAGTTAGGAGTCAAACCCAGGTCTATCTGGCTGGAAGGTCTGAGCTCTTCACCACTATGTGATACCATGAAGTGTCTACTCAGCAGGTACTGAGATATTATTTCCCTTCCACTCCTGGCCCTCTGATGAGGTTTCATTAACTTTGGGCATTTGAGGCTAAACCTTTGCACCCCTTTCCCTGCAGCAGAAGTGTGGGCAGGCTGGACTCCATGGAAAAACATGGTGGCTATGCCCAAGGCTTCCTTGCTATTCAGGCTCTATGACCTGAGTGGGATAGATGGAACTGTTATGTGTGTGTAGGACAGAGGTAGGACAGGTAGGCATCCTTATTTGATGACAGTGTAAGCTCTGGCAGAGCATTTTGAAATAATGTGGTCAAAAGGTTTCAAAACAGCAGTCTGAAGACTAAATGGATGTAATTTTTTTGTCCCACACAGTATTTTTTTAATTCAAATGAATTCATCACATTTTAACATTGGGGAACTTCATATTATAACCTATATTTCCAGCCTCTCCAAGGGAAAAAAAAAATCAGACAATCCAGCCATGCTGGGCCCAGATTCCACATGGTGATACCCCATTAGATGGGTGTGTGCCCACCCACCACCACAGCCTTCCCCTAACTGGCCTGCTTCCCTTGTTAGTTATTTGCCCGGTTCCCATGAGCTTCTGAGTTTGTTTCCCCTTTACTGAAATGTTGGAAAGACTGAGACTTGGAGGGGGAAGTGGTTAGAGTTGTCTAAGCTCATATAGCCAAGAAATGGCCAATTTCAAACTGGGCCACTGTGACTCCCAGTCCAGTGCTCCTCCTATATGACACCTCCTTCTGCTGCTGTTTACAAATTTATTCCCCTGGATGGAAGCCATTGCAGTGGAAGATGCAGTGGAAGGAGCCAATTCAGAAGTGTAAGAGTGGGGAAGCTAGGCTTCTGCTTGGCTGAGGATATAGTTTCCCTCTTTTGGATCTCTGCTTTCGCATCTATAAAATAAGGATAATAACAATCCAACTCTCTGAGGTGTGGGAAGGCTTTGGGAATTGGAGCTAGGAAAGGTTATTGAACATTATTGCTGTTTTTTAAAATTTTTTCAATGTTTATTTTTGAGAGAGAGCAAGAGAGAGCGAGAGTGAGCATGAGCGGGTAGGGGCAGATAGAGGGGGAAACACAGAATCTGAAGCAGGATCCAGGCTCTGAGCTGTCAGCACAGAGCCCAACACAGGGCTAGAACTCACAAACTGCAAGATTATGACCTGAGCCAAAGACAGATAGCTTAACCAACCCAGCCACCCATGCGCCCCATTATTGCTGTTTTGATTGTCCGTTGCTATGTAAAAAAGCACCCCTAAACCTAATAGTTTAAGACAACCATTTTATTTGTTCATGATTGTGCAATTTAGGCTGGACTCAAGTAGGTGGTTTTTCTACACTTCTAGCTGGTGATCATTCTGGTGGTTGTATTCAGCTGGCAAGTTGGTGGATGGCTAGGATTCTGACTCTTCATTTGGTCTCTAGACATTCTTCTTACATGGTTGTTCAGGACCCCCAGGAATGAGCATTCCAAGAGGATAAGCCAGTGTGTAAGCATCTATTAAGTCTCTGCTTGCATCATACTTGCTAATGTCCCATTGGCCAAAGTTGGTCACATGGCCAAGCCCAGTGTCAGTATGGGAAAAGACTACATAAGAATGACTATTGGGAAGTGTGGCTCATTGGGGGCCTTAAAATAATGGCATAGCACAATTATTTCATGGTGTCTGACCAATGGCTAGAATAAGGCAAGTGTGCCTTCACCTGCAGCATGAAATTTGATGGTCCGTGAGTCTCCCTACTCAGAATTCTCTCTCCTGATGAACTGGCCCAGAATCTGATGTTACCTTTGCTTTGCAGCTTTGGCCTGGCAAGACTAGGCTTTCAGAAACCAGATTAGGTTTTAAACTGTGGTACTAATCCAAGTGGTTGATATGGCTGTCCATATGTGGAGGATTCCATAGTGGGCAGGGGGACAGAATGTCCTGATTGGGCAGGCCAGGGTCAGGCACCATCAACAGAGCCAGAGGAATGGAGTCAGGCCATTCTAAACTTATAATAGTAATATATATATAATATATATATACATATAATATATATAATATATACATATAATATAATATATATTTATAAACATTTATATATAATATATATTTATATTTATAAATATATTACAAACATTTTATATTTATAAAATATTATTTATATTTATAATAATATTTATAATAAATAATATATATATTTTTTAATGCTTATTTTTGAGAGAGAGCGACGAAGCATAAACAGGGAGGGGCAGAGAGAGAGGGAGAATCTGAAGCAGGCTCCAGGCTCTGTGCTGTGAGCTGTCAGCACAGAGCTTGACGCTGGGCTCAAACTCACGAGTCATGAGACAATGACCTGAGCTGAAGTTGGACACTTAACCAACTTAGCCACCCAGGCACCCCTATGATAGTAATATTAATAAGAAATGACTGTAGTGAGTGTTTACTTATGTGCCAAGCACTCTTCTAAACACCTTAAGTGAATTAACTTATGTAACCCTCCAACAATTCTATGAAGTAGATATTATTCTCTGTATTTCTTGTATGAGGCACAGAGAGGCTAAGAAACTTGCCCAGGTTCACACAGCTAATAAAGATCCAGGATTCAAACCCAGGCAGTCTGACTTTAGAAACCACACTCTCTATGGCCTGGATCAAGAATAGGAATGGAGGCTCATAGGAAAGACAGGTGCTGATATCAAGAAAAGGGGAAATGATACTGTGCAGGCAAAAATAGTACCTATAATCTACCCCACCCATTAATACCCATAAAAAGATAATGTGCCATTTAGAGCACAATTTAAAGAACACTTTGTGTTCTTTATGCAGATACCTGAGAACTTGAATATCTTCCTGTCTCCTCCATTGTGATTCTTTAAGTCTCAGGGTCCCCTGGTTGGATCCCAGCTAAATTCTTGGGCCACCTGGTCAAGAATTCCTGAGGTACAGCAGCAAATAAAAACATCTGATCGAGAACTCTTAAAAGAATATGGAGAAGTGGATTTTGAGAAATAGATGGAGAACATGAAGGGGAATGTAGTGGATGACTCCTACAGAAATACACCTGGGAGGCAAGGGCTGAAGCAAGGTCGATGGGAAATTCTTGGGAAGTGTGTGTGACTCTTCTGAATATTGGGGTTGGGAAAGGGGGTGGCATGTATCTGCCATTTCCTGGGCATTCAATCTTTTTTGAATAAGATGCTCTAGAGATGGCTTTTCTTGTTAGAACAAATGTCACAGACACAAAACCTTTCTTGTTTATATTTCTTCTAATGTGCTTCTGCTTGAGCAAGTGAGCCCCTAATGTCAATTTCAATTAATGTCGCTGCATCTGATCTTGGTGTTGCAGCTTATGGATGCAATGGTGAGGGTGGAGCTGGGGTGGTGGTGGAGAAGGTCACTGGGAAGTGGGAGGAGGTGTCCTCTCTTGTTAGGAGGCTAGAAGTCCCTGGTGAAGGAGGCATTGGGAGGGAAGGTATGGAATGATTTGCTTCCTACTTAATGACGATCATACTTTAAAGATGCCAGCCTGTTTACTATTGATAAATTTGGAGACCCAGTAGTAAGGAAAAGAGGAGAGATAGGGCTCTAGGGCTTAGCCAGTGAAGAATGAGACAAACAACCTTCTGTTAACCTATGAGAGCTTCCCCCATTACCTTCAGCCACCAGTAGCAGGGGTGGGGGCCATATGTTCCAGCCCTGCTATCTGCTGTCATGGTGGCGGGGGGGGGGGGGTGGTGATCCTGATTCTGCTGCATGTACTTCCCCTCTCCCAGCTAGGATGGCTCAAAGCTGGTGGTCTCACAACAGCACTTATGTGACCTGAGCTCAACACTGCAGTGGGATGGAGCAGAGTTTGGGGTAGAGGAAGAGCAAAGTTCAGGGGAAGGTAGAGACAGTGATAGCTTGCCCCCTCTCCCTCCTTCTCTTCCTTTCTTTCTTCCTTCCTAACAAAGGAGAATCTTTTGTTCGGGAAAGATACAGATTTATGTTCTCCAAGAGAAGAGCCTCAGGAACAATTTTTTTTTTTCCTTTGAGAAGTCGGAGTTCTTGTTTTTTATCCTTTTTATCATCAACAATAATCATTAGAAGAGCTTACTATTTTTTGAGGACCTTCTGTGTGTCAGGGACACTATACACATTGTTAGTCTTCCCAACTTTCAAGGTAAATGTAATTTATGCCTATTTTACAGAGGAGAAAATTGGGGCTTAGAGAGTTTGAGAATTTGTCCAGTTGGAACTGAGGCCTGTTCATTCGATTTCTGACTCTGATGTCATCAATTACTCTACACTTGGGAGGTTTGGGCTCCTGGCTAAGATTTGCCAATAGGGGGTTCATCCAAAATGAGAAATGTCCTCTATTAGTCTCAGATGTCCATACTGGTAAGGATTAAACACAGAATTTAACCTGCCCTGGACTAGAAGTCAAGATGAGAGGTCTCCCTGACCTGGTTCTGCAACTCTTCTGATGGGCACTTTTCAGCTTTCATGACATAGGAGTTACCCTCTCTAGGTCTCATTTAGTTGTAAAATGGGCGAGTTGGACTAAATACCTACAAGGATCAATCAGTTCAGTCCAATCCAATCAGATAGCACTTATGGGGGCTTCTTGTTTGGGTGTGCCGGAAGGATACAAAGACTGACAAGACATGCCTCCATTCTCTAGGTAAGCCGGATGCGTGTTCTCTAATAGCTATAAATAAAGGGCAACAAAGCATGGAGAGTGGAGCCTTTCATTTAAACTTAGCTAGTGGCAAGTGTGCTAGGGGCAAGTGTGTGTGGCGGGGGAGAGGAGATAAACTTCCTGAGAGAAATGCTCCTCCCCTTCTTTGACCCTGTGGTTCCAATGCCATCTTTGTATCCGTCCCACATCCTTATTGACAACGATTGATTACAGATTGGGCACCTGGCTCAAGCTGGGCCAGTCACAGTAACTGACTCCAGCAGCAGTGGACAATCGGTCCAAGGATGAGCATGCACTCATGTTGGGTCAAAGTTCTTCCCTGAAATTCTGTCATTAAGACCAGAAACAGAAAGCTTCAGGCTCTCTGGTGGAGCAGCTAAGAGTTGAATGCTGAGCTGCTGCAGCTGAGTGTCCAGCCTGGAGGAGAAAAGCTTACTTGCAGAGAGAAGGAGAGTCAAGGGCTAGGGAGGGTCCTAGCAACATCTAAGTCTCTGACCCTGTCACTTCAGTTCTCTGACCTCCCAATACCTTCCAGATAGATTCCTTTTCTACTTCTGTAGGTCTAAGTTCAATTTCTCCCCCTTATTGGTCACTGAGAATCCTATCTCTATGCCGGGATGGGGAGGGAGATTTGGGTCAATGCTAGGGGGGGCTACTCCTCACCCCAATCAAGGAAGGACCAAGAGAGAGTTTATTCTCAACCTGGTGGACAGGAAGGAGGGAATGCCATTCCCACTGTAAAGTGCATTAGTGTGGGAGGCAGGAATCCCTTCCTGTCACTGAACCTTAGGCAAATTTCTGTGCCTTTCTGAGCCTCAGAAATTGAGGCTGTAAAAACAGATTTTACATATCTGTAAAATGGGACCTGGAATATAATGATGATTCTCAAATTGTGTTCTGCAACACCCTGGAATTTTGTGGAGGGACTACAGCTTAAGGAGGGTAGTTTGTGGCTGTTGGTGGGGGGGAGGGGGTGGTGAGGCCTAGTAGGCTGGACTCTGGGTTCCCCTTTCCTACTTCAAACAAAGCCACCTCTCTCCCCTGTTTTATGCATTGCCTTTCTGTGAAAGGTCTGACTTAAAAGAAGGCTCTATAGCTTAACTGGTTTGAAACCCCCTGGATGAGATGTCTTTGAAGACCTTTCTAGTTCTAGTTCATGATTTCATGGGTTACAGGAAACAGAATAACTCTCACACTGATGATAAAACTATTTTGAGTGTTTGTTGTACGTCAGGCACTGTGCTAAGTGCCTTATGTGCATTTATTTATTTATTGATTGATTTATAGTTTATTTATTTTGAGAGAGAGAGTGTTCTTGAGCATGAGTGGGGGAGGGACAGAGATAGAGGGAGAGAGAGAGTTTCAAGCAGGCTCGGCACTGACAGTGTGGAGCTACACGACGGGCTTGATCTCACAAACCGTGAGATCATGACCTGAGCTGAAATCAAGAGTTGGATGCTTAACAGACTGAGCCACCCAGGTGCTGCTACATGCATTTATTTTTAAAAATCCTTACAGCAACTCTGTAATGTGGGGAATTAATTATCCCCATTTTGCAGGTAAGAACCTGAGACTTGAGAGGTGGGGTAAATTGCTTAAGAGCACACAGCTGATAAGTAGTGATGGGAGGTTTGGACCCAAATTGATTAGAAGGCACAAACTAGCAATCACAGGCCAAATTCGGCCCTATGAGGTATGTCTTTTGGCCAGGGCAGTGCTCTTGTTTTAAAGAATTTGACTTAGTTGCCAGCACTTAAAAACCAGATGTATAAAACTTTGAACTTAGAGCTTTCCTTTTTTTTTCTTTTAAGACCTGGCAAATGGCAATACTGGGCACCTCTATCCCATATGAGTAGTAGCTGCCTCCTCTAGAGGGAGCATGAACTTGCTACAGGCCCTATTACTCATTATCTTATACCTAACCCACTTTGCTCATTTACTGTACCTGCTTGGTCCTGAGGCATCTGATTTTTCAACCTCTGTTCTAATGACAAGTCTCCCTCAATGACTTCTTACATCCCTCCATTTCCATCTGCTCCTTCTATGGGTCCTGCTGATTGTCCCCTGCCATCTCTCCCTCATCTGCTCATTACTCTTCATTCACCTGCCTTCCTCACCTGCATTCCTTCCGTGCCTCCAATGAAGACACCTGTTAGGTCATTCTGCTCTCCTCTTCTACATCCATCTTCCTAATTCTAGCTGAGGTAGCTTTGTAAACATCATTGTCAAATTTTGAAGAGGGAGTCTCCTATTCAGGGTGAGCTCACAGGGCAGAAATAATTCCAATGGTGGGAGAGGATGTGGTTGAATGTATGCCTTGGGGCTCAGAAGGCCTTGGGTTCAAACCCTGATTCCTTTGCCCACCATCTGTGAGACATTGGGCATGTTACATTTTTTTCATCTGTGAAATGAAGACAAAACGGACCCCAAAGTTGGACCAGATTACTTCTAAAGTTTCTTCCAACCTTGACACTTTATCATTTTTAAATATTTATTTTTGAGAGAGAAAACACGTTGGGGAGGGGTGGGGAGAGAGGGGGACAGAGGATCGATCTGAAGTGGGCTCTGTGCTGACAGCAGCAAGCCTGAAACGGGGCTCAAACTCATGAACCGGGAGATCAAGACCTGAGCTGAAGCTGGATGCTCAACTGAGTAAGCCACCCAGATGCCCTTACACTTTATCATTTTATTTTATTTTACGTTTATTTATTTTTGGGACAGAGAGAAACAGAGCATGAACGGGGGAGGGGCAGAGAGAGGGAGACACAGAATCGGAAACAGGCTCCAGGCTCTGAGCCATCAGCCCAGAGCCCGACGCGGGGCTCGAACTCACAGACCGCGAGATCGTGACCTGGCTGAAGTCGGACGCTTAACCGACTGCGCCACCCAGGCGCCCCACACTTTATCATTTTAAAGCAACCTCTGCTCAAAACTTTTCAGTGCTTACCACAGTCTACTAAGTTGAGTGTAGATACCAATTCCTCCAGATCCTAGTTCTAGTCTACCTTTTATATCTCATCTTTCCCACCTCAGCTCATACCTTATGCTGCAGAAACCCCAAGCTCTTACATTAATTCCTGCCTTTATGTTTGCTATAATGTGAGGCATTATACCTCCAGCTATTGAACCCTACTCATCTGTTAGGAAATCTGTTTTCTTCTTCTTCTTCTTCTTCTTCTTCTTCTTCTTCTTCTTCGAGAGAGAGAGAGAGAGAGAGAGGGAGAAAGCGAGCACAAGCAGGGGAGGGGCAGAGGGAGAGGGAGAATCTTAAGGAGGCTCCATGCCCAGTGAGGAGCTAGATCTCATGACCATGAGATCATGACCTGAGTCCAAATCAAGAGCTGGACACTTAACTGAATGAGCCACCCAGGTATCCAGGAAATCTGTTTTTCGTTGTAAGTTACAAAAACACCAATTAAAACTATTCAAACTATAAAGACATGTTGGTTCATGGAAAAGTCCAGAAGTAGGTCAAGTTTCAGGTATGTTTTTAGCAGGTTTCTGACTCATTTCTTCTATAGAGTTTTCTTAGTCCTGCCTTCCTCCACGTGATGGCTTTACTTCTTTGGCTGACTTTCCCTCTTGGTGGCTTTGATGGTCAATTTTGTGTGCCAACTTGACTGGGCTAAGGTATGCCCAGATAGCTGGTAAAACATTTCTGGGTGTGTCTGTGAGGGTGTTTCTGGAAGAGACGAGCATTTGAACTGGTACCCTAAGATCACCCTCAATAATGCAGGTGGGTATCACCCAATCTGTCGAAGACCAAATAGAATAAAAATGCAGAGGAGGGCAAACTTGCTCTTAGCTGAACTGAGACATCCATCTTCTCTTTCCCAGGACATTGGACATCACCAATCCTGGTTCTTAGGCTTTTGTACTTGGACTGAATTATACCACTGGCTTTACTGATTCTCTAGCTTACAGATGTCAGATCATGGGACTTCCTGGCCTCTATAACCATGTGAGCCATTTCCTATCATCTATCCCTATCTATATCTATATATCCTATTGGTTCTGTTTCTCTGGAGAACCCTAATACAGTGGTTAAGAAAAAATTCTGCCACAACTCCAGGCATCATAGCCTATACCACATGTCCTGAAGGCGATAGAATGTTTCTGCTTCATTCTTCTTCTTTATTGGACCAACAAGAGTAGGTCCTTGATAATTAGGAGACAGGTTAGTATAGTGTTCAGCATGCAGGCTCGAAAACTGGACTCTAGCACTTAGTAGCTGTGTGACCTTGGGAAAGTTAACCTCTGTGCCACAGTCTTCTCATCTGTACAGTAGGGATTATAATAGTACCTACCTTGAGGGCTGCTGTGGGAATTAAATACGTTTGAAAAGTGCTTAGCACATTTCCTGGCAACTATTAAATACACTACATTAGCTCGTGTTGCCAGTGTATTCTTCAGAAACATCTCCCTTCATACTGTAATCTTCAAGGATTCTTCTGGACAACACAGAGTATTCCTAACACGTCTCTGTTTAATTCATAGCCATCCATTCAACAAATATTAGTTCTAGGGACTGAGGAATGAGCAAAATGGACAAAATCCTGTCTTTGTGAAGTTCACAAAAAAAAGTAGTAGAAGGTGGGGATGGGAGAGGGACAACAAACAAATAAACAGTATTTAAGGTGGTAATGAATGGTACGGAGAAAAATACAGCAGGAAAGAGCACAGAGAAGTAGGGTGTTGCTATTTTTTTTTATTTTATTAAAAAAAATTTTTTTTTAATGTTTATTTATTTTTGAGACAGAGAGAGACAGAGCATGAATGGGGGAGGGGCAGAGAGAGAGGGAGACACAGAATCGGAAGCAGGCTCCAGGCTCTGAGCCATCAGCCCAGAGCCCGACGCGGGGCTCGAACTCACGGACCGTGAGATCGTGACCTGAGCTGAAGTTGGACGCTTAACCGACTGAGCCACCCAGGCGCCCCAGGGTGTTGCTATTTTAAGTGTGGGCCAGGGAAGGCTTCTCTGAGGAAGTGACATTTGAATGGAAACCTGAAGGAGTGAGCCATGCCCACATCTGGGAGGAGGGCATTTGAGGCAGACACAACAGCAAGTAACAGAGGTCTTGCGGTTAGCAGAATGCTTGGTGTGTCAAAAGAACAGCAAGGAGGCACATAAGGCTGGAGCAGAGTGAGAGGAGGTGCAAGCAATACAATAGGGGATACGTTTAGAAAGGTAGCAGAGAGTAGATCACACAGGACCTTTGAAACCATGAATATAATCCTCAGTGCCAGCAGAAAAAGGATTAACACCTGCACAGGCAGGGTGCAGCACCACAGCCAGCACCTGGTGGTGAGGCTGATGGGAGGGCAGAGAAAGCCTCTCACAAGAGGTGTTCCTGAGTTGAGTTTTGAAGGATGAACAGGAAGTATCTAGGCAGAAGAGGAGGTGCAGTCCAAGTGGAGAATGTGCTACAGCAGAGGGTGCTGAGAGGCTGTTGTGTATTCAAGTGCACATGGTAAGGCCAGTACAAAGGGAGGGAGGTGAGGAGCCAGGAATGGCCAGAAACAGAGCAGGCCAGAAACAGAGCAGAGGAGATTGGCAGGGACCCATTCCTTAATTGGTTGGTTGGTTGATTAATTCACTCAAGTGTTTATTGAACACCAGGTCTATGCCAGACATTGCAGTAGGTAACAATTGCATTGTTACCAGACAATGATGTACCCAAGCAGTCAAAGATGCTTGGTCTCATGGAACTTACCTTCTAGTGGGGAGACAGACAAAAAATGCACAAACTAATAAATGACAAGACTAAGAAATACCATGAAGGAAATGAATAAGAGACTAAACTAGAGAACATCTTTAGCTGGGGTGGGAAAGGCCTCTCTGCGGTGATATTTAAACAGAGACTTGAGGCAGAAGAAGGAACCAGAAGTTAGAACATGTGGAGGAAGAACATTCTTGCCCTTGGTCTCAGTATCACTATTTCTCCAATTGGACTTCTCTTCCTTTGAAGGGAGACACGGCGTCATCAAATAATACAAACGGAGCTATAATTGCTGGTTTCGCAGGGCGAGGATTCCATTCAAACTCTGCCCTGTTAGGACTCCCGTTCTTAGGTGGGTTCTGAGGCAAGCGATGTGAAAAACACGATCATGAAATCACAGGTCTGCCACAAGATTTTGGACAATTCTCACCCTTCAGGGAAGTATAGCTGAGGACAGAAGGGCAACCTTCTCCTGTGCTCTTTGAAGGCCCCTCCGCCTGTTCCGTGGAGGCTGAAACACTGATTTGGGTGAGAGTTTACGACAGGAGAAATACTCAGGAGAGAGGACCACCACCCAGGTCAAGTCATCTATCAAACGTTTCCCGCACCCTAGAAGGGTAAACGTACTTCAATTTAACCTTCTTTGTAGGTGGGAGTGGCGCCTCCTCTCCAAACCCAACCCAACTGCTGCCTCTCCGCCTCGTCCTAGCCTAGGCTGTGAGGAACTATCCTCGTCCTGTCCACGCACCTGGTTTGCTGAAAGTGAAAGGATCTAGGGCTCCTCCCTACGCCATCTCTTCCGCACCCTTCGGTACGGCCCCCAGCCAACTTGTTTGGGCCCTGTCTCCAGACCCCGCCCATCTTCAGCACCAGCCAGCCGCTCTTGCTTTGGGTCACGCCTCCTTCCGGCTCTTCCCCGGAGTGGCCACCTTTGAGCCCCCACCTCCCTGCTCGGCTTCCGGGCACGCCTCCTTCTGTCCCGCTTCAATTTTTCCTCCCTCCTGGGTTTCTCTTCTGCCACGCCTCCGGCCCCCTCTGCTAAGGGTGCCGCTTCGCCCAGCCTCGCCTCGGTCTCCCTCCACCTTTGACTCCTCCTACGGGCACGGCCTCCCTTTAGCTCCACCCACGTCCCCTCCTTTCAAGCACGGCCCTGGCTCCTGGCTCGGCGCGGCCTCCACGGTCTTCCATACCTGCCTTGCGCTTCTCTCGTCTCCGGCCTCACCACCCTCTCAGCCCTGCCCCGCCTTCGGCTCGCTTATTGGTGTAGCAGAGTCTCTCTCTCCCAGTCCTTAGCTCCGCCTCTCCAGCCTCTCTCCTCGGTCCCTTCTCCCTCAGTCAGGCCCCGCCCTGGCTCCGCCTGCCTCTTCTCCCCGCCGAAGCTCTGGACCTTTCCAAAGCGAGGCTGAGGGGGTGGGGAAAGCCCATGCGCCCGGGAAGCCGGGCTGTGTCAGGGTGGGGCTGCGGACTCAGCGCTTGGGTCTCGGTGTCCTTTCCTGGAGAAAGAGGCAGGGGCGTGGAGGGAAGGCCCAGGGCCAGGGCTGGAGCGGCGGGTGGGGCCAAGCTTAGGGAAACCGTTCAGGGCACCCCCACTCCCGCGCGCTTCAGTGGTGCCGGCCGAGGGAAGGACTCGCGGCTGCGGGGCTCGCGCCGCTGTCAGTGCGGCGGGGCGCGCGAGCGGCGCGGGCGCGGGGCGGGCTGAGCCGGGAGAAGCTGAGGGGGCGGTAGCGGCGGCTGGGGCGACTCCCGCGCGTGTGCTCAGCTCCTCACGCCGCGGCCGGAGCCGCCTTCTTCCTCCTTCGCTCCCTCCCTTCCGCCCCCGAGTGCGGCGGCACCGCCTCCTTCCGCGCTGCGCGGCTTCCTCCAGACCTCTTGGCGCGGGTGAGTGGGGGCCACGGGCGTCTCCTTAAGGGTGCGGGGGAGTGTTCCTCTTTCCTTTTCGGCCGCCCACCTCTTCACTCCAGTTCCTGCCTATTTTTAGAAACTCTTTTTTCGGCCATTCTGGGCGTCCCAGGAGCGGGAGTAACTCCCGGCCCCCTCCGCCCGCACCTCCTCCCCATCCCCGGGCCCGCCGCCCCGGGTCGCTAGCCCGGCCCATCCTCGCCTGCCCCCGGCCGCCTGGCGTTCCCTGGCCGATTCCCCCTTGCGGGCCGGGCCTGGGCCAAGAGTTGGCGGGGTGGGCCCGCGCCCGCTCGGAAGTTGGAGTCTTTGTGCTCGCGCCCCGCCCCACCCGGCGAGGGGAGGAGGGAAGGGAGCGGAGGCCGCACCGGGGAGGCCTGGGCGGGCTCGGTCCCGGCTCCGGCCCCGGCTTCTTCCGGCTCTCCTGCCCGACCCGGCTGGGTCTGCGGGCTCCCCGAGGTGCGCAGAACTGGCCCTGCCTCGCTCCCCCCAGGCTTGAGCGCCGCCGCGGCCCCCGCCGCTGCCGCTCCTGGGCTCCTTGCACACCTTGGGGCTCGGAGAGGAGCAACAACCGGTCCTCGAGCTGGGGCAGTGTTCCGCAATTCACGCAGCCCTCTGTGTGCAGCCGAGCTTTAGTTTGTCCCTCCGTAAAATTTGGGAAAGAAAGTCGCCTCGCAGCATGTTTGTGGATTTAGGAAACTAATATGTGAGAGAAGTGTTTAATACCAACAGGTAACATTTAATGGACTTGACTAGGAACTTTGTAAGCCCTGTTTCATTTAATGCTCATGACGGCCTTCTGGGGTTATCCCCCTTTCCAAAAGCAAAAAAACAAGGCTCAGGGAGGTGAAATAATGTGCTGCAAATCATAGTAGTCGTAGAAGTGTAAAGTCTTGGTACTAGTACCTGTTAGTTATTTCTTAAGTGTGAGCTTGTGTAATCTCTTAGTGCAGAGAGGATTTTGACTTACCCTTGGGTCACATCGTTGGAGGCGTAACTCCGTTTTCCCTGACTTCTAGGCTAGTGTCCACTATGCTATGGATGAAATCCCATTCTGGGGATATGAGGGGTCGGAGGGAAAGGAAATTACTGTGGATTTGTTGCTAGTATTGCCCGTTAGAATTTGATGAAGGTAGGGGACTCCAGATCTCAGGTACAACTGAAATTCTCTGGGATTTTGGCGCAAGGAAGGCTTGAGTCATTGTAACAGTGAGGGCTATCCATTTTGTTTATAGTATGTTCCTCCCCGCAAACCTTGAGTGTTCTCCGTAGTGTTTAGGTTTATAGCTCCTGGTTGGGGGAGGGGAAGCAGGAAGTGGCTCAAGTCAAGTGCTTCAACTCTCTGCCTTCAAATAGGGTTTTATTTTCCCTATTTTCAGGTAAGACCAAGAGGGATAAAAGCGAACTAAAATTAACTTTGACTAGTGTTCTAGTTTTCCAGTGTGTTTGATCCTGGTGTGGGAAGTGTCAAAATCAGGTAGGCCACATTTTGAAAGAGTCTCCTGATGTTTGCATTAATTCTTGAGAGTCTGGAGGTCTGTTGTGCCCTCCTTTTTCCAAAATTCTGTATTTAGAAGTTGTGGTATGTAGGAGCTGGAAGGGGTCTTACTATCTGGTCTAACTTTTTTGTTTGCCTTGTCCCTCTTCCCTGTTAATTGAACACTGAAAGGGGAAGTAAGTTGTTTAAATTCACAGACTGCCTTAGTGACAAATCGGAACTAGAATTCCCAGTCCAGTAGTAGTTATATTTCTATAATCCCTTGCCACCTTTTGAAAGAGCAGTAAATTACATAGTCAGGCCTTAAGACCAGGAATCCTGAGTAAATTGAAATCACGAGGAAGTTGTTTAGTTCCAGCCACTCTCCATGCCTCAGGTTTTGCATTAAAAGGTCAGGTTTTGTGCACGGGTGTACCAGTTCTCATTACTTTTATTGTGTGGTACTTTATGGTTTATAGTACTCTTCTGGAATCATCTGATTTCATTTCTAATCAGTTCTGTGAGGGAGTTCTTAGAATTTGCTTTACATCTCCATTTTACAGCTGTAATTGAGAATGGAGACACAGCAAGGTTGGGGTACTTGCCTTTCTTATAATCACCAGATTAACAAGTGGTAAGGACAGGACACCTTTCATGGGCAGAGGATTTGATGTGGCATAATAAATTGAGCCACTTATTGTGACTCTGTGAACCTGTTTCCTTTTCTGTAAACTCAACAGGCTTGTGTGGGAGCTGTGAGAAATGGCCGTGAAAGTCTATTGCAGTAGTAGAAATAATAGCTAACATTAAGTACTTACCATATACCAGGTACTGGACTAAGGACTTTCTGTGGGGTATCTCATTTATTCCTCAGAGCAATTTTATGAATTAGGTATTATCCCTGATTTACAGAGGAAGAAATAGGCTTTAGAGAGGTTATATGACTTGCTCAGGATCATGTAATTGATAACTGCGGACAGTATAACTTTAAAGCCAGTGTGGGTGTTTTTTTGTTTTTTGTAAAAATACACGGGACATAAAATTTACCATTTTAACCAGTTTTAAATGGACAGTTCTCTGGCATTAAGTGCATTCACACTGTTATGCAGCCATCACCACTATCCTTACCTAGAAATTTTTGTCTTCCCCAATTGAAACTGTATCCATTAAACACTAACTGCCTATTCCCGTCTCCCCCCAGCCCCTGGCAACCACCATACTATTTTGTGTGTCTGAATTTGACTATTCTAAGTACTATATGTAAGTGGGATTATACATATTTTGTCCTTTTGTGACTGGCAAAGTTGGCACTCTTTGTACCTCCCTTGACCTCAGGGTGCTTTGTAAATGCAAAATGATCAGCCCTGATTGGCAGTAGGGTGTGGTATGCATCCCCAGAGTGGGAACAGAAGCCTGATTGTACCTTTGCTTAAGCTCCTTCCCCCCTTTTCCTCTATCACTGAAGCCTGTTTTGGAGATCTGTGCTAGCCTCTTTTGTGTCTTCCAAAGTGACCTCTTACCCTTGAAATAGAACCCAGAGGGCCCTCCACTTGCCTTGTTTGCACCTGCCTTTCTGACTATACAGGGTTTGGGCATATCAGGCTGCAGTGATCAAGAATAGCAGTGCTATGACAGCAGCTCGGATCAGAACTACTCAGAGGATGATTAAATGGATTACCTTTATGAAATGTTCTCTCTCTTTGCCCTCCTCTTTGTATATAGTCACACAAGAGGGATTAGCTTTGGTTTCCTAGAGGGTGTTTATGGATACTCCTTGTTTGCAGGTGGTTAAGATGGAGTTAAATGCATTTAGCCTTTCAGAATTCTCTTTGGTTTGACCTTTTCCCGTTCTATGTGTTTGGGAGATGGTGGGGTGGTAGAATGTGGTGTTTGTGAAGGGTAGTTGGAATTTTGTCCTGATATCTACAGGGGGTGGGAGTGGGAGGTGTTCCAGAGATGGGTTTAATAGGGCAGCAAACAGATATGAGCATGTTGCACTTTCCTTAAAGATCTGATGGTTTAGCATTGCCTATGTATTAAGTCTAAACCCCTGAGTGTGATAATGTCAGAATGTGCTGAATTGTTTATTGGGTAGGATCTTGTAGTTGAGGAACTTTAAAGTCCCGTTCTGGCTACCTGTTGAGATTCGGTTTCATTGGACACTTCATTATCGGAAAGTTTTTCATTTACAGGAAAATTATTAAGCATCTGCCATGCACAGTCCTAACCTTGGGGATTTGGGTCTATGTAGTGTCGTGGGGAAGACAGGCAAGGAAACGGGCCGTGTGAGAAGTAGTGTGAATAGGATAAACACTATGAGAGCATAGAGAAATGGTTACTTACCCAGCCTTGGAGGCTTCTTCAGATCTCAAGAAAAGCAGAGAGACCTGAGGCAGGAGGAAACGAGATTTGGAGAGTTGAGGAGAGAAGATAAGACTAGGCAGAAGGAATTGCAAGTTTAGAGATGGTGGTGGTAATAGGTAAGACTTTTGGCCATTTACAGTATCTATCAGGTACTATACTCTTAAGCATTCAACATGTGTTACTCCTTCCTATAACCACCTTGAGAAGTATACTATTATTCCCACTCCATAGGTGAGGAACAGACCCAGAGGGGTTAAATACATCTCTCAGGTTTCTCAAGATTCTTGAATGGATCATAAAACAAAAGATGGGTGGATGTGACCCGAGATGAGAGGAGACTGGTACGGTAGGTAGAGCAGAAGCCAAGTCATGAAAGGGGCTTGTTGCCCAGGTTGAGGAGTTTGAACTTTAAACTGAGATGAGGGGGGCCATGCTCCCCTGGGCATTTTAGAAGGCTCTCTGGCTACCTGTTTGGGGACTGGATTGGAGGGCTAGAGTACCATGGGCAAAAGAGACCAGTTAGGAGGAGGCTGTTATGGTACATACAGGTAGGAGATGATGATGTTTCCAATGAAGGGTGTGTGTGTGTGTGTGTGTGTGTGTGTGTGTGTGTGTGTAGAAGGAATTGTGAATGAGACACAAAGATGATTGGTGTGGAGAGTAAGCAAGAAATCAGGGATGACTTCTAGATTTCTACCTGGTGCAGTTGTACAGATGAGGATGCTGATTATTGAGGTGAGGACACAAGAGAGAGGGCAGATTTCTCATGCAGGGTCCTACATCTGCTTTCATTTACCTTCTAGTTACTGATCCTAGTTCTCCATGGGGAGGGTGGGAGTGGGGGCATGGGTGAGGGAGAGATATTTCGCAACACATCTGGTAACTATTCCTGACTAAACTGGGTGATGTAAACGCTAGTTTCTTTTTTTTTCTATTTTTTTTTAATGTATTTATTTTGAGTGAGAGGGGAGGGGCAGAGAGAGAGGGAGAGAGAATCCCAAGCACCCTCAGTGCTCTTAGTGCAGAGCCAGATGCAGGGCCTGAATTATGAACCATGGGATCATGACCTGAGCCAAAATCAAGAGTTGGATGTTTGACTGACTGAGCCACGCAGGTGCCCCAACACTAGTTTAGAAAAGGGGGAAATATTAAGATATCAGACACCCAGGCCCTCCGTAGCCCTGAAGGTTGCTTATGTTAAGCCAAGAACAGCTTATATTTTCTTTAGACAATGTCCTTTGGTACTGCTCTGTCCATGTGCTACTGTGGCCCTCTCTAAGTCACTTGTGTTTACTACCTGCTCAGCACTGGGAAAACAAAGTTGACTAAAACAGGAGCTTGCATCCAGAAAGGCAGCAGGTCTCAGTAGTTTAGCTAACAGTGGTGGAGGCAGAGGGTATAGGGTGAGGCTGGTCAGGGTGGGACCAGTTGCCGAGGGACCAAGAGGGATTTTTGTTACGATTCTAGATGATGATTTAGATAATATATCTCTTGGAGAGAGGCATTTTCTTTCTTCTCTCCCATTTCTTAGGCAGTGGGGGGGGGGGGCTGGTAAGAGTAAAGATAGGAGGGTTTTCATATGAATGTCTATAAAAACTTTTTTTTTTTTCAATTTTATCTTGAGGTATAAAAGGTACAACTGGAGTGGGGAAGATGACAGCAGTAATGTTAATCTGCTGACTTACAACTGCCCATTAGGTATTATAAGGAAAGTTTCAGACCTGAGATGGGGTACTGCTCTTAGACTCTCAGGATTAGAGAGAGGGGACAGTGGGATAAACTGGGAGCCTAGTCATGAGCCTGAAGATTATTCATTCTGGTCCCTGCTGTTAATTCAGCTTGCGGTCTTGCTTTTCCTTTTCTGGTGCCATTTCATCATAAAATAATCTCAGACCTCCCTGAAATTCTGTAAAGACCCAAAGGGTGGGAGCTGGGGGCAAAAATTAATTTTGAGGTCCTTCTCTGGTCACCTTCCCCACCCTGCTTAAATGAATAACTAGACATAGGCATCTGTCCAAGTATCATTAGTTATCTTTTCCATTTCTATAACCCTCCCTTTTTTTTTCTTCAGTTTTATTATCTTTCACTTCTTAAGGACCTTCATGTGAATAAATGGCCATACCTCATTGGAGGATGGGGGGAAGTGTGGAATATATCACTAGGTTCTATTCTATATCTCCAGAAGGTCATTTAGGCTGTCCACTGCTCTCTCTACAGGGTTAGGGGTGGGGAGATTGTGGTTGAATACTTACAGTTTCTTTCTTTCTTTGATTTTTTTTTAATTTTATTTTTTAAATTTACATCCAAATTAGCATATAGTACAACAATGATTTCAGGAGTAGGTTCCTTAATGCCCTTTTAGCCCATCCCTCTTCCCACAACCCCTCCAGTAACCTTCTGTTTGTTATCCATATTTAAGAGTCTCTTATGTTTTGTCCCCCTCCCTGTTTTTATATTACTTTTGCTTCCCTTCCCTTGTGTTCATCTGTTCTGTGTCTTAAAGTCCTCATATGAGTGAAGCCCTATGATATTTGTCATTCTCTGACTGACTAATTTCGCTTAGCATAATACCCTCTAGTTCCATCCATGTAGTTGCAAATAGCAAGATTTCATTCTTTTTGATTGCCGAGTAATACTCCATTATATATATATATATATATATATATATATATATATATATATATACACACACATATATACACACACACACACACACCCCACATCTTTTTTTTTTTTTTTTTTCCCAACGTTTATTTATTTTTGGGACAGAGAGAGACAGAGCATGAACGGGGGAGGGGCAGAGAGAGAGGGAGACACAGAATCGGAAACAGGCTCCAGGCTCTGAGCCATCAGCCTAGAGCCTGACGTGGGGCTCGAACTCACGGACTGCGAGATCGTGACCTGGCTGAAGTCGGACGCTTAACTGACTGCGCCACCCAGGCGCCCCACCACATCTTTATCCATTCATCCATCGATGGACATTTGGGCTCTTTCCATACTTTGGTTATTGTTGATAGTGCTGCTGTAAACATTGGAGTGCATGTGTCCCTTTGAAACAGCATACCTGTATCCCTTGGATAAATACCTAATAGTGCAATTGCTGGGTTGTAGGGTCGTTCTATTTTTAATTTTTTGAGGAACCTCCGTACTGTTTTCCAGAGTGGCTGCCCCAGTTTGCATTCCCACCAGCAGTACAAAAGAGATCCTCTTTCTCTGCATCCTCGCCAACATCTGTTGTTGCCTGAGTTGTTAATATTAGCCATTCTGACAGGTGTGAGGTGGTATTACATTGTGGTTTTGATTTGTATTTCCCTGATGATGAGTGATGTTGAGCATGTTTTCATGCATCAGTTGGCCATCCTGGATGTCGTCTTTGGAGAAGTGTCTATTCATGTCTTTTGCCCATTTCTTCACTGGATCATTTGTTTTTTGGGTGTTGAGTTTGGTAAGTTCTTTATAGATTTTGGATACTGACCCTTTATCTGATATGTCATTTGCAAATATCTTCTCCCATTCTGTTGGTTACCTTTTAGTTTTGCTGATTGTTTCCTTCGCTGTGCAGAAAGAAGCTTTTAATTTTGATGAGGTCCCAATAGTTTATTTTTGCTTTGGTTTTCCTTGCCTCCGGAGACGTGTTGAGTAAGAAGTTGCTGCGGCCAAGATCAAAGAGGTTTTTGCCTGCTTTCTCCTCGAGGATTTTGATGGCTTTTTGTCTTACATTTAGGTGTTTCATCCATCTTGAGTTTATTTTTGTGTAGGGTGTAAGAAAGTGGTCCAGGTTCATTTTTCTGCATGTTGCTGTCCAGTTTTCCCAGCACCACTTGCTGAAGAGACTGTCTTTATTCCATTGAATATTCTTTCCTGCTTTGTCAAAGATTAGTTGGCCATATGTTTGTGGGTCCGTTTCTGGGTTTTCTATTCTGTTCCATTGATCTGAGTGTCTGTTTTTGTGCCATCTTTCTTTCTTTCTTAATGTTTATTCATTTATCTTAGAGGGAGAAGGAGAGGGAGAGCGCGCACACATGACTGGGGAGGGGACAGAGAGAGAGAGAGAGAGAGAGAGAGACTGTCCCAAGCAGGCTCCATGCTGCCAGCACAGAGCTTGATGCAAGGCTTGAACCCATGAACTGCGAGATCATGACCTGAGCCAAAACCAAGAGTTGAATGCCCAACCGACTGAGCCACTCAGGTACCCCAAGTACTTAAGAGTTTCTGAGGCTCCGACATATGTATTTGAAGTGCTCCACTGACTAAAGTGCACATCTGGCTATTCTTCTGACACGCCCAGTGTTACTCCACTGGGGGAAATAGGCTTTTTGATGCTTGCCAAAGTCATGTAACTTGTAATTACCTGATATTCTCTGGGATCTGTCTTCCTGTCTAAAACAAGGGGGTTGGACTAGATAATCTTGAATGATATTTTTACCTCTTAATAGTATGAATTTCTGGTTTTATGGAAGTGACTTAAGAATTCATTTCTGGAAGGAGAAACAGTTTTGTTAGAGCATTGAGAGTATGTCAGAGGGTTAAATTCTGAGTTCACGGGTACCTTTCAGTGTATAAACAGATGGATATTGCTTTTTAGAGTGGACAGATTGCTGAAAAATTGCTTGTGAGATGAATTTATCAGATTGTCTAAGGAGCTCCATTATAAACTTGGAGCTGTTGTCCCATGGACAAACTTAGAGTCTAAGGACTATAAAAAATTATATTTAAATGTTTGGCAAACTGTTTAAAATCATAGAATAAAGACAGATAAAAAAACAGTATAAGATTCCCAAACAGTACTAGGACTGGAAAAACACTATACCCGGAATTTGCATTTCCTTAGAGCTTTAGCTTTATGAGGTAGATGCCTCTACTGAGGTTACCTGTCCCTTGAAATGCCATCTGTAGAGACTGAATAGTTCTGTTTATTTGTTAAGGTAAGAGTCATTGCTTTATTCCAAGTAAGTATTCTCTTTTAGAAGGCCAGGTTAATACGTTTAATGTTATTGGCCAGGTTTTCTTCATTCTAGAGGTATTTATCTGGTATTTAGCGGTCTCCTGTTTGTTTTATTAAGGATTTTTTTTTGTAATTTATTGTCAAATTGGTTTCCATACAACACCCAGTGCTCATCCCAAAGGGTGCCCTCCTCAATACCCATCACCCACCCTCCCCTCCCTCCCACCCCCAATTAAGGATTTTACTAAACCTAGTTAAAGGTACTGTTTGCATGGTGTCTGTTGATCTGTTTGTCTAGTTTCCTTTGTAATTCTTTGTGCTAGTGAAAGCAAGCTCAGCAGTGGATTTAAAAGAATCATTTCTATAACTCATTATTTCTCTAGATCTGGGTTTCCTTTCTGGAAGTAGGATCATGCTATACTGAGAGGTCAAATGTTGCCTGCTTACATGGACCTTTGGGACTTTGTTCTTCCAGATAGCTGTAAGCTGGCAATGAGGAATGGTATTGTCAGTATAGTAATAATAGCGATGCCTGAATCAGAATCAGTTGAACACAAGAATAACTTTTCTTAAGGCCTTAAAGACTCACCTTAAATTGGTTTTCACATAAATTAAAATCAGCTCTTGATAAAATTAGGGTCTTAGTAGAGTTATCATACTGAGTAGGCTACCTAGCTGTGATAGCATCATTATATTTATGCAGCTGCCTTTCATCCCAGAGTTCAGTCATTCTTTTCCAGGAATTTGGAGTATCTGCTATGTGTTCTGTCTATGGAGAACATAAAAACAAAGCAAGACCTGATTGCTGCCCTCAAATTACTTTCAGTTTTGAGAGAAGTACAGTGGATCCTATTTTCTGCTTACTCCTGCTGCCCTGGCCCAGATATTTGGGTTGAGGATTCAGACTAGAAATAGCAGAATTGATGGATGTATCACTAGGCAAGGAGACCTTTTTGAAGATCTGACTTCCAGTGTTTGCATATATTTTTGCCCCTCTTTATTTATTGGTGAGGTGCCCCACACACAGTGTGTAAAGTCAAGAACATTAGGGTAGGGGACAACATTGTCCTTCAGGCTTGGGTGTCCAGACATCTGTCTAGTGCTTTTCCTAATCTCCTCACATCAGTTCTCTGGCTGGCTTCCAGAAAGATTTGATACTGTCTAGCTTCTTATTTAGGAAGTAAGAAAATGAAGTTTCATATTGAATTATTTGAAGTTTTATTATACTCAGTTTTGAAATAGCTCTCTATTTTGCTTGAAAGTGAATTATATGAAGTGTGGTTTCTGGCATTTGCTCAATTTGTGACTTATTAATTGTGATTAAATTGTGGTTCTTGAAGCCCACCACCACTGTCTCTGCCAGTCTTCTTTGAACATTTTGCAGCATGGAGCCCTAAGGAAATGGAGGGAACGTTGAGCTTACCCTGATCTTGAAGGGCTCTTCCTCTTTTCTGGTTTCTACACTCAAAAAAGAAAGGTTTTTTTGGATGTTGTGTTGTGTTCCAACAATTTAGCATTGCCTGTGAGGTTTAGAAGAAGAGAAAATATGCCTGTGCCTGTCCTTGAAGGTTGGAGATAATATTGAAATCAGTCATTCAAACTGTATGGAGCCCATTGAATGCCTTCTTGGTGCTGTGAGGGATGTAAACATGTATAGCATATTCTTGACTTCAGGGAACCTATGGTCTCTTTGGGGAGAGAAGATGTGTATCTGACAATAAGGCAGTTTGGTGTAGATAGCTTTGTTTGGATGACTAAGGTCTACTCTTGTTCTTTGGCACTAATTTGGCCAGGTAAACTGAAATAAGTCATTTTTCCTCTTGGACCTCCATTTTGTCATCTATAAAATGGGGTTAATATTCCATATCTTAACTTCTTCACAATATTATTGTGAGGAACAAGTTAATTTTACTAAAAGTACAAATGATACATTATAAAACCAGATGATGCAATTTATATGTGAATTTATATATGAACTTTATATATAAGTGTATTATACATGAAGAACACATGAGCTATTTGTCAGAGTTAATGGGTAAATGGCAGTGTTTTCCATAGAAGGAGAGATCTCTTTGGGCTGGAGTGATCAGAAAGAGCGGTCTGAATCAGCCTCTAGGACTGGAGAAAGAATGATGGAAGCATTTAGACAGGGGCATTGATGAGGCAAAAGACTAGGAAAAACTTAAGGGGAGCAGGTTAGTGTTTTCCAGCCTCAAGTCACAGGGTAGGTGTATGTTCAGCATTAGTTACCAGTTTTCGAAGGCATACCAGATTACACTCTCGTTAGTGGTAGAGGAGGGATTCCTGTTGCTTCGCATTCGGGTCAACACTTAGCATTGTCTTTTTCATTTTAAGTCCTGTTGGTTGATAGTTACAGAACTGAGTTTAATGAACGTAGTATGAACTCTCAGGTAGCAATGCCATGAAGAAGTAAGATTGGGATTTCAGAGAAGGGAGAGATTGCTTCATTTGTGGTGTGTGGTGCCCAGGGAGCATTTATGGTGGAGTGAGCATTTCACTGGGCTTTGTAGGATAAAGATAGTGACCATATATTATCTGGGACCACTTCAGTTTCTCATGTTCTGTCTGGTTGTGCTTAATAAATTATGAAACACCAGTATTTCTGTGTCCTTGATACCCTGAAATCTCAATTGCTGTGCCCCACTCCCTTTCCCTACCCCATTTTTCCAGAAAGTACGGTCACAGGAGATTTTAGGCTATGGAGATGGAGAGAGGACATTCTGTTGAACAGAAACACATGAATGACTAAATTGAATGGCATCCCTATTCTTGCTAATGAGCTGAAGAGGGGAGGATGTGTCCATACTTCAAGGGGTGGATGGTGATGCCTTCTCATAGCCCTCTGGAGCAGGTGGAAAATGTCTACTGTTCCCAAGCCAATTGTATTTAAACTGGATAGGATGAGAATGACCTCTTTGCCTGAAATTACATCATTTCAGAAATAAATTAATCCAGCAGTAATACTTGAAATATATCAAAAGAGAGTTTGTCTTTTAAAAGAAGGGGGAGGTGGCAAGAGGGAATACCAAAACCTAAAGAGCTTAGTCTCTCAAAGCTCATCTATTACTTGTATATTTGCTCAGGGAAAAATTGCCATTTCTTTATCAGCTTTCATCCTGCTGGGTGGACCCTAGCTGGGTGTTTATTTTCTGTAGTTTTACCAAATCACTTTGAAGGCTGGTGTGAACATTGATCATTTCTTAGAGCCTTTCCTCTTTGTTCTGTCAGCAAATATTAGAAAATGTACCTTAAATTACCTGGTTGGGGGAAATGAGGTGGCCCTGCCTGCTCCCAGAGAGCAGTACTTCCATGTTAAACATTAGTTAGGTCCTGATCCTGTTTCAGGTCTGGGGTATTTGTCAGGAGAGACTGACACTGATGCCACTGAGGACATAATACTAGAGGGTATTTAGGCCTTCTGTCAAGTAGACTAGTTGAGTACTTGATTAAAAATCTGATCTCGGTTCTAAACCTAACTCTGTGTTTGTTATTAATAGTTGCTGCCCTGTATCAGGTGCCCACTGTGTTGAGACACCATGCTTGGTACCTTGGTTCAAACTAATAGAGCTGATGTTTATTTAAAATTACTGTGTGCTAATAAGCTCTTTGTGTATGTATAGAAATCTTTATAAATCCTATAATACAAGACCTATATAAGTAAATTTATGTATCATTTACATATGTTATATAAATCTTGTATATCATGCATAAGTCTGTCTATATATAAAAATCATTTATTCTTACCTCAACCTTAAGAAGTAGGTTCTGTTGATCCTCATCATATAGATAGGAAACTGAGATGCCAGGAGGTTAAGAAATATATTGTCACACTGCCAGTAAATGAAGTTGCCAGGAGTTAAACCTAACCAGTTATTTATTTTTAATATGAAAAATTTTAAACATACCCAAAATAGAATAGATTAATGAAGTCTGATTCATTACTGTACCTATCACTCAGCTTCAATTCATGGTCATATTTCACATAACCCACCCCTACCTACTTCTCATAGTATGCTTTGAAGAAAATCTCAGCTATCATATTTTGTCCTTAAATATTTCACAACATATTTCTAAAGGATGATTTAAAAAATAAAACTTCAGGGGCACCTGGGTGGTTCACTTGGTTAAGTGTCCGACTTCGGCTCAGGTCATGATCTTGTGTTTCATGAGGTCAAGCCCCGCATCGGGCTCTGTGCTGACAGCTCAGAGCCTGCAGCCTGCTTCAGATTCTGTGTCTCCCCCTCTCTCTGCAGTGGTGCCTGATTGGCTCAGTTGGTAGGGCATGCAACTCTTGATCTCAGGATTGTGAGTTCCAGCCCCACATTGGGGGAAGAGTTTACTTAAACAAAACAGAATACAAAACACAACTACAGTGCCATTTTCATACCTTGTAAAATTTAACAACTCCTTAATACCATCAAAATTCAGATTGTGTTCAAATTTCCAGTTATCTCATAAATGTCAAAATCTTATTTTTACAGTTTGTTTGACTTAGGATTTATATAAGATCCACATTTCAATTGGTTCCATCTTTTAAGTCTCTCTCTCTCTCTCTTTTTAAGTTTATTTCTTTATTTTGAGAGAGAGCATGCATGAGCAAGCAGGGGAGGGGCAGAGAGAGAGAGGGAAGGAGAGAGAATCCCAAGCAGGCTCCGCACAGTCAGCCCAGAGCCTGATGTGTGGTCTCATCCCATCAACCATGAGATCATGACCCGACCTGAAATCAAGAGTCTTATCCTTCAACTGACTGACCACCCAGGCGCCCCCTAAGTCTCTTTTAATTTGTAGTTCACCCCTGTGTGGTTTTTGTGTTACCTTTATTTGTTGAAGTAACTGGATTGTTTTCCTTGTAGAGTTTTCCATGTTCTGAATTTTCTATAAATTTGTGGTTGTATCTAGGGGGCAAATATGTCTTAATCCTCATGGCAACTCTACAAAAAATAGGTATTTTTGTTTTGCAGATGAGAAAACAGACTGAGAAAGATTGGGTGACTTGTCTAGAGCCTCCCAGCAACCTTGGATTTAAGCACAGACCATTTTGTCTCCAAAGCCTTTGTTCTTTGCTTTTTTCCACTCCCCCATTCTCTGAGCTTGGGCAAATCATTTTAAGTTCTCTGGGCCTTAGTTTCTTTGATACATACACTGATGAATCTTATAGGAGTAGTAGTTTATGTGTCAATGACCATTTGAATGCCTACCATGTGATGGCATGGTACTAGATGCTATGGATGATACTCAGGTGAATATGTCTTCAGTGAGCAGGTGGTCAGCCAGGGACTGTAGGACTATACCCTGTTTCAGACATGGAGACTGTTTTGGACATGATGGGGCTATAGGAGCTTCCTAACTAACCTTTCTGTCTTGTCCTCTTTCATGCCATACTCCTCCCTGCTGCCAGGTGCCTTTTTCTAAAAACCATTTTTGTTGTGTACTCCCCTGCTTATAAATCTAATTTGAGGACTTGGTAAATAAGAAACAAAGTTTTTCCAGCAATAAACCTTCCCTCCTTGGATTGAGTTACTATTTCAAGGGCAGCTGTTTTTTTTTTTTTTTTTTTCCCTTTTGTTTGGCAAAGGTGTTATTGCTTTTATGGAAATGCTGAGGGAATCTGGAGATGATAGAAAAATGGTGGAATAAAGCATGGGAATGCCATCTTGATTCAGGGGAGAGCATACATTTAGCATTGTACTGTTGACTCTCAAGGACATCTGACTGTAATGGAGCAGTTGTGCTCTTTTGCAAAGAAAAGGTACTTTTAGTTATGAAGTTTAGGGACAAAAGTTTTAAAGATATTCCTTTAAGGGGAACCAAGCTGCTGAACTTTCATTTTACTGGCTAGCCAAACCATTAAAATGGATGCAGTATATAGAATTGAAGTCATGTAGAACAGTGGTTTGGGTCTGTAATTTGGGTAGCAGGCAGTCAGCACTGGGGTCCAGGCCAACATACAACTATAAGTAGTAAAAGTCCAAAGTCCAGAGTAGTAAGTCTCAGGGCATTTGTATCCCTAGAGCGCCTTATATGTAATAGGTACCTAATATCATTAAATCTTTCTTAAAAAAATATTTTTAACAGTGGATTAAGCTAAAGAAGGTGTGGAATCATGGGTTCTATTTAAGTTTATTTTGATTTATTTTGAGGGAGTGTGAGGGTGCAAGTGGGGGAGGAGTGGAGAGAGAATCCCAAGCAGGCTCCACACCCTCAGTGCAGATCCTGATGTAGGGCTTGAACTCGTGAACTGTTGAGATCATGACTTGAGCCAAGAGTCTGATGCTTAACTGAACTACCCAGGTGCCCCTGGAATCATGGGTTCTAAAGCTCAGGAGCCAAGTGGTCCAGAACTCTGGATAGCTCCTTGGAAAAACAGTTCCTCTGACAAAAGTTAGGAGTCCTTAGGGGACTCCTAAATCCTTTCTGTTCAGAAGTATTCAGAGGATCTTACCCTCTAGATCAGGGATTGCAAACTGGCAGCCCCTTGGGTTGACTCTGGCCTGCATACATATTTTGTTTGACTTTACCTGTACTGTTTTTCTGTTTTGTTTTGAGTTGGACCCCAGCCTGGGGAGATTGGGGCTGCCTTTCAGTGGAGATACCTTGTATGAGATCAGAGATCCTGGCATGTGGGCTATGAGGGTGACTGATTTCTTCTGAAGAGGGAATAGCCCCCTGCTGTTCTGTAGAGGGCTTTAGTCCCTGAGCCCTCTACCAGGGACTCCCTGTATTGTGATTCCTTGTGCACTGCCTGTTTAAGAAGCTTGTAGCTTGGCTTTTTTTTTTTTTTTTGGTCTTTGAGGCAAAGGGATATGGCTTTGATCTTTGGGCAAGTCTGTAGCACCAGCCCAGTTTGGCAGAATGCTTGTGTTTAAAGAATCACGTTCTTCATTTCTGTCCATCTCACGTAGTGTTTCCTTATTGGCTGGCTTCTTTAAACGGAGCATATTTGTTCTCAAGTTTGTCAAAGCCCTCACCATTTCCTATTGTCTCTGTGATACCCAAGCCCAGTGCCTATTGCCATTTATCATCAGACTAGTACTTTGTTCTTTGAAACACTTGGTCACCTGTACTTAATTTTGCTACCTGCTTGGTCCTTTTGGGCCAACCCCACTCTAGATGGAACTCTTTGATATTGAAGGGGCTTTGCCCAGTTATGTGCTTTTAGTCTGCTGGGGCTAGATGAACTATCTTTATTTTGTTAGAAACTTTTGGTATCCCTATTGGCTAGTAAGTATGTCTCTTCGCTTGTCTTAGGACTTCACCAGGACAACAAACAAGTCAAGTCTCAGTGAAACTTGTCCTTGTAAAATTAGCATTTTTTGCAGTCTCTAACACACACAAGCTAGAGGAGAAGTGGGTTCTGATGCCTTGTGAAAGAAACCATGACCTCTAATACAAAACTTTTTTAAGGAGTTAGTCCCTGGTCTTTGTCCCACCTAGTTGCGATGAGCCGCAGCTCCTGGGTGTTTAGGTGACTTTTTCTGAATAAGTGACTTCTTGCTGCTTGATCTCTTTGGCTTCTTGTAATTATTGTAGCATTGTCATCTTGTATGTGGCACATCATGGTAATTTCAGTGACAACTGATCATGATATCCCAGATAGAGGGAGGAAGCTAATAAGTGTTAGGAACTCAAAAAGGAGATTGGGCTAAGTTCTTATACGGCTAGTAGAATTTTGAACTGGAAAGGACTTTTCAGCAAAAACCTAATTAAACCTTTTCCTTTTACAGACCAGTCCGTATTTGAGATACTTAGCTTTGTGTTTCTTTGTGCTCTCTATTCTGTATGGGTTTTTTCCATTATATCCCACTGGACCATGAGCTCCACAAAGGCAGGAACCATGTCTGTCTTGTTAATTACTGTCTTCCCAGTGCTTGCCATAGGACGTAAGTATTTTTTGAGTGGATAACATGGACACATGGCTGAGTATTGGATGATATATGAAATCATAGGATAAAACATACCTTCCTAAAGTGTCAGTGTACTCAGATTTTTTGGATTTGGAGTAGTTTAAATATTATAACTAGTAATTGAAAAGTTTACTCTTATATTAAATCATGTTAGTATGAATTTCTTTTAGATAACATGAGAAGGCATCAAATAAATTTCAGAATTACAGTAGGCCCTTTGACCTTTGCCCCAGAGGGTTTAGAATTGCCCGAATGAACTCTGATATTTTTGAAAAGCTTAGAAAACTAATTTTTTTGATATATTTTTTAAAGTTTATTCATTTTGAGAAAGAGAGAGTGAGGGCAAGTAGGGGAGGGGCAGAGAGTAGGAGAGGGAGAATCCCAAGTAGGCTGTGCACTACTGGGGCTCTATCTCACAACCGTGAGCTCATGATCTGAGCCAAAATCCAGAGTTGGACGCTTAACCAACTGAGCCACCCAGGTGCCCCTAGAAAACTAATTTTTTTAAAAACATGAGATCTGATTTGAAATGCTAGCAGTTAATTCAGAGGTTTTTAAACAAATTTGTGTGGGTAAGAC